>NW_026047575.1:0-300000 GCF_023864345.2 Schistocerca serialis cubense | reverse complement strand
AACCGATATGCCACTGTATGTCCACCTTAACGTCGTCCCAGTTACTCCCACTACGAGTTTCTCGAGTAAGCAAATGTACTTCGCCGGATGACGAGGCATCTGGCTACCCTAAGAGAGTCATAGTTACTGCAGCCAGATGCTCCCCTTATTTTGAATCTTTCCTCTCTTTAATTCTTACTGCGGAATGTCCAAGCAGATGCGAAATGCTGCAACATGTCCACCTTAACGTTGTCTGAGTTACTCCAACGACGATATCCACGAGTTTTCAAATAAATTTCTCAGAGTGACAAGGCATTGGCTACCTGAAGAGAGTCATAGTTACTCCTGCCGGCTGCTCCCATTTCTTTAGGCCTTTATCATTCTTGCTATGGCCAGTCCTACAGAACCGATATGCCACTGTATGTCCACCTTAACGTCGTCCCAGTTACTCCCACTACGAGTTTCTCGAGTAAGCAAATGTACTTCGCCGGATGACGAGGCATTTGGCTACCCTAAGAGAGTCATAGTTACTGCAGCCAGATGCTCCCCTTATTTTGAATCTTTCCTCTCTTTAATTCTTACTGCGGAATGTCCAAGCAGATGCGAAATGCTGCAACATGTCCACCTTAACGTTGTCTGAGTTACTCCAACGACGATATCCACGAGTTTTCAAATAAATTTCTCAGAGTGACGAGGCATTGGCTACCTGAAGAGAGTCATAGTTACTCCTGCCGGCTGCTCCCATTTCTTTAGGCCTTTATCATTCTTGCTATGGCCAGTCCTACAGAACCGATATGCCACTGTATGTCCACCTTAACGTCGTCCCAGTTACTCCCACTACGAGTTTCTCGAGTAAGCAAATGTACTTCGCCGGATGACGAGGCATTTGGCTACCCTAGGAGAGTCATAGTTACTGCAGCCAGATGCTCCCCTTATTTTGAATCTTTCCTCTCTTTAATTCTTACTGCGGAATGTCCAAGCAGATGCGAAATGCTGCAACATGTCCACCTTAACGTTGTCTGAGTTACTCCAACGACGATATCCACGAGTTTTCAAATAAATTTCGCAGAGTGACGAGGCATTTGGCTACCTTAAGAGAGTCATAGTTACTCCTGCCGGCTGCTCCCCTTTCTGTAGGCCTTTATCATTCTTGCTATGGCCAGTCCTACAGAACCGATATGCCACTGTATGTCCACCTTAACGTCGTCCCAGTTACTCCCACTACGAGTTTCTCGAGTTACCAAATGTACTTCGCCGGATGACGAGACGTTTGGCTACCTTAAGAGAGGAATAGTTACTGCTGCCAGCTGCTCCCCCTTCTTTGAATCTCTCCTCTCTTTAATTTGTATTGCGGCCAGTCCAGCAGAAGCGTAATACTACAGCATGTCCACCTTAACGTTGTCTGAGTTACTCCAACGACTATATCCTCGAGTTTTAAAATAAATTTCGCAGAGTGACGAGGCATTGGCTACCTGAAGAGAGTCATAGTTACTGCTGCCAGCTGCTCCCATTTCTTTAGGCCTTCATCATTCTTGCTATGGCCAGTCCTACAGAACCGATATGCCACTGTATGTCCACCTTAACGTCGTCCCAGTTACTCCCACTACGAGTTTCTCGAGTTACCAAATGTACTTCGCCGGATGACGAGACGTTTGGCTACCTTAAGAGAGGAATAGTTACTGCAGCCAGATGCTCTCCTTCCTTTTAATCTTTCCGCTCTTCAATTCCTACTGCGAAATGTTCAAGTAGAAGCGAAATGCTGCAAAATGTCCAAATTAACGTTGTCTGAGTTACTCCAACGTCGATATCCACGAGTTTTCAAATAAATTTCGCAGAGTGACGAGGCATTTGGCTACCTTAAGAGAGTCATAGTTACTGCTGCCAGCTGCTCCCATTTCTTTAGGCCTTCATCATTCTTGCTATGGCCAGTCCTACAGAACCGATATGCCACTGTATGTCCACCTTAACGTCGTCCCAGTTACTCCCACTACGAGTTTCTCGAGTTACCAAATGTACTTCGCCGGATGACGAGACGTTTGGCTACCTGAAGAGAGGAATAGTTACTGCAGCCAGATGCTCCCCTTCCTTTTAATCTTTCCGCTCTTTAATTCCTACTGCGAAATGTTCAAGTAGAAGCGAAATGCTTCAAAATGTCCACCTTAACGTTGTCTGAGTTACTCCAACGACGATATCCACGACTTTTCATATAAATTTCGCAGATTGACGAGGCATTTGGCTATCTTGAGAGAGTCGTAGATACTGCTGCCAGCTTCTACCCCTTCTTTGAATCTTTCCTTTTTTTAATTTGTATTGCGACCAGTCCTGCAGAAGCGAAATGCTACAGCATGTCCACCTTAACGTTGTCTGAGTTACTCCAACGACGATATCCTCGAGTTTTGAAATAAATTTCGCAGAGTGACGAGGCACTGGCTACCTTAAGAGAGTTATAGTTACTCCTGCCGGCTGCTCCCATGTCTTTAGGCCTTTATCATTCTTGCTATGGCCAGTCCTACAGAACCGATATGCCACTGTATGTCCACCTTAACGTCGTCACAGTTACTCCCACTACGCGTTTCTCGAGTTACCAAATGTACTTCGCCGGATGACGAGACGTTTGGCTACCTTAAGAGAGTCATAGTTACTGCAGCCAGATGCTCCCCTTCCTTTTAATTGTTCCGCTCTTTAATTCCTACTGCGGAATGTTCAAGCAGAAGCGAAATGCTGCAACATGTCCACCTTAACGTTGTCTGAGTTACTCCAATGACGATATCCACGAGATTTCAAATAAATTTCGCAGAGTGACGAGGCATTTGGCTACCTTAAGAGAGTCATAGTTACTGCTGCCAGCTGCTCCCATTTCTTTAGGCCTTCATCATTCTTGCTATGGCCAGTCCTACAGAACCGATATGCCACTGTATGTCCACCTTAACGTCGTCCCAGTTACTCCCACTACGAGTTTCTCGAGTTACCAAATGTACTTCGCCGGATGACGAGACGTTTGGCTACCTTAAGAGAGGAATAGTTACTGCTGCCAGCTGCTCCCCCTTCTTTGAATCTCTCCTCTCTTTAATTTGTATTGCGGCCAGTCCAGCAGAAGCGTAATACTACAGCATGTCCACCTTAACGTTGTCTGAGTTACTCCAACGACGATATCCTCGAGTTTTAAAATAAATTTCGCAGAGTGACGAGGCATTGGCTACCTGAAGAGAGTCATAGCTACTGCTGCCAGCTGCTCCCATTTCTTTAGGCCTTCATCATTCTTGCTATGGCCAGTCCTACAGAACCGATATGCCACTGTATGTCCACCTTAACGTCGTCCCAGTTACTCCCACAACGAGTTTCTCGAGTAAGCAAATGTACTTCGCCGGATGACGAGGCATCTGGCTACCCTAAGAGAGTCATAGTTACTGCAGCCAGATGCTCCCCTTATTTTGAATCTTTCCTCTCTTTAATTCTTACTGCGGAATGTCCAAGCAGATGCGAAATGCTGCAACATGTCCACCTTAACGTTGTCTGAGTTACTCCAACGACGATATCCACGAGTTTTCAAATAAATTTCTCAGAGTGACAAGGCATTGGCTACCTGAAGAGAATCATAGTTACTCCTGCCGGCTGCTCCCATTTCTTTAGGCCTTTATCATTCTTGCTATGGCCAGTCCTACAGAACCGATATGCCACTGTATGTCCACCTTAACGTCGTCCCAGTTACTCCCACTACGAGTTTCTCGAGTAAGCAAATGTACTTCGCCGGATGACGAGGCATTTGGCTACCCTAAGAGAGTCATAGTTACTGCAGCCAGATGCTCCCCTTATTTTGAATCTTTCCTCTCTTTAATTCTTACTGCGGAATGTCCAAGCAGATGCGAAATGCTGCAACATGTCCACCTTAACGTTGTCTGAGTTACTCCAACGACGATATCCACGAGTTTTCAAATAAATTTCTCAGAGTGACGAGGCATTGGCTACCTGAAGAGAGTCATAGTTACTCCTGCCGGCTGCTCCCATTTCTTTAGGCCTTTATCATTCTTGCTATGGCCAGTCCTACAGAACCGATATGCCACTGTATGTCCACCTTAACGTCGTCCCAGTTACTCCCACTACGAGTTTCTCGAGTAAGCAAATGTACTTCGCCGGATGACGAGGCATTTGGCTACCCTAAGAGAGTCATAGTTACTGCAGCCAGATGCTCCCCTTATTTTGAATCTTTCCTCTCTTTAATTCTTACTGCGGAATGTCCAAGCAGATGCGAAATGCTGCAACATGTCCACCTTAACGTTGTCTGAGTTACTCCAACGACGATATCCACGAGTTTTCAAATAAATTTCGCAGAGTGACGAGGCATTTGGCTACCTTAAGAGAGTCATAGTTACTCCTGCCGGCTGCTCCCCTTTCTGTAGGCCTTTATCATTCTTGCTATGGCCAGTCCTACAGAACCGATATGCCACTGTATGTCCACCTTAACGTCGTCCCAGTTACTCCCACTACGAGTTTCTCGAGTTACCAAATGTACTTCGCCGGATGACGAGACGTTTGGCTACCTTAAGAGAGGAATAGTTACTGCTGCCAGCTGCTCCCCCTTCTTTGAATTTCTCCTCTCTTTAATTTGTATTGCGGCCAGTCCAGCAGAAGCGTAATACTACAGCATGTCCACCTTAACGTTGTCTGAGTTACTCCAACGACGATATCCTCGAGTTTTAAAATAAATTTCGCAGAGTGACGAGGCATTGGCTACCTGAAGAGAGTCATAGTTACTGCTGCCAGCTGCTCCCATTTCTTTAGGCCTTCATCATTCTTGCTATGGCCAGTCCTACAGAACCGATATGCCACTGTATGTCCACCTTAACGTCGTCCCAGTTACTCCCACTACGAGTTTCTCGAGTTACCAAATGTACTTCGCCGGATGACGAGACGTTTGGCTACCTTAAGAGAGGAATAGTTACTGCAGCCAGATGCTCTCCTTCCTTTTAATCTTTCCGCTCTTCAATTCCTACTGCGAAATGTTCAAGTAGAAGCGAAATGCTGCAAAATGTCCAAATTAACGTTGTCTGAGTTACTCCAACGACGATATCCACGAGTTTTCAAATAAATTTCGCAGAGTGACGAGGCATTTGGCTACCTTAAGAGAGTCATAGTTACTGCTGCCAGCTGCTCCCATTTCTTTAGGCCTTCATCATTCTTGCTATGGCCAGTCCTACAGAACCGATATGCCACTGTATGTCCACCTTAACGTCGTCCCAGTTACTCCCACTACGAGTTTCTCGAGTTACCAAATGTACTTCGCCGGATGACGAGACGTTTGGCTACCTGAAGAGAGGAATAGTTACGGCAGCCAGATGCTCCCCTTCCTTTTAATCTTTCCGCTCTTTAATTCCTACTGCGAAATGTTCAAGTAGAAGCGAAATGCTGCAAAATGTCCACCTTAACGTTGTCTGAGTTACTCCAACGACGATATCCACGACTTTTCATATAAATTTCGCAGATTGACGAGGCATTTGGCTATCTTGAGAGAGTCGTAGATACTGCTGCCAGCTTCTACCCCTTCTTTGAATCTTTCCTTTTTTTAATTTGTATTGCGACCAGTCCTGCAGAAGCGAAATGCTACAGCATGTCCACCTTAACGTTGTCTGAGTTACTCCAACGACGATATCCTCGAGTTTTGAAATAAATTTCGCAGAGTGACGAGGCACTGGCTACCTTAAGAGAGTTATAGTTACTATTGCCGGCTGCTCCCATGTCTTTAGGCCTTTATCATTCTTGCTATGGCCAGTCCTACAGAACCGATATGCCACTGTATGTCCACCTTAACGTCGTCACAGTTACTCCCACTATGCGTTTCTCGAGTTACCAAATGTACTTCGCCGGATGACGAGACGTTTGGCTACCTTAAGAGAGTCATAGTTACTGCAGCCAGATGCTCCCCTTCCTTTTAATTGTTCCGCTCTTTAATTCCTACTGCGGAATGTTCAAGCAGAAGCGAAATGCTGCAACATGTCCACCTTAACGTTGTCTGAGTTACTCCAATGACGATATCCACGAGATTTCAAATAAATTTCGCAGAGTGACGAGGCATTTGGCTACCTTAAGAGAGTCATAGTTACTGCTGCCAGCTGCTCCCATTTCTTTAGGCCTTCATCATTCTTGCTATGGCCAGTCCTACAGAACCGATATGCCACTGTATGTCCACCTTAACGTCGTCCCAGTTACTCCCACTACGAGTTTCTCGAGTTACCAAATGTACTTCGCCGGATGACGAGACGTTTGGCTACCTTAAGAGAGGAATAGTTACTGCTGCCAGCTGCTCCCCCTTCTTTGAATCTCTCCTCTCTTTAATTTGTATTGCGGCCAGTCCAGCAGAAGCGTAATACTACAGCATGTCCACCTTAACGTTGTCTGAGTTACTCCAACGACGATATCCTCGAGTTTTAAAATAAATTTCGCAGAGTGACGAGGTATTGGCTACCTGAAGAGAGTCATAGTTACTGCTGCCAGCTGCTCCCATTTCTTTAGGCCTTCATCATTCTTGCTATGGCCAGTCCTACAGAACCGATATGCCACTGTATGTCCACCTTAACGTCGTCCCAGTTACTCCCACTACGAGTTTCTCGAGTAAGCAAATGTACTTCGCCGGATGACGAGGCATCTGGCTACCCTAAGAGAGTCATAGTTACTGCAGCCAGATGCTCCCCTTATTTTGAATCTTTCCTCTCTTTAATTCTTACTGCGGAATGTCCAAGCAGATGCGAAATGCTGCAACATGTCCACCTTAACGTTGTCTGAGTTACTCCAACGACGATATCCACGAGTTTTCAAATAAATTTCTCAGAGTGACAAGGCATTGGCTACCTGAAGAGAGTCATAGTTACTCCTGCCGGCTGCTCCCATTTCTTTAGGCCTTTATCATTCTTGCTATGGCCAGTCCTACAGAACCGATATGCCACTGTATGTCCACCTTAACGTCGTCCCAGTTACTCCCACTACGAGTTTCTCGAGTAAGCAAATGTACTTCGCCGGATGACGAGGCATTTGGCTACCCTAAGAGAGTCATAGTTACTGCAGCCAGATGCTCCCCTTATTTTGAATCTTTCCTCTCTTTAATTCTTACTGCGGAATGTCCAAGCAGATGCGAAATGCTGCAACATGTCCACTTTAACGTTGTCTGAGTTACTCCAACGACGATATCCACGAGTTTTCAAATAAATTTCTCAGAGTGATGAGGCATTGGCTACCTGAAGAGAGTCATAGTTACTCCTGCCGGCTGCTCCCATTTCTTTAGGCCTTTATCATTCTTGCTATGGCCAGTCCTACAGAACCGATATGCCACTGTATGTCCACCTTAACGTCGTCCCAGTTACTCCCACTACGAGTTTCTCGAGTAAGCAAATGTACTTCGCCGGATGACGAGGCATTTGGCTACCCTAAGAGAGTCATAGTTACTGCAGCCAGATGCTCCCCTTATTTTGAATCTTTCCTCTCTTTAATTCTTACTGCGGAATGTCCAAGCAGATGCGAAATGCTGCAACATGTCCACCTTAACGTTGTCTGAGTTACTCCAACGACGATATCCACGAGTTTTCAAATAAATTTCGCAGAGTGACGAGGCATTTGGCTACCTTAAGAGAGTCATAGTTACTCCTGCCGGCTGCTCCCCTTTCTGTAGGCCTTTATCATTCTAGCTATGGCCAGTCCTACAGAACCGATATGCCACTGTATGTCCACCTTAACGTCGTCCCAGTTACTCCCACTACGAGTTTCTCGAGTTACCAAATGTACTTCGCCGGATGACGAGACGTTTGGCTACCTTAAGAGAGGAATAGTTACTGCTGCCAGCTGCTCCCCCTTCTTTGAATCTCTCCTCTCTTTAATTTGTATTGCGGCCAGTCCAGCAGAAGCGTAATACTACAGCATGTCCACCTTAACGTTGTCTGAGTTACTCCAACGACGATATCCTCGAGTTTTAAAATAAATTTCGCAGAGTGACGAGGCATTGGCTACCTGAAGAGAGTCATAGTTACTGCTGCCAGCTGCTCCCATTTCTTTAGGCCTTCATCATTCTTGCTATGGCCAGTCCTACAGAACCGATATGCCACTGTATGTCCACCTTAACGTCGTCCCAGTTACTCCCACTACGAGTTTCTCGAGTTACCAAATGTACTTCGCCGGATGACGAGACGTTTGGCTACCTTAAGAGAGGAATAGTTACTGCAGCCAGATGCTCTCCTTCCTTTTAATCTTTCCGCTCTTCAATTCCTACTGCGAAATGTTCAAGTAGAAGCGAAATGCTGCAAAATGTCCAAATTAACGTTGTCTGAGTTACTCCAACGACGATATCCACGAGTTTTCAAATAAATTTCGCAGAGTGACGAGGCATTTGGCTACCTTAAGAGAGTCATAGTTACTGCTGCCAGCTGCTCCCATTTCTTTAGGCCTTCATCATTCTTGCTATGGCCAGTCCTACAGAACCGATATGCCACTGTATGTCCACCTTAACGTCGTCCCAGTTACTCCCACTACGAGTTTCTCGAGTAAGCAAATGTACTTCGCCGGATGACGAGGCATCTGGCTACCCTAAGAGAGTCATAGTTACTGCAGCCAGATGCTCCCCTTATTTTGAATCTTTCCTCTCTTTAATTCTTACTGCGGAATGTCCAAGCAGATGCGAAATGCTGCAACATGTCCACCTTAACGTTGTCTGAGTCACTCCAACGACGATATCCACGAGTTTTCAAATAAATTTCTCAGAGTGACGAGGCATTTGGCTACCTGAAGAGAGTCATAGTTACTCCTGCCGGCTGCTCCCATTTCTTTAGGCCTTTATCATTCTTGCTATGGCCAGTCCTACAGAACCGATATGCCACTGTATGTCCACCTTAACGTCGTCCCAGTTACTCCCACTACGAGTTTCTCGAGTAAGCAAATGTACTTCGCCGGATGACGAGGCATTTGGCTACCCTAAGAGAGTCATAGTTACTGCAGCCAGATGCTCCCCTTATTTTGAATCTTTCCTCTCTTTAATTCTTACTGCGGAATGTCCAAGCAGATGCGAAATGCTGCAACATGTCCACTTTAACGTTGTCTGAGTTACTCCAACGACGATATCCACGAGTTTTCAAATAAATTTCTCAGAGTGACGAGGCATTGGCTACCTGAAGAGAGTCATAGTTACTCCTGCCGGCTGCTCCCATTTCTTTAGGCCTTTATCATTCTTGCTATGGCCAGTCCTACAGAACCGATATGCCACTGTATGTCCACCTTAACGTCGTCCCAGTTACTCCCACTACGAGTTTCTCGAGTAAGCAAATGTACTTCGCCGGATGACGAGGCATTTGGCTACCCTAAGAGAGTCATAGTTACTGCAGCCAGATGCTCCCCTTATTTTGAATCTTTCCTCTCTTTAATTCTTACTGCGGAATGTCCAAGCAGATGCGAAATGCTGCAACATGTCCACCTTAACGTTGTCTGAGTTACTCCAACGACGATATCCACGAGTTTTCAAATAAATTTCGCAGAGTGACGAGGCATTTGGCTACCTTAAGAGAGTCATAGTTACTCCTGCCGGCTGCTCCCCTTTCTGTAGGCCTTTATCATTCTTGCTATGGCCAGTCCTACAGAACCGATATGCCACTGTATGTCCACCTTAACGTCGTCCCAGTTACTCCCACTACGAGTTTCTCGAGTTACCAAATGTACTTCGCCGGATGACGAGACGTTTGGCTACCTTAAGAGAGGAATAGTTACTGCTGCCAGCTGCTCCCCCTTCTTTGAATCTCTCCTCTCTTTAATTTGTATTGCGGCCAGTCCAGCAGAAGCGTAATACTACAGCATGTCCACCTTAACGTTGTCTGAGTTACTCCAACGACGATATCCTCGAGTTTTAAAATAAATTTCGCAGAGTGACGAGGCATTGGCTACCTGAAGAGAGTCATAGTTACTGCTGCCAGCTGCTCCCATTTCTTTAGGCCTTCATCATTCTTGCTATGGCCAGTCCTACAGAACCGATATGCCACTGTATGTCCACCTTAACGTCGTCCCAGTTACTCCCACTACGAGTTTCTCGAGTTACCAAATGTACTTCGCCGGATGACGAGACGTTTGGCTACCTTAAGAGAGGAATAGTTACTGCAGCCAGATGCTCTCCTTCCTTTTAATCTTTCCGCTCTTCAATTCCTACTGCGAAATGTTCAAGTAGAAGCGAAATGCTGCAAAATGTCCAAATTAACGTTGTCTGAGTTACTCCAACGACGATATCCACGAGTTTTCAAATAAATTTCGCAGAGTGACGAGGCATTTGGCTACCTTAAGAGAGTCATAGTTACTGCTGCCAGCTGCTCCCATTTCTTTAGGCCTTCATCATTCTTGCTATGGCCAGTCCTACAGAACCGATATGCCACTGTATGTCCACCTTAACGTCGTCCCAGTTACTCCCACTACGAGTTTCTCGAGTAAGCAAATGTACTTCGCCGGATGACGAGGCATCTGGCTACCCTAAGAGAGTCATAGTTACTGCAGCCAGATGCTCCCCTTATTTTGAATCTTTCCTCTCTTTAATTCTTACTGCGGAATGTCCAAGCAGATGCGAAATGCTGCAACATGTCCACCTTAACGTTGTCTGAGTCACTCCAACGACGATATCCACGAGTTTTCAAATAAATTTCTCAGAGTGACGAGGCATTTGGCTACCTTAAGAGAGTCATAGTTACTCCTGCCGGCTGCTCCCCTTTCTGTAGGCCTTTATCATTCTTGCTATGGCCAGTCCTACAGAACCGATATGCCACTGTATGTCCACCTTAACGTCGTCCCAGTTACTCCCACTACGAGTTTCTCGAGTTACCAAATGTACTTCGCCGGATGACGAGACGTTTGGCTACCTTAAGAGAGGAATAGTTACTGCAGCCAGATGCTCCCCTTCCTTTTAATCTTTCCGCTCTTTAATTCCTACTGCGAAATGTTCAAGTAGAAGCGAAATGCTGCAAAATGTCCACCTTAACGTTGTCTGAGTTACTCCAACGACGATATCCACGACTTTTCATATAAATTTCGCAGATTGACGAGGCATTTGGCTATCTTGAGAGAGTCATAGATACTGCTGCCAGCTTCTACCCCTTCTTTGAATCTCTCCTCTCTTTAATTTGTATTGCGGCCAGTCCAGCAGAAGCGTAATACTACAGCATGTCCACCTTAACGTTGTCTGAGTTACTCCAACGACGATATCCTCGAGTTTTAAAATAAATTTCGCAGAGTGACGAGGCATTGGCTACCTGAAGAGAGTCATAGTTACTGCTGCCAGCTGCTCCCATTTCTTTAGGCCTTCATCATTCTTGCTATGGCCAGTCCTACAGAACCGATATGCCACTGTATGTCCACCTTAACGTCGTCCCAGTTACTCCCACTACGAGTTTCTCGAGTTACCAAATGTACTTCGCCGGATGACGAGACGTTTGGCTACCTTAAGAGAGGAATAGTTACTGCAGCCATATGCTCTCCTTCCTTTTAATCTTTCCGCTCTTCAATTCCTACTGCGAAATGTTCAAGTAGAAGCGAAATGCTGCAAAATGTCCAAATTAACGTTGTCTGAGTTACTCCAACGACGATATCCACGAGTTTTCAAATAAATTTCGCAGAGTGACGAGGCATTTGGCTACCTTAAGAGAGTCATAGTTACTGCTGCCAGCTGCTCCCATTTCTTTAGGCCTTCATCATTCTTGCTATGGCCAGTCCTACAGAACCGATATGCCACTGTATGTCCACCTTAACGTCGTCCCAGTTACTCCCACTACGAGTTTCTCGAGTTACCAAATGTACTTCGCCGGATGACGAGACGTTTGGCTACCTGAAGAGAGGAATAGTTACGGCAGCCAGATGCTCCCCTTCCTTTTAATCTTTCCGCTCTTTAATTCCTACTGCGAAATGTTCAAGTAGAAGCGAAATGCTGCAAAATGTCCACCTTAACGTTGTCTGAGTTACTCCAACGACGATATCCACGACTTTTCATATAAATTTCGCAGATTGACGAGGCATTTGGCTATCTTGAGAGAGTCGTAGATACTGCTGCCAGCTTCTACCCCTTCTTTGAATCTTTCCTTTTTTTAATTTGTATTGCGACCAGTCCTGCAGAAGCGAAATGCTACAGCATGTCCACCTTAACGTTGTCTGAGTTACTCCAACGACGATATCCTCGAGTTTTGAAATAAATTTCGCAGAGTGACGAGGCACTGGCTACCTTAAGAGAGTTATAGTTACTCCTGCCGGCTGCTCCCATGTCTTTAGGCCTTTATCATTCTTGCTATGGCCAGTCCTACAGAACCGATATGCCACTGTATGTCCACCTTAACGTCGTCACAGTTACTCCCACTATGCGTTTCTCGAGTTACCAAATGTACTTCGCCGGATGACGAGACGTTTGGCTACCTTAAGAGAGTCATAGTTACTGCAGCCAGATGCTCCCCTTCCTTTTAATTGTTCCGCTCTTTAATTCCTACTGCGGAATGTTCAAGCAGAAGCGAAATGCTGCAACATGTCCACCTTAACGTTGTCTGAGTTACTCCAATGACGATATCCACGATATTTCAAATAAATTTCGCAGAGTGACGAGGCATTTGGCTACCTTAAGAGAGTCATAGTTACTGCTGCCAGCTGCTCCCATTTCTTTAGGCCTTCATCATTCTTGCTATGGCCAGTCCTACAGAACCGATATGCCACTGTATGTCCACCTTAACGTCGTCCCAGTTACTCCCACTACGAGTTTCTCGAGTTACCAAATGTACTTCGCCGGATGACGAGACGTTTGGCTACCTTAAGAGAGGAATAGTTACTGCTGCCAGCTGCTCCCCCTTCTTTGAATCTCTCCTCTCTTTAATTTGTATTGCGGCCAGTCCAGCAGAAGCGTAATACTACAGCATGTCCACCTTAACGTTGTCTGAGTTACTCCAACGACGATATCCTCGAGTTTTAAAATAAATTTCGCAGAGTGACGAGGCATTGGCTACCTGAAGAGAGTCATAGTTACTGCTGCCAGCTGCTCCCATTTCTTTAGGCCTTCATCATTCTTGCTATGGCCAGTCCTACAGAACCGATATGCCACTGTATGTCCACCTTAACGTCGTCCCAGTTACTCCCACTACGAGTTTCTCGAGTAAGCAAATGTACTTCGCCGGATGACGAGGCATCTGGCTACCCTAAGAGAGTCATAGTTACTGCAGCCAGATGCTCCCCTTATTTTGAATCTTTCCTCTCTTTAATTCTTACTGCGGAATGTCCAAGCAGATGCGAAATGCTGCAACATGTCCACCTTAACGTTGTCTGAGTTACTCCAACGACGATATCCACGACTTTTCATATAAATTTCGCAGATTGACGAGGCATTTGGCAATCTTGAGAGAGTCATAGATACTGCTGCCAGCTTCTACCCCTTCTTTGAATCTTTCCTTTTTTTATATTGTATTGCGACCAGTCCTGCAGAAGCGAAATGCTACAGCATGTCCACCTTAACGTTGTCTGAGTTACTCCAACGACGATATCCTCGAGTTTTGAAATAAATTTCGCAGAGTGACGAGGCACTGGCTACCTTAAGAGAGTTATAGTTACTCCTGCCGGCTGCTCCCATGTCTTTAGGCCTTTATCATTCTTGCTATGGCCAGTCCTACAGAACCGATATGCCACTGTATGTCCACCTTAACGTCGTCCCAGTTACTCCCACTACGAGTTTCTCGAGTTACCAAATGTACTTCGCCGGATGACGAGACGTTTGGCTACCTTAAGAGAGGAATAGTTACTGCTGCCAGCTGCTCCCCCTTCTTTGAATCTCTCCTCTCTTTAATTTGTATTGCGGCCAGTCCAGCAGAAGCGTAATACTACAGCATGTCCACCTTAACGTTGTCTGAGTTACTCCAACGACGATATCCTCGAGTTTTAAAATAAATTTCGCAGAGTGACGAGGCATTGGCTACCTGAAGAGAGTCATAGTTACTGCTGCCAGCTGCTCCCATTTCTTTAGGCCTTCATCATTCTTGCTATGGCCAGTCCTACAGAACCGATATGCCACTGTATGTCCACCTTAACGTCGTCCCAGTTACTCCCACTACGAGTTTCTCGAGTTACCAAATGTACTTCGCCGGATGACGAGACGTTTGGCTACCTTAAGAGAGGAATAGTTACTGCAGCCAGATGCTCTCCTTCCTTTTAATCTTTCCGCTCTTCAATTCCTACTGCGAAATGTTCAAGTAGAAGCGAAATGCTGCAAAATGTCCAAATTAACGTTGTCTGAGTTACTCCAACGACGATATCCACGAGTTTTCAAATAAATTTCGCAGAGTGACGAGGCATTTGGCTACCTTAAGAGAGTCATAGTTACTGCTGCCAGCTGCTCCCATTTCTTTAGGCCTTCATCATTCTTGCTATGGCCAGTCCTACAGAACCGATATGCCACTGTATGTCCACCTTAACGTCGTCCCAGTTACTCCCACTACGAGTTTCTCGAGTAAGCAAATGTACTTCGCCGGATGACGAGGCATCTGGCTACCCTAAGAGAGTCATAGTTACTGCAGCCAGATGCTCCCCTTATTTTGAATCTTTCCTCTCTTTAATTCTTACTGCGGAATGTCCAAGCAGATGCGAAATGCTGCAACATGTCCACCTTAACGTTGTCTGAGTCACTCCAACGACGATATCCACGAGTTTTCAA
Organism: Schistocerca serialis cubense; assembly: GCF_023864345.2. NCBI lineage: Eukaryota > Metazoa > Arthropoda > Insecta > Orthoptera > Acrididae > Schistocerca > Schistocerca serialis. Next base: position 285,344 of record NW_026047575.1, on the reverse strand, counting down.
ATAAATTTCTCAGAGTGACGAGGCATTTGGCTACCTTAAGAGAGTCATAGTTACTCCTGCCGGCTGCTCCCCTTTCTGTAGGCCTTTATCATTCTTGCTATGGCCAGTCCTACAGAACCGATATGCCACTGTATGTCCACCTTAACGTCGTCCCAGTTACTCCCACTACGAGTTTCTCGAGTTACCAAATGTACTTCGCCGGATGACGAGACGTTTGGCTACCTTAAGAGAGGAATAGTTACTGCAGCCAGATGCTCCCCTTCCTTTTAATCTTTCCGCTCTTTAATTCCTACTGCGAAATGTTCAAGTAGAAGCGAAATGCTGCAAAATGTCCACCTTAACGTTGTCTGAGTTACTCCAACGACGATATCCACGACTTTTCATATAAATTTCGCAGATTGACGAGGCATTTGGCTATCTTGAGAGAGTCATAGATACTGCTGCCAGCTTCTACCCCTTCTTTGAATCTCTCCTCTCTTTAATTTGTATTGCGGCCAGTCCAGCAGAAGCGTAATACTACAGCATGTCCACCTTAACGTTGTCTGAGTTACTCCAACGACGATATCCTCGAGTTTTAAAATAAATTTCGCAGAGTGACGAGGCATTGGCTACCTGAAGAGAGTCATAGTTACTGCTGCCAGCTGCTCCCATTTCTTTAGGCCTTCATCATTCTTGCTATGGCCAGTCCTACAGAACCGATATGCCACTGTATGTCCACCTTAACGTCGTCCCAGTTACTCCCACTACGAGTTTCTCGAGTTACCAAATGTACTTCGCCGGATGACGAGACGTTTGGCTACCTTAAGAGAGGAATAGTTACTGCAGCCAGATGCTCTCCTTCCTTTTAATCTTTCCGCTCTTCAATTCCTACTGCGAAATGTTCAAGTAGAAGCGAAATGCTGCAAAATGTCCAAATTAACGTTGTCTGAGTTACTCCAACGACGATATCCACGAGTTTTCAAATAAATTTCGCAGAGTGACGAGGCATTTGGCTACCTTAAGAGAGTCATAGTTACTGCTGCCAGCTGCTCCCATTTCTTTAGGCCTTCATCATTCTTGCTATGGCCAGTCCTACAGAACCGATATGCCACTGTATGTCCACCTTAACGTCGTCCCAGTTACTCCCACTACGAGTTTCTCGAGTTACCAAATGTACTTCGCCGGATGACGAGACGTTTGGCTACCTGAAGAGAGGAATAGTTACGGCAGCCAGATGCTCCCCTTCCTTTTAATCTTTCCGCTCTTTAATTCCTACTGCGAAATGTTCAAGTAGAAGCGAAATGCTGCAAAATGTCCACCTTAACGTTGTCTGAGTTACTCCAACGACGATATCCACGACTTTTCATATAAATTTCGCAGATTGACGAGGCATTTGGCTATCTTGAGAGAGTCGTAGATACTGCTGCCAGCTTCTACCCCTTCTTTGAATCTTTCCTTTTTTTAATTTGTATTGCGACCAGTCCTGCAGAAGCGAAATGCTACAGCATGTCCACCTTAACGTTGTCTGAGTTACTCCAACGACGATATCCTCGAGTTTTGAAATAAATTTCGCAGAGTGACGAGGCACTGGCTACCTTAAGAGAGTTATAGTTACTCCTGCCGGCTGCTCCCATGTCTTTAGGCCTTTATCATTCTTGCTATGGCCAGTCCTACAGAACCGATATGCCACTGTATGTCCACCTTAACGTCGTCACAGTTACTCCCACTATGCGTTTCTCGAGTTACCAAATGTACTTCGCCGGATGACGAGACGTTTGGCTACCTTAAGAGAGTCATAGTTACTGCAGCCAGATGCTCCCCTTCCTTTTAATTGTTCCGCTCTTTAATTCCTACTGCGGAATGTTCAAGCAGAAGCGAAATGCTGCAACATGTCCACCTTAACGTTGTCTGAGTTACTCCAATGACGATATCCACGAGATTTCAAATAAATTTCGCAGAGTGACGAGGCATTTGGCTACCTTAAGAGAGTCATAGTTACTGCTGCCAGCTGCTCCCATTTCTTTAGGCCTTCATCATTCTTGCTATGGCCAGTCCTACAGAACCGATATGCCACTGTATGTCCACCTTAACGTCGTCCCAGTTACTCCCACTACGAGTTTCTCGAGTTACCAAATGTACTTCGCCGGATGACGAGACGTTTGGCTACCTTAAGAGAGGAATAGTTACTGCTGCCAGCTGCTCCCCCTTCTTTGAATCTCTCCTCTCTTTAATTTGTATTGCGGCCAGTCCAGCAGAAGCGTAATACTACAGCATGTCCACCTTAACGTTGTCTGAGTTACTCCAACGACGATATCCTCGAGTTTTAAAATAAATTTCGCAGAGTGACGAGGCATTGGCTACCTGAAGAGAGTCATAGTTACTGCTGCCAGCTGCTCCCATTTCTTTAGGCCTTCATCATTCTTGCTATGGCCAGTCCTACAGAACCGATATGCCACTGTATGTCCACCTTAACGTCGTCCCAGTTACTCCCACTACGAGTTTCTCGAGTAAGCAAATGTACTTCGCCGGATGACGAGGCATCTGGCTACCCTAAGAGAGTCATAGTTACTGCAGCCAGATGCTCCCCTTATTTTGAATCTTTCCTCTCTTTAATTCTTACTGCGGAATGTCCAAGCAGATGCGAAATGCTGCAACATGTCCACCTTAACGTTGTCTGAGTTACTCCAACGACGATATCCACGACTTTTCATATAAATTTCGCAGATTGACGAGGCATTTGGCAATCTTGAGAGAGTCATAGATACTGCTGCCAGCTTCTACCCCTTCTTTGAATCTTTCCTTTTTTTATATTGTATTGCGACCAGTCCTGCAGAAGCGAAATGCTACAGCATGTCCACCTTAACGTTGTCTGAGTTACTCCAACGACGATATCCTCGAGTTTTGAAATAAATTTCGCAGAGTGACGAGGCACTGGCTACCTTAAGAGAGTTATAGTTACTCCTGCCGGCTGCTCCCATGTCTTTAGGCCTTTATCATTCTTGCTATGGCCAGTCCTACAGAACCGATATGCCACTGTATGTCCACCTCAACGTCGTCACAGTTACTCCCACTACGCGTTTCTCGAGTTACCAAATGTACTTCGCCGGATGACGAGACGTTTGGCTACCTTAAGAGAGTCATAGTTACTGCAGCCAGATGCTCCCCTTCCTTTTAATTGTTCCGCTCTTTAATTCCTACTGCGGAATGTTCAAGCAGAAGCGAAATGCTGCAACATGTCCACCTTAACGTTGTCTGAGTTACTCCAACGACGATATCCACGAGTTTTCAAATAAATTTCGCAGAGTGACGAGGCATTTGACTACCTTAAGAGAGTCATAGTTACTGCTGCCAGCTGCTCCCCCTTCTTTGAATCTCTCCTCTCTTTAATTTGTATTGCGGCCAGTCCAGCAGAAGCGTAATACTACAGCATGTCCACCTTAACGTTGTCTGAGTTACTCCAACGACGATATCCTCGAGTTTTAAAATAAATTTCGCAGAGTGACGAGGCATTGGCTACCTGAAGAGAGTCATAGTTACTGCTGCCAGCTGCTCCCATTTCTTTAGGCCTTCATCATTCTTGCTATGGCCAGTCCTACAGAACCGATATGCCACTGTATGTCCACCTTAACGTCGTCCCAGTTACTCCCACTACGAGTTTCTCGAGTAAGCAAATGTACTTCGCCGGATGACGAGGCATCTGGCTACCCTAAGAGAGTCATAGTTACTGCAGCCAGATGCTCCCCTTATTTTGAATCTTTCCTCTCTTTAATTCTTACTGCGGAATGTCCAAGCAGATGCGAAATGCTGCAACATGTCCACCTTAACGTTGTCTGAGTTACTCCAACGACGATATCCACGAGTTTTCAAATAAATTTCTCAGAGTGACGAGGCATTGGCTACCTGAAGAGAGTCATAGTTACTCCTGCCGGCTGCTCCCATTTCTTTAGGCCTTTATCATTCTTGCTATGGCCAGTCCTACAGAACCGATATGCCACTGTATGTCCACCTTAACGTCGTCCCAGTTACTCCCACTACGAGTTTCTCGAGTAAGCAAATGTACTTCGCCGGATGACGAGGCATTTGGCTACCCTAAGAGAGTCATAGTTATTGCAGCCAGATGCTCCCCTTATTTTGAATCTTTCCTCTCTTTAATTCTTACTGCGGAATGTCCAAGCAGATGCGAAATGCTGCAACATGTCCACCTTAACGTTGTCTGAGTTACTCCAACGACGATATCCACGAGTTTTCAAATAAATTTCGCAGAGTGACGAGGCATTTGGCTACCTTAAGAGAGTCATAGTTACTCCTGCCGGCTGCTCCCCTTTCTGTAGGCCTTTATCATTCTTGCTATGGCCAGTCCTACAGAACCGATATGCCACTGTATGTCCACCTTAACGTCGTCCCAGTTACTCCCACTACGAGTTTCTCGAGTTACCAAATGTACTTCGCCGGATGACGAGACGTTTGGCTACCTTAAGAGAGGAATAGTTACTGCAGCCAGATGCTCTCCTTCCTTTTAATCTTTCCGCTCTTCAATTCCTACTGCGAAATGTTCAAGTAGAAGCGAAATGCTGCAAAATGTCCACCTTAACGTTGTCTGAGTTACTCCAACGACGATATCCACGAGTTTTCAAATAAATTTCGCAGAGTGACGAGGCATTTGGCTACCTTAAGAGAGTCATAGTTACTGCTGCCAGCTGCTCCCATTTCTTTAGGCCTTCATCATTCTTGCTATGGCCAGTCCTACAGAACCGATATGCCACTGTATGTCCACCTTAACGTCGTCCCAGTTACTCCCACTACGAGTTTCTCGAGTTACCAAATGTACTTCGCCGGATGACGAGACGTTTGGCTACCTGAAGAGAGGAATAGTTACTGCAGCCAGATGCTCCCCTTCCTTTTAATCTTTCCGCTCTTTAATTCCTACTGCGAAATGTTCAAGTAGAAGCGAAATGCTGCAAAATGTCCACCTTAACGTTGTCTGAGTTACTCCAACGACGATATCCACGACTTTTCATATAAATTTCGCAGATTGACGAGGCATTTGGCTATCTTTAGAGAGTCGTAGATACTGCTGCCAGCTTCTACCCCTTCTTTGAATCTTTCCTTTTTTTAATTTGTATTGCGACCAGTCCTGCAGAAGCGAAATGCTACAGCATGTCCACCTTAACGTTGTCTGAGTTACTCCAACGACGATATCCTCGAGTTTTGAAATAAATTTCGCAGAGTGACGAGGCACTGGCTACCTTAAGAGAGTTATAGTTACTCCTGCCGGCTGCTCCCATGTCTTTAGGCCTTTATCATTCTTGCTATGGCCAGTCCTACAGAACCGATATGCCACTGTATGTCCACCTTAACGTCGTCCCAGTTACTCCCACTACGAGTTTCTCGAGTAAGCAAATGTACTTCGCCGGATGACGAGGCATCTGGCTACCCTAAGAGAGTCATAGTTACTGCAGCCAGATGCTCCCCTTATTTTGAATCTTTCCTCTCTTTAATTCTTACTGCGGAATGTCCAAGCAGATGCGAAATGCTGCAACATGTCCACCTTAACGTTGTCTGAGTTACTCCAACGACGATATCCACGACTTTTCATATAAATTTCGCAGATTGACGAGGCATTTGGCAATCTTGAGAGAGTCATAGATACTGCTGCCAGCTTCTACCCCTTCTTTGAATCTTTCCTTTTTTTATATTGTATTGCGACCAGTCCTGCAGAAGCGAAATGCTACAGCATGTCCACCTTAACGTTGTCTGAGTTACTCCAACGACGATATCCTCGAGTTTTGAAATAAATTTCGCAGAGTGACGAGGCACTGGCTACCTTAAGAGAGTTATAGTTACTCCTGCCGGCTGCTCCCATGTCTTTAGGCCTTTATCATTCTTGCTATGGCCAGTCCTACAGAACCGATATGCCACTGTATGTCCACCTTAACGTCGTCACAGTTACTCCCACTACGCGTTTCTCGAGTTACCAAATGTACTTCGCCGGATGACGAGACGTTTGGCTACCTTAAGAGAGTCATAGTTACTGCAGCCAGATGCTCCCCTTCCTTTTAATTGTTCCGCTCTTTAATTCCTACTGCGGAATGTTCAAGCAGAAGCGAAATGCTGCAACATGTCCACCTTAACGTTGTCTGAGTTACTCCAACGACGATATCCACGAGTTTTCAAATAAATTTCGCAGAGTGACGAGGCATTTGACTACCTTAAGAGAGTCATAGTTACTGCTGCCAGCTGCTCCCCCTTCTTTGAATCTCTCCTCTCTTTAATTTGTATTGCGGCCAGTCCAGCAGAAGCGTAATACTACAGCATGTCCACCTTAACGTTGTCTGAGTTACTCCAACGACGATATCCTCGAGTTTTAAAATAAATTTCGCAGAGTGACGAGGCATTGGCTACCTGAAGAGAGTCATAGTTACTGCTGCCAGCTGCTCCCATTTCTTTAGGCCTTCATCATTCTTGCTATGGCCAGTCCTACAGAACCGATATGCCACTGTATGTCCACCTTAACGTCGTCCCAGTTACTCCCACTACGAGTTTCTCGAGTAAGCAAATGTACTTCGCCGGATGACGAGGCATCTGGCTACCCTAAGAGAGTCATAGTTACTGCAGCCAGATGCTCCCCTTATTTTGAATCTTTCCTCTCTTTAATTCTTACTGCGGAATGTCCAAGCAGATGCGAAATGCTGCAACATGTCCACCTTAACGTTGTCTGAGTTACTCCAACGACGATATCCACGAGTTTTCAAATAAATTTCTCAGAGTGACGAGGCATTGGCTACCTGAAGAGAGTCATAGTTACTCCTGCCGGCTGCTCCCATTTCTTTAGGCCTTTATCATTCTTGCTATGGCCAGTCCTACAGAACCGATATGCCACTGTATGTCCACCTTAACGTCGTCCCAGTTACTCCCACTACGAGTTTCTCGAGTAAGCAAATGTACTTCGCCGGATGACGAGGCATTTGGCTACCCTAAGAGAGTCATAGTTATTGCAGCCAGATGCTCCCCTTATTTTGAATCTTTCCTCTCTTTAATTCTTACTGCGGAATGTCCAAGCAGATGCGAAATGCTGCAACATGTCCACCTTAACGTTGTCTGAGTTACTCCAACGACGATATCCACGAGTTTTCAAATAAATTTCGCAGAGTGACGAGGCATTTGGCTACCTTAAGAGAGTCATAGTTACTCCTGCCGGCTGCTCCCCTTTCTGTAGGCCTTTATCATTCTTGCTATGGCCAGTCCTACAGAACCGATATGCCACTGTATGTCCACCTTAACGTCGTCCCAGTTACTCCCACTACGAGTTTCTCGAGTTACCAAATGTACTTCGCCGGATGACGAGACGTTTGGCTACCTTAAGAGAGGAATAGTTACTGCAGCCAGATGCTCTCCTTCCTTTTAATCTTTCCGCTCTTCAATTCCTACTGCGAAATGTTCAAGTAGAAGCGAAATGCTGCAAAATGTCCACCTTAACGTTGTCTGAGTTACTCCAACGACGATATCCACGAGTTTTCAAATAAATTTCGCAGAGTGACGAGGCATTTGGCTACCTTAAGAGAGTCATAGTTACTGCTGCCAGCTGCTCCCATTTCTTTAGGCCTTCATCATTCTTGCTATGGCCAGTCCTACAGAACCGATATGCCACTGTATGTCCACCTTAACGTCGTCCCAGTTACTCCCACTACGAGTTTCTCGAGTTACCAAATGTACTTCGCCGGATGACGAGACGTTTGGCTACCTGAAGAGAGGAATAGTTACTGCAGCCAGATGCTCCCCTTCCTTTTAATCTTTCCGCTCTTTAATTCCTACTGCGAAATGTTCAAGTAGAAGCGAAATGCTGCAAAATGTCCACCTTAACGTTGTCTGAGTTACTCCAACGACGATATCCACGACTTTTCATATAAATTTCGCAGATTGACGAGGCATTTGGCTATCTTTAGAGAGTCGTAGATACTGCTGCCAGCTTCTACCCCTTCTTTGAATCTTTCCTTTTTTTAATTTGTATTGCGACCAGTCCTGCAGAAGCGAAATGCTACAGCATGTCCACCTTAACGTTGTCTGAGTTACTCCAACGACGATATCCTCGAGTTTTGAAATAAATTTCGCAGAGTGACGAGGCACTGGCTACCTTAAGAGAGTTATAGTTACTCCTGCCGGCTGCTCCCATGTCTTTAGGCCTTTATCATTCTTGCTATGGCCAGTCCTACAGAACCGATATGCCACTGTATGTCCACCTTAACGTCGTCACAGTTACTCCCACTACGCGTTTCTCGAGTTACCAAATGTACTTCGCCGGATGACGAGACGTTTGGCTACCTTAAGAGAGTCATAGTTACTGCAGCCAGATGCTCCCCTTCCTTTTAATTGTTCCGCTCTTTAATTCCTACTGCGGAATGTTCAAGCAGAATCGAAATGCTGCAACATGTCCGCCTTAACGTTGTCTGAGTTACTCCAACGACGATATCCACGAGATTTCAAATAAATTTCGCAGAGTGACGAGGCATTTGGCTACCTTAAGAGAGTCATAGTTACTGCTGCCAGCTGCTCCCATTTCTTTAGGCCTTCATCATTCTTGCTATGGCCAGTCCTACAGAACCGATATGCCACTGTATGTCCACCTTAACGTCGTCCCAGTTACTCCCACTACGAGTTTCTCGAGTTACCAAATGTACTTCGCCGGATGACGAGACGTTTGGCTACCTTAAGAGAGGAATAGTTACTGCTGCCAGCTGCTCCCCCTTCTTTGAATCTCTCCTCTCTTTAGTTTGTATTGCGGCCAGTCCAGCAGAAGCGTAATACTACAGCATGTCCACCTTAACGTTGTCTGAGTTACTCCAACGACGATATCCTCGAGTTTTAAAATAAATTTCGCAGAGTGGCGAGGCATTGGCTACCTGAAGAGAGTCATAGTTACTGCTGCCAGCTGCTCCCATTTCTTTAGGCCTTCATCATTCTTGCTATGGCCAGTCCTACAGAACCGATATGCCACTGTATGTCCACCTTAACGTCGTCCCAGTTACTCCCACTACGAGTTTCTCGAGTAAGCAAATGTACTTCGCCGGATGACGAGGCATCTGGCTACCCTAAGAGAGTCATAGTTACTGCAGCCAGATGCTCCCCTTATTTTGAATCTTTCCTCTCTTTAATTCTTACTGCGGAATGTCCAAGCAGATGCGAAATGCTGCAACATGTCCACCTTAACGTTGTCTGAGTTACTCCAACGACGATATCCACGAGTTTTCAAATAAATTTCTCAGAGTGACAAGGCATTGGCTACCTGAAGAGAGTCATAGTTACTCCTGCCGGCTGCTCCCATTTCTTTAGGCCTTTATCATTCTTGCTATGGCCAGTCCTACAGAACCGATATGCCACTGTATGTCCACCTTAACGTCGTCCCAGTTACTCCCACTACGAGTTTCTCGAGTAAGCAAATGTACTTCGCCGGATGACGAGGCATTTGGCTACCCTAAGAGAGTCATAGTTACTGCAGCCAGATGCTCCCCTTATTTTGAATCTTTCCTCTCTTTAATTCTTACTGCGGAATGTCCAAGCAGATGCGAAATGCTGCAACATGTCCACCTTAACGTTGTCTGAGTTACTCCAACGACGATATCCACGAGTTTTCAAATAAATTTCGCAGAGTGACGAGGCATTTGGCTACCTTAAGAGAGTCATAGTTACTCCTGCCGGCTGCTCCCCTTTCTGTAGGCCTTTATCATTCTTGCTATGGCCAGTCCTACAGAACCGATATGCCACTGTATGTCCACCTTAACGTCGTCCCAGTTACTCCCACTACGAGTTTCTCGAGTTACCAAATGTACTTCGCCGGATGACGAGACGTTTGGCTACCTTAAGAGAGGAATAGTTACTGCTGCCAGCTGCTCCCCCTTCTTTGAATCTCTCCTCTCTTTAGTTTGTATTGCGGCCAGTCCAGCAGAAGCGTAATACTACAGCATGTCCACCTTAACGTTGTCTGAGTTACTCCAACGACGATATCCTCGAGTTTTAAAATAAATTTCGCAGAGTGACGAGGCATTGGCTACCTGAAGAGAGTCATAGTTACTGCTGCCAGCTGCTCCCATTTCTTTAGGCCTTCATCATTCTTGCTATGGCCAGTCCTACAGAACCGATATGCCACTGTATGTCCACCTTAACGTCGTCCCAGTTACTCCCACTACGAGTTTCTCGAGTAAGCAAATGTACTTCGCCGGATGACGAGGCATCTGGCTACCCTAAGAGAGTCATAGTTACTGCAGCCAGATGCTCCCCTTATTTTGAATCTTTCCTCTCTTTAATTCTTACTGCGGAATGTCCAAGCAGATGCGAAATGCTGCAACATGTCCACCTTAACGTTGTCTGAGTTACTCCAACGACGATATCCACGAGTTTTCAAATAAATTTCTCAGAGTGACAAGGCATTGGCTACCTGAAGAGAGTCATAGTTACTCCTGCCGGCTGCTCCCATTTCTTTAGGCCTTTATCATTCTTGCTATGGCCAGTCCTACAGAACCGATATGCCACTGTATGTCCACCTTAACGTCGTCCCAGTTACTCCCACTACGAGTTTCTCGAGTAAGCAAATGTACTTCGCCGGATGACGAGGCATTTGGCTACCCTAAGAGAGTCATAGTTACTGCAGCCAGATGCTCCCCTTATTTTGAATCTTTCCTCTCTTTAATTCTTACTGCGGAATGTCCAAGCAGATGCGAAATGCTGCAACATGTCCACCTTAACGTTGTCTGAGTTACTCCAACGACGATATCCACGAGTTTTCAAATAAATTTCGCAGAGTGACGAGGCATTTGGCTACCTTAAGAGAGTCATAGTTACTCCTGCCGGCTGCTCCCCTTTCTGTAGGCCTTTATCATTCTTGCTATGGCCAGTCCTACAGAACCGATATGCCACTGTATGTCCACCTTAACGTCGTCCCAGTTACTCCCACTACGAGTTTCTCGAGTTACCAAATGTACTTCGCCGGATGACGAGACGTTTGGCTACCTTAAGAGAGGAATAGTTACTGCTGCCAGCTGCTCCCCCTTCTTTGAATCTCTCCTCTCTTTAGTTTGTATTGCGGCCAGTCCAGCAGAAGCGTAATACTACAGCATGTCCACCTTAACGTTGTCTGAGTTACTCCAACGACGATATCCTCGAGTTTTAAAATAAATTTCGCAGAGTGACGAGGCATTGGCTACCTGAAGAGAGTCATAGTTACTGCTGCCAGCTGCTCCCATTTCTTTAGGCCTTCATCATTCTTGCTATGGCCAGTCCTACAGAACCGATATGCCACTGTATGTCCACCTTAACGTCGTCCCAGTTACTCCCACTACGAGTTTCTCGAGTAAGCAAATGTACTTCGCCGGATGACGAGGCATCTGGCTACCCTAAGAGAGTCATAGTTACTGCAGCCAGATGCTCCCCTTATTTTGAATCTTTCCTCTCTTTAATTCTTACTGCGGAATGTCCAAGCAGATGCGAAATGCTGCAACATGTCCACCTTAACGTTGTCTGAGTTACTCCAACGACGATATCCACGAGTTTTCAAATAAATTTCTCAGAGTGACAAGGCATTGGCTACCTGAAGAGAGTCATAGTTACTCCTGCCGGCTGCTCCCATTTCTTTAGGCCTTTATCATTCTTGCTATGGCCAGTCCTACAGAACCGATATGCCACTGTATGTCCACCTTAACGTCGTCCCAGTTACTCCCACTACGAGTTTCTCGAGTAAGCAAATGTACTTCGCCGGATGACGAGGCATTTGGCTACCCTAAGAGAGTCATAGTTACTGCAGCCAGATGCTCCCCTTATTTTGAATCTTTCCTCTCTTTAATTCTTACTGCGGAATGTCCAAGCAGATGCGAAATGCTGCAACATGTCCACCTTAACGTTGTCTGAGTTACTCCAACGACGATATCCACGAGTTTTCAAATAAATTTCGCAGAGTGACGAGGCATTTGGCTACCTTAAGAGAGTCATAGTTACTCCTGCCGGCTGCTCCCCTTTCTGTAGGCCTTTATCATTCTTGCTATGGCCAGTCCTACAGAACCGATATGCCACTGTATGTCCACCTTAACGTCGTCCCAGTTACTCCCACTACGAGTTTCTCGAGTTACCAAATGTACTTCGCCGGATGACGAGACGTTTGGCTACCTTAAGAGAGGAATAGTTACTGCAGCCAGATGCTCTCCTTCCTTTTAATCTTTCCGCTCTTCAATTCCTACTGCGAAATGTTCAAGTAGAAGCGAAATGCTGCAAAATGTCCACCTTAACTTTGTCTGAGTTACTCCAACGACGATATCCACGAGTTTTCAAATAAATTTCGCAGAGTGACGAGGCATTTGGCTACCTTAAGAGAGTCATAGTTACTGCTGCCAGCTGCTCCCATTTCCTTAGGCCTTCATCATTCTTGCTATGGCCAGTCCTACAGAACCGATATGCCACTGTATGTCCACCTTAACGTCGTCCCAGTTACTCCCACTACGAGTTTCTCGAGTAAGCAAATGTACTTCGCCGGATGACGAGGCATCTGGCTACCCTAAGAGAGTCATAATTACTGCAGCCAGATGCTCCCCTTATTTTGAATCTTTCCTCTCTTTAATTCTTACTGCGGAATGTCCAAGCAGATGCGAAATGCTGCAACATGTCCACCTTAACGTTGTCTGAGTTACTCCAACGACGATATCCACGACTTTTCATATAAATTTCGCAGATTGACGAGGCATTTGGCTATCTTGAGAGAGTCATAGATACTGCTGCCAGCTTCTACCCCTTCTTTGAATCTTTCCTTTTTTTAATTTGTATTGCGACCAGTCCTGCAGAAGCGAAATGCTACAGCATGTCCACCTTAACGTTGTCTGAGTTACTCCAACGACGATATCCTCGAGTTTTGAAATAAATTTCGCAGAGTGACGAGGCACTGGCTACCTTAAGAGAGTTATAGTTACTCCTGCCGGCTGCTCCCATGTCTTTAGGCCTTTATCATTCTTGCTATGGCCAGTCCTACAGAACCGATATGCCACTGTATGTCCACCTTAACGTCGTCACAGTTACTCCCACTACGAGTTTCTCGAGTTACCAAATGTACTTCGCCGGATGACGAGACGTTTGGCTACGTTAAGAGAGGAATAGTTACTGCTGCCAGCTGCTCCCCCTTCTTTGAATCTCTCCTCTCTATAGTTTGTATTGCGGCCAGTCCAGCAGAAGCGTAATACTACAGCATGTCCACCTTAACGTTGTCTGAGTTACTCCAACGACGATATCCTCGAGTTTTAAAATAAATTTCGCAGAGTGACGAGGCATTGGCTACCTGAAGAGAGTCATAGTTACTGCTGCCAGCTGCTCCCATTTCTTTAGGCCTTCATCATTCTTGCTATGGCCAGTCCTACAGAACCGATATGCCACTGTATGTCCACCTTAACGTCGTCCCAGTTACTCCCACTACGAGTTTCTCGAGTAAGCAAATGTACTTCGCCGGATGACGAGGCATCTGGCTACCCTAAGAGAGTCATAGTTACTGCAGCCAGATGCTCCCCTTATTTTGAATCTTTCCTCTCTTTAATTCTTACTGCGGAATGTCCAAGCAGATGCGAAATGCTGCAACATGTCCACCTTAACGTTGTCTGAGTTACTCCAACGACGATATCCACGAGTTTTCAAATAAATTTCTCAGAGTGACAAGGCATTGGCTACCTGAAGAGAGTCATAGTTACTCCTGCCGGCTGCTCCCATTTCTTTAGGCCTTTATCATTCTTGCTATGGCCAGTCCTACAGAACCGATATGCCACTGTATGTCCACCTTAACGTCGTCCCAGTTACTCCCACTACGAGTTTCTCGAGTAAGCAAATGTACTTCGCCGGATGACGAGGCATTTGGCTACCCTAAGAGAGTCATAGTTACTGCAGCCAGATGCTCCCCTTATTTTGAATCTTTCCTCTCTTTAATTCTTACTGCGGAATGTCCAAGCAGATGCGAAATGCTGCAACATGTCCACCTTAACGTTGTCTGAGTTACTCCAACGACGATATCCACGAGTTTTCAAATAAATTTCGCAGAGTGACGAGGCATTTGGCTACCTTAAGAGAGTCATAGTTAGTCCTGCCGGCTGCTCCCCTTTCTGTAGGCCTTTATCATTCTTGCTATGGCCAGTCCTACAGAACCGATATGCCACTGTATGTCCACCTTAACGTCGTCCCAGTTACTCCCACTACGAGTTTCTCGAGTTACCAAATGTACTTCGCCGGATGACGAGACGTTTGGCTACCTTAAGAGAGGAATAGTTACTGCAGCCAGATGCTCTCCTTCCTTTTAATCTTTCCGCTCTTCAATTCCTACTGCGAAATGTTCAAGTAGAAGCGAAATGCTGCAAAATGTCCACCTTAACGTTGTCTGAGTTACTCCAACGACGATATCCACGAGTTTTCAAATAAATTTCGCAGAGTGACGAGGCATTTGGCTACCTTAAGAGAGTCATAGTTACTGCTGCCAGCTGCTCCCATTTCTTTAGGCCTTCATCATTCTTGCTATGGCCAGTCCTACAGAACCGATATGCCACTGTATGTCCACCTTAACGTCGTCCCAGTTACTCCCACTACGAGTTTCTCGAGTAAGCAAATGTACTTCGCCGGATGACGAGGCATCTGGCTACCCTAAGAGAGTCATAATTACTGCAGCCAGATGCTCCCCTTATTTTGAATCTTTCCTCTCTTTAATTCTTACTGCGGAATGTCCAAGCAGATGCGAAATGCTGCAACATGTCCACCTTAACGTTGTCTGAGTAACTCCAACGACGATATCCACGACTTTTCATATAAATTTCGCAGATTGACGAGGCATTTGGCTATCTTGAGAGAGTCATAGATACTGCTGCCAGCTTCTACCCCTTCTTTGAATCTTTCCTTTTTTTAATTTGTATTGCGACCAGTCCTGCAGAAGCGAAATGCTACAGCATGTCCACCTTAACGTTGTCTGAGTTACTCCAACGACGATATCCTCGAGTTTTGAAATAAATTTCGCAGAGTGACGAGGCACTGGCTACCTTAAGAGAGTTATAGTTACTCCTGCCGGCTGCTCCCATGTCTTTAGGCCTTTATCATTCTTGCTATGGCCAGTCCTACAGAACCGATATGCCACTGTATGTCCACCTTAACGTCGTCACAGTTACTCCCACTACGCGTTTCTCGAGTTACCAAATGTACTTCGCCGGATGACGAGACGTTTGGCTACCTTAAGAGAGTCATAGTTACTGCAGCCAGATGCTCCCCTTCCTTTTAATTGTTCCGCTCTTTAATTCCTACTGCGGAATGTTCAAGCAGAAGCGAAATGCTGCAACATGTCCACCTTAACGTTGTCTGAGTTACTCCAACGACGATATCCACGAGTTTTCAAATAAATTTCGCAGAGTGACGAGGCATTTGGCTACCTTAAGAGAGTCATAGTTACTGCTGCCAGCTGCTCCCCCTTCTTTGAATCTCTCCTCTCTTTAATTTGTATTGCGGCCAGTCCAGCAGAAGCGTAATACTACAGCATGTCCACCTTAACGTTGTCTGAGTTACTCCAACGACGATATCCTCGAGTTTTAAAATAAATTTCGCAGAGTGACGAGGCATTGGCTACCTGAAGAGAGTCATAGTTACTGCTGCCAGCTGCTCCCATTTCTTTAGGCCTTCATCATTCTTGCTATGGCCAGTCCTACAGAACCGATATGCCACTGTATGTCCACCTTAACGTCGTCCCAGTTACTCCCACTACGAGTTTCTCGAGTAAGCAAATGTACTTCGCCGGATGACGAGGCATCTGGCTACCCTAAGAGAGTCATAGTTACTGCAGCCAGATGCTCCCCTTATTTTGAATCTTTCCTCTCTTTAATTCTTACTGCGGAATGTCCAAGCAGATGCGAAATGCTGCAACATGTCCACCTTAACGTTGTCTGAGTTACTCCAACGACGATATCCACGAGTTTTCAAATAAATTTCTCAGAGTGACGAGGCATTGGCTACCTGAAGAGAGTCATAGTTACTCCTGCCGGCTGCTCCCATTTCTTTAGGCCTTTATCATTCTTGCTATGGCCAGTCCTACAGAACCGATATGCCACTGTATGTCCACCTTAACATCGTCCCAGTTACTCCCACTACGAGTTTCTCGAGTAAGCAAATGTACTTCGCCGGATGACGAGGCATTTGGCTACCCTAAGAGAGTCATAGTTACTGCAGCCAGATGCTCCCCTTATTTTGAATCTTTCCTCTCTTTAATTCTTACTGCGGAATGTCCAAGCAGATGCGAAATGCTGCAACATGTCCACCTTAACGTTGTCTGAGTTACTCCAACGACGATATCCACGAGTTTTCAAATAAATTTCGCAGAGTGACGAGGCATTTGGCTACCTTAAGAGAGTCATAGTTACTCCTGCCGGCTGCTCCCCTTTCTGTAGGCCTTTATCATTCTTGCTATGGCCAGTCCTACAGAACCGATATGCCACTGTATGTCCACCTTAACGTCGTCCCAGTTACTCCCACTACGAGTTTCTCGAGTTACCAAATGTACTTCGCCGGATGACGAGACGTTTGGCTACCTTAAGAGAGGAATAGTTACTGCAGCCAGATGCTCTCCTTCCTTTTAATCTTTCCGCTCTTCAATTCCTACTGCGAAATGTTCAAGTAGAAGCGAAATGCTGCAAAATGTCCACCTTAACGTTGTCTGAGTTACTCCAACGACGATATCCACGAGTTTTCAAATAAATTTCGTAGAGTGACGAGGCATTTGGCTACCTTAAGAGAGTCATAGTTACTCCTGCCGGCTGCTCCCCTTTCTGTAGGCCTTTATCATTCTTGCTATGGCCAGTCCTACAGAACCGATATGCCACTGTATGTCCACCTTAACGTCGTCCCAGTTACTCCCACTACGAGTTTCTCGAGTAAGCAAATGTACTTCGCCGGATGACGAGGCATCTGGCTACCCTAAGAGAGTCATAATTACTGCAGCCAGATGCTCCCCTTATTTTGAATCTTTCCTCTCTTTAATTCTTACTGCGGAATGTCCAAGCAGATGCGAAATGCTGCAACATGTCCACCTTAACGTTGTCTGAGTAACTCCAACGACGATATCCACGACTTTTCATATAAATTTCGCAGATTGACGAGGCATTTGGCTATCTTGAGAGAGTCATAGATACTGCTGCCAGCTTCTACCCCTTCTTTGAATCTTTCCTTTTTTTAATTTGTATTGCGACCAGTCCTGCAGAAGCGAAATGCTACAGCATGTCCACCTTAACGTTGTCTGAGTTACTCCAACGACGATATCCTCGAGTTTTGAAATAAATTTCGCAGAGTGACGAGGCACTGGCTACCTTAAGAGAGTTATAGTTACTCCTGCCGGCTGCTCCCATGTCTTTAGGCCTTTATCATTCTTGCTATGGCCAGTCCTACAGAACCGATATGCCACTGTATGTCCACCTTAACGTCGTCACAGTTACTCCCACTACGCGTTTCTCGAGTTACCAAATGTACTTCGCCGGATGACGAGACGTTTGGCTACCTTAAGAGAGTCATAGTTACTGCAGCCAGATGCTCCCCTTCCTTTTAATTGTTCCGCTCTTTAATTCCTACTGCGGAATGTTCAAGCAGAAGCGAAATGCTGCAACATGTCCACCTTAACGTTGTCTGAGTTACTCCAACGACGATATCCACGAGTTTTCAAATAAATTTCGCAGAGTGACGAGGCATTTGGCTACCTTAAGAGAGTCATAGTTACTGCTGCCAGCTGCTCCCCCTTCTTTGAATCTCTCCTCTCTTTAATTTGTATTGCGGCCAGTCCAGCAGAAGCGTAATACTACAGCATGTCCACCTTAACGTTGTCTGAGTTACTCCAACGACGATATCCTCGAGTTTTAAAATAAATTTCGCAGAGTGACGAGGCATTGGCTACCTGAAGAGAGTCATAGTTACTGCTGCCAGCTGCTCCCATTTCTTTAGGCCTTCATCATTCTTGCTATGGCCAGTCCTACAGAACCGATATGCCACTGTATGTCCACCTTAACGTCGTCCCAGTTACTCCCACTACGAGTTTCTCGAGTAAGCAAATGTACTTCGCCGGATGACGAGGCATCTGGCTACCCTAAGAGAGTCATAGTTACTGCAGCCAGATGCTCCCCTTATTTTGAATCTTTCCTCTCTTTAATTCTTACTGCGGAATGTCCAAGCAGATGCGAAATGCTGCAACATGTCCACCTTAACGTTGTCTGAGTTACTCCAACGACGATATCCACGAGTTTTCAAATAAATTTCTCAGAGTGACGAGGCATTGGCTACCTGAAGAGAGTCATAGTTACTCCTGCCGGCTGCTCCCATTTCTTTAGGCCTTTATCATTCTTGCTATGGCCAGTCCTACAGAACCGATATGCCACTGTATGTCCACCTTAACATCGTCCCAGTTACTCCCACTACGAGTTTCTCGAGTAAGCAAATGTACTTCGCCGGATGACGAGGCATTTGGCTACCCTAAGAGAGTCATAGTTACTGCAGCCAGATGCTCCCCTTATTTTGAATCTTTCCTCTCTTTAATTCTTACTGCGGAATGTCCAAGCAGATGCGAAATGCTGCAACATGTCCACCTTAACGTTGTCTGAGTTACTCCAACGACGATATCCACGAGTTTTCAAATAAATTTCGCAGAGTGACGAGGCATTTGGCTACCTTAAGAGAGTCATAGTTACTCCTGCCGGCTGCTCCCCTTTCTGTAGGCCTTTATCATTCTTGCTATGGCCAGTCCTACAGAACCGATATGCCACTGTATGTCCACCTTAACGTCGTCCCAGTTACTCCCACTACGAGTTTCTCGAGTTACCAAATGTACTTCGCCGGATGACGAGACGTTTGGCTACCTTAAGAGAGGAATAGTTACTGCAGCCAGATGCTCTCCTTCCTTTTAATCTTTCCGCTCTTCAATTCCTACTGCGAAATGTTCAAGTAGAAGCGAAATGCTGCAAAATGTCCACCTTAACGTTGTCTGAGTTACTCCAACGACGATATCCACGAGTTTTCAAATAAATTTCGTAGAGTGACGAGGCATTTGGCTACCTTAAGAGAGTCATAGTTACTGCTGCCAGCTGCTCCCATTTCTTTAGGCCTTCATCATTCTTGCTATGGCCAGTCCTACAGAACCGATATGCCACTGTATGTCCACCTTAACGTCGTCCCAGTTACTCCCACTACGAGTTTCTCGAGTAAGCAAATGTACTTCGCCGGATGACGAGGCATCTGGCTACCCTAAGAGAGTCATAATTACTGCAGCCAGATGCTCCCCTTATTTTGAATCTTTCCTCTCTTTAATTCTTACTGCGGAATGTCCAAGCAGATGCGAAATGCTGCAACATGTCCACCTTAACGTTGTCTGAGTTACTCCAACGACGATATCCACGACTTTTCATATAAATTTCGCAGATTGACGAGGCATTTGGCTATCTTGAGAGAGTCATAGATACTGCTGCCAGCTTCTACCCCTTCTTTGAATCTTTCCTTTTTTTAATTTGTATTGCGACCAGTCCTGCAGAAGCGAAATGCTACAGCATGTCCACCTTAACGTTGTCTGAGTTACTCCAACGACGATATCCTCGAGTTTTGAAATAAATTTCGCAGAGTGACGAGGCACTGGCTACCTTAAGAGAGTTATAGTTACTCCTGCCGGCTGCTCCCATGTCTTTAGGCCTTTATCATTCTTGCTATGGCCAGTCCTACAGAACCGATATGCCACTGTATGTCCACCTTAACGTCGTCACAGTTACTCCCACTACGCGTTTCTCGAGTTACCAAATGTACTTCGCCGGATGACGAGACGTTTGGCTACCTTAAGAGAGTCATAGTTACTGCAGCCAGATGCTCCCCTTCCTTTTAATTGTTCCGCTCTTTAATTCCTACTGCGGAATGTTCAAGCAGAAGCGAAATGCTGCAACATGTCCACCTTAACGTTGTCTGAGTTACTCCAACGACGATATCCACGAGTTTTCAAATAAATTTCGCAGAGTGACGAGGCATTTGGCTACCTTAAGAGAGTCATAGTTACTGCTGCCAGCTGCTCCCCCTTCTTTGAATCTCTCCTCTCTTTAATTTGTATTGCGGCCAGTCCAGCAGAAGCGTAATACTACAGCATGTCCACCTTAACGTTGTCTGAGTTACTCCAACGACGATATCCTCGAGTTTTAAAATAAATTTCGCAGAGTGACGAGGCATTGGCTACCTGAAGAGAGTCATAGTTACTGCTGCCAGCTGCTCCCATTTCTTTAGGCCTTCATCATTCTTGCTATGGCCAGTCCTACAGAACCGATATGCCACTGTATGTCCACCTTAACGTCGTCCCAGTTACTCCCACTACGAGTTTCTCGAGTAAGCAAATGTACTTCGCCGGATGACGAGGCATCTGGCTACCCTAAGAGAGTCATAGTTACTGCAGCCAGATGCTCCCCTTATTTTGAATCTTTCCTCTCTTTAATTCTTACTGCGGAATGTCCAAGCAGATGCGAAATGCTGCAACATGTCCACCTTAACGTTGTCTGAGTTACTCCAACGACGATATCCACGAGTTTTCAAATAAATTTCTCAGAGTGACGAGGCATTGGCTACCTGAAGAGAGTCATAGTTACTCCTGCCGGCTGCTCCCATTTCTTTAGGCCTTTATCATTCTTGCTATGGCCAGTCCTACAGAACCGATATGCCACTGTATGTCCACCTTAACGTCGTCCCAGTTACTCCCACTACGAGTTTCTCGAGTAAGCAAATGTACTTCGCCGGATGACGAGGCATTTGGCTACCCTAAGAGAGTCATAGTTACTGCAGCCAGATGCTCCCCTTATTTTGAATCTTTCCTCTCTTTAATTCTTACTGCGGAATGTCCAAGCAGATGCGAAATGCTGCAACATGTCCACCTTAACGTTGTCTGAGTTACTCCAACGACGATATCCACGAGTTTTCAAATAAATTTCGCAGAGTGACGAGGCATTTGGCTACCTTAAGAGAGTCATAGTTACTCCTGCCGGCTGCTCCCCTTTCTGTAGGCCTTTATCATTCTTGCTATGGCCAGTCCTACAGAACCGATATGCCACTGTATGTCCACCTTAACGTCGTCCCAGTTACTCCCACTACGAGTTTCTCGAGTTACCAAATGTACTTCGCCGGATGACGAGACGTTTGGCTACCTGAAGAGAGGAATAGTTACTGCAGCCAGATGCTCCCCTTCCTTTTAATCTTTCCGCTCTTTAATTCCTACTGCGAAATGTTCAAGTAGAAGCGAAATGCTGCAAAATGTCCACCTTAACGTTGTCTGAGTTACTCCAACGACGATATCCACGACTTTTCATATAAATTTCGCAGATTGACGAGGCATTTGGCTATCTTGAGAGAGTCATAGATACTGCTGCCAGCTTCTACCCCTTCTTTGAATCTTTCCTTTTTCTAATTTGTATTGCGACCAGTCCTGCAGAAGCGAAATGCTACAGCATGTCCACCTTAACGTTGTCTGAGTTACTCCAACGACGATATCCTCGAGTTTTGAAATAAATTTCGCAGAGTGACGAGGCACTGGCTACCTTAAGAGAGTTATAGTTACTCCTGCCGGCTGCTCCCATGTCTTTAGGCCTTTATCATTCTTGCTATGGCCAGTCCTACAGAACCGATATGCCACTGTATGTCCACCTTAACGTCGTCACAGTTACTCCCACTACGCGTTTCTCGAGTTACCAAATGTACTTCGCCGGATGACGAGACGTTTGGCTACCTGAAGAGAGGAATAGTTACTGCAGCCAGATGCTCCCCTTCCTTTTAATTGTTCCGCTCTTTAATTCCTACTGCGGAATGTTCAAGCAGAAGCGAAATGCTGCAACATGTCCACCTTAACGTTGTCTGAGTAACTCCAACGACGATATCCACGAGTTTTCAAATAAATTTCGCAGAGTGACGAGGCATTTGGCTACCTTAAGAGAGTCATAGTTACTGCTGCCAGCTGCTCCCCCTTCTTTGAATCTCTCCTCTCTTTAATTTGTATTGCGGCCAGTCCAGCAGAAGCGTAATACTACAGCATGTCCACCTTAACGTTGTCTGAGTTACTCCAACGACGATATCCTCGAGTTTTAAAATAAATTTCGCAGAGTGACGAGGCATTGGCTACCTGAAGAGAGTCATAGTTACTGCTGCCAGCTGCTCCCATTTCTGTAGGCCTTTATCATTCTTGCTATGGCCAGTCCTACAGAACCGATATGCCACTGTATGTCCACCTTAACGTCGTCCCAGTTACTCCCACTACGAGTTTCTCGAGTTACCAAATGTACTTCGCCGGATGACGAGACGTTTGGCTACCTTAAGAGAGGAATAGTTACTGCAGCCAGATGCTCTCCTTCCTTTTAATCTTTCCGCTCTTCAATTCCTACTGCGAAATGTTCAAGTAGAAGCGAAATGCTGCAAAATGTCCACCTTAACGTTGTCTGAGTTACTCCAACGACGATATCCACGACTTTTCATATAAATTTCGCAGATTGACGAGGCATTTGGCTATCTTGAGAGAGTCATAGATACTGCTGCCAGCTTCTACCCCTTCTTTGAATCTTTCCTTTTTTTAATTTGTATTGCGACCAGTCCTGCAGAAGCGAAATGCTACAGCATGTCCACCTTAACGTTGTCTGAGTTACTCCAACGACGATATCCTCGAGTTTTGAAATAAATTTCGCAGAGTGACGAGGCACTGGCTACCTTAAGAGAGTTATAGTTACTCCTGCCGGCTGCTCCCATGTCTTTAGGCCTTTATCATTCTTGCTATGGCCAGTCCTACAGAACCGATATGCCACTGTATGTCCACCTTAACGTCGTCACAGTTACTCCCACTACGCGTTTCTCGAGTTACCAAATGTACTTCGCCGGATGACGAGACGTTTGGCTACCTTAAGAGAGTCATAGTTACTGCAGCCAGATGCTCCCCTTCCTTTTAATTGTTCCGCTCTTTAATTCCTACTGCGGAATGTTCAAGCAGAAGCGAAATGCTGCAACATGTCCACCTTAACGTTGTCTGAGTTACTCCAACGACGATATCCACGAGTTTTCAAATAAATTTCGCAGAGTGACGAGGCATTTGGCTACCTTAAGAGAGTCATAGTTACTGCTGCCAGCTGCTCCCATTTCTTTAGGCCTTCATCATTCTTGCTATGGCCAGTCCTACAGAACCGATATGCCACTGTATGTCCACCTTAACGTCGTCCCAGTTACTCCCACTACGAGTTTCTCGAGTTACCAAATGTACTTCGCCGGATGACGAGACGTTTGGCTACCTTAAGAGAGGAATAGTTACTGCAGCCAGATGCTCCCCTTCCTTTTAATCTTTCCGCTCTTTAATTCCTACTGCGAAATGTTCAAGTAGAAGCGAAATGCTGCAAAATGTCCACCTTAACGTTGTCTGAGTTACTCCAACGACGATATCCACGACTTTTCATATAAATTTCGCAGATTGACGAGGCATTTGGCTATCTTGAGAGGGTCATAGATACTGCTGCCAGCTTCTACCCCTTCTTTGAATCTTTCCTTTTTTTAATTTGTATTGCGACCAGTCCTGCAGAAGCGAAATGCTACAGCATGTCCACCTTAACGTTGTCTGAGTTACTCCAACGACGATATCCTCGAGTTTTGAAATAAATTTCGCAGAGTGACGAGGCACTGGCTACCTTAAGAGAGTTATAGTTACTCCTGCCGGCTGCTCCCATGTCTTTAGGCCTTTATCATTCTTGCTATGGCCAGTCCTACAGAACCGATATGCCACTGTATGTCCACCTTAACGTCGTCACAGTTACTCCCACTACGCGTTTCTCGAGTTACCAAATGTACTTCGCCGGATGACGAGACGTTTGGCTACCTTAAGAGAGTCATAGTTACTGCAGCCAGATGCTCCCCTTCCTTTTAATTGTTCCGCTCTTTAATTCCTACTGCGGAATGTTCAAGCAGAAGCGAAATGCTGCAACATGTCCACCTTAACGTTGTCTGAGTTACTCCAACGACGATATCCACGAGTTTTCAAATAAATTTCGCAGAGTGACGAGGCATTTGGCTACCTTAAGAGAGTCATAGTTACTGCTGCCAGCTGCTCCCATTTCTTTAGGCCTTCATCATTCTTGCTATGGCCAGTCCTACAGAACCGATATGCCACTGTATGTCCACCTTAACGTCGTCCCAGTTACTCCCACTACGAGTTTCTCGAGTTACCAAATGTACTTCGCCGGATGACGAGACGTTTGGCTACCTTAAGAGAGGAATAGTTACTGCAGCCAGAAGCTCCCCTTCCTTTTAATCTTTCCGCTCTTTAATTCCTACTGCGAAATGTTCAAGTAGAAGCGAAATGCTGCAAAATGTCCACCTTAACGTTGTCTGAGTTACTCCAACGACGATATCCACGACTTTTCATATAAATTTCGCAGATTGACGAGGCATTTGGCTATCTTGAGAGAGTCATAGATACTGCTGCCAGCTTCTACCCCTTCTTTGAATCTTTCCTTTTTTTAATTTGTATTGCGACCAGTCCTGCAGAAGCGAAATGCTACAGCATGTCCACCTTAACGTTGTCTGAGTTACTCCAACGACGATATCCTCGAGTTTTAAAATAAATTTCGCAGAGTGACGAGGCATTGGCTACCTGAAGAGAGTCATAGTTACTCCTGCCGGCTGCTCCCATTTCTTTAGGCCTTTATCATTCTTGCTATGGCCAGTCCTACAGAACCGATATGCCACTGTATGTCCACCTTAACGTCGTCACAGTTACTCCCACTACGCGTTTCTCGAGTTACCAAATGTACTTCGCCGGATGACGAGACGTTTGGCTACCTTAAGAGAGTCATAGTTACTGCAGCCAGATGCTCCCCTTCCTTTTAATTGTTCCGCTCTTTAATTCCTACTGCGGAATGTTCAAGCAGAAGCGAAATGCTGCAACATGTCCACCTTAACGTTGTCTGAGTTACTCCAACGACGATATCCACGAGTTTTCAAATAAATTTCGCAGAGTGACGAGGCATTTGGCTACCTTAAGAGAGTCATAGTTACTGCTGCCAGCTGCTCCCATTTCTTTAGGCCTTCATCATTCTTGCTATGGCCAGTCCTACAGAACCGATATGCCACTGTATGTCCACCTTAACGTCGTCCCAGTTACTCCCACTACGAGTTTCTCGAGTTACCAAATGTACTTCGCCGGATGACGAGACGTTTGGCTACCTTAAGAGAGGAATAGTTACTGCAGCCAGAAGCTCCCCTTCCTTTTAATCTTTCCGCTCTTTAATTCCTACTGCGAAATGTTCAAGTAGAAGCGAAATGCTGCAAAATGTCCACCTTAACGTTGTCTGAGTTACTCCAACGACGATATCCACGACTTTTCATATAAATTTCGCAGATTGACGAGGCATTTGGCTATCTTGAGAGAGTCATAGATACTGCTGCCAGCTTCTACCCCTTCTTTGAATCTTTCCTTTTTTTAATTTGTATTGCGACCAGTCCTGCAGAAGCGAAATGCTACAGCATGTCCACCTTAACGTTGTCTGAGTTACTCCAACGACGATATCCACGAGTTTTCAAATAAATTTCGCAGAGTGACGAGGCATTTGGCTACCTTAAGAGAGTCATAGTTACTGCTGCCAGCTGCTCCCATTTCTTTAGGCCTTCATCATTCTTGCTATGTCCAGTCCTACAGAACCGATATGCCACTGTATGTCCACCTTAACGTCGTCCCAGTTACTCCCACTACGAGTTTCTCGAGTAAGCAAATGTACTTCGCCGGATGACGAGGCATCTGGCTACCCTAAGAGAGTCATAGTTACTGCAGCCAGATGCTCCCCTTATTTTGAATCTTTCCTCTCTTTAATTCTTACTGCGGAATGTCCAAGCAGATGCCAAATGCTGCAACATGTCCACCTTAACGTTGTCTGAGTTACTCCAACGACGATATCCACGAGTTTTCAAATAAATTTCGCAGAGTGTCGAGGCATTTGGCTACCTTAAGAGAGTCATAGTTACTCCTGCCGGCTGCTCCCCTTTCTGTAGGCCTTTATCATTCTTGCTATGGCCAGTCCTACAGAACCGATATGCCACTGTATGTCCACCTTAACGTCGTCCCAGTTACTCCCACTACGAGTTTCTCGAGTTACCAAATGTACTTCGCCGGATGACGAGACGTTTGGCTACCTTAAGAGAGGAATAGTTACTGCTGCCAGCTGCTCCCCCTTCTTTGAATCTCTCCTCTCTTTAATTTGTATTGCGGCCAGTCCAGCAGAAGCGTAATACTACAGCATGTCCACCTTAACGTTGTCTGAGTTACTCCAACGACGATATCCTCGAGTTTTAAAATAAATTTCGCAGAGTGACGAGGCATTGGCTACCTGAAGAGAGTCATAGTTACTGCTGCCAGCTGCTCCCATTTCTTTAGGCCTTCATCATTCTTGCTATGGCCAGTCCTACAGAACCGATATGCCACTGTATGTCCACCTTAACGTCGTCCCAGTTACTCCCACTACGAGTTTCTCGAGTAAGCAAATGTACTTCGCCGGATGACGAGGCATCTGGCTACCCTAAGAGAGTGATAGTTACTGCAGCCAGATGCTCCCCTTATTTTGAATCTTTCCTCTCTTTAATTCTTACTGCGGAATGTCCAAGCAGATGCGAAATGCTGCAACATGTCCACCTTTACGTTGTCTGAGTTACTCCAACGACGATATCCACGAGTTTTCAAATAAATTTCTCAGAGTGACAAGGCATTGGCTACCTGAAGAGAGTCATAGTTACTCCTGCCGGCTGCTCCCATTTCTTTAGGCCTTTATCATTCTTGCTATGGCCAGTCCTACAGAACCGATATGCCACTGTATGTCCACCTTAACGTCGTCCCAGTTACTCCCACTACGAGTTTCTCGTGTTACCAAATGTACTTCGCCGGATGACGAGACGTTTGGCTACCTTAAGAGAGGAATAGTTACTGCAGCCAGATGCTCTCCTTCCTTTTAATCTTTCCGCTCTTCAATTCCTACTGCGAAATGTTCAAGTAGAAGCGAAATGCTGCAAAATGTCCACCTTAACGTTGTCTGAGTTACTCCAACGACGATATCCACGAGTTTTCAAATAAATTTCGCAGAGTGACGAGGCATTTGGCTCCCTTAAGAGAGTCATAGTTACTGCTGCCAGCTGCTCCCATTTCTTTAGGCCTTCATCATTCTTGCTATGGCCAGTCCTACAGAACCGATATGCCACTGTATGTCCACCTTAACGTCGTCCCAGTTACTCCCACTACGAGTTTCTCGAGTAAGCAAATGTACTTCGCCGGATGACGAGGCATCTGGCTACCCTAAGAGAGTCATAGTTACTGCAGCCAGATGCTCCCCTTATTTTGAATCTTTCCTCTCTTTAATTCTTACTGCGGAATGTCCAAGCAGATGCGAAATGCTGCAACATGTCCACCTTAACGTTGTCTGAGTTACTCCAACGACGATATCCACGACTTTTCATATAAATTTCGCAGATTGACGAGGCATTTGGCTATCTTGAGAGAGTCATAGATACTGCTGCCAGCTTCTACCCCTTCTTTGAATCTTTCCTTTTTTTAATTTGTATTGCGACCAGTCCTGCAGAAGCGAAATGCTACAGCATGTCCACCTTAACGTTGTCTGAGTTACTCCAACGACGATATCCTCGAGTTTTGAAATAAATTTCGCAGAGTGACGAGGCACTGGCTACCTTAAGAGAGTTATAGTTACTCCTGCCGGCTGCTCCCATGTCTTTAGGCCTTTATCATTCTTGCTATGGCCAGTCCTACAGAACCGATACGCCACTGTATGTCCACCTTAACGTCGTCACAGTTACTCCCACTACGCGTTTCTCGAGTTACCAAATGTACTTCGCCGGATGACGAGACGTTTGGCTACCTTAAGAGAGTCATAGTTACTGCAGCCAGATGCTCCCCTTCCTTTTAATTGTTCCGCTCTTTAATTCCTACTGCGGAATGTTCAAGCAGAAGCGAAATGCTGCAACATGTCCACCTTAACGTTGTCTGAGTTACTCCAACGACGATATCCACGAGTTTTCAAATAAATTTCGCAGAGTGACGAGGCATTTGGCTACCTTAAGAGAGTCATAGTTACTGCTGCCAGCTGCTCCCCCTTCTTTGAATCTCTCCTCTCTTTAATTTGTAATGCGGCCAGTCCAGCAGAAGCGTAATACTACAGCATGTCCACCTTAACGTTGTCTGAGTTACTCCAACGACGATATCCTCGAGTTTTAAAATAAATTTCGCAGAGTGACGAGGCATTGGCTACCTGAAGAGAGTCATAGTTACTGCTGCCAGCTGCTTCCATTTCTTTAGGCCTTCATCATTCTTGCTATGGCCAGTCCTACAGAACCGATATGCCACTGTATGTCCACCTTAACGTCGTCCCAGTTACTCCCACTACGAGTTTCTCGAGTAAGCAAATGTACTTCGCCGGATGACGAGGCATCTGGCTACCCTAAGAGAGTCATAGTTACTGCAGACAGATGCTCCCCTTATTTTGAATCTTTCCTCTCTTTAATTCTTACTGCGGAATGTCCAAGCAGATGCGAAATGCTGCAACATGTCCACCTTAACGTTGTCTGAGTTACTCCAACGACGATATCCACGAGTTTTCAAATAAATTTCTCAGAGTGACAAGGCATTGGCTACCTGAAGAGAGTCATAGTTACTCCTGCCGGCTGCTCCCATTTCTTTAGGCCTTTATCATTCTTGCTATGGCCAGTCCTACAGAACCGATATGCCACTGTATGTCCACCTTAACGTCGTCCCAGTTACTCCCACTACGAGTTTCTCGAGTAAGCAAATGTACTTCGCCGGATGACGAGGCATTTGGCTACCCTAAGAGAGTCATAGTTACTGCAGCCAGATGCTCCCCTTATTTTGAATCTTTCCTCTCTTTAATTCTTACTGCGGAATGTCCAAGCAGATGCGAAATGCTGCAACATGTCCACCTTAACGTTGTCTGAGTTACTCCAACGACGATATCCACGAGTTTTCAAATAAATTTCGCAGAGTGACGAGGCATTTGGCTACCTTAAGAGAGTCATAGTTACTCCTGCCGGCTGCTCCCCTTTCTGTAGGCCTTTATCATTCTTGCTATGGCCAGTCCTACAGAACCGATATGCCACTGTATGTCCACCTTAACGTCGTCCCAGTTACTCCCACTACGAGTTTCTCGAGTTACCAAATGTACTTCGCCGGATGACGAGACGTTTGGCTACCTTAAGAGAGGAATAGTTACTGCAGCCAGATGCTCTCCTTCCTTTTAATCTTTCCGCTCTTCAATTCCTACTGCGAAATGTTCAAGTAGAAGCGAAATGCTGCAAAATGTCCACCTTAACGTTGTCTGAGTTACTCCAACGACGATATCCACGAGTTTTCAAATAAATTTCGCAGAGTGACGAGGCATTTGGCTCCCTTAAGAGAGTCATAGTTACTGCTGCCAGCTGCTCCCATTTCTTTAGGCCTTCATCATTCTTGCTATGGCCAGTCCTACAGAACCGATATGCCACTGTATGTCCACCTTAACGTCGTCCCAGTTACTCCCACTACGAGTTTCTCGAGTAAGCAAATGTACTTCGCCGGATGACGAGGCATCTGGCTACCCTAAGAGAGTCATAGTTACTGCAGCCAGATGCTCCCCTTATTTTGAATCTTTCCTCTCTTTAATTCTTACTGCGGAATGTCCAAGCAGATGCGAAATGCTGCAACATGTCCACCTTAACGTTGTCTGAGTTACTCCAACGACGATATCCACGACTTTTCATATAAATTTCGCAGATTGACGAGGCATTTGGCTATCTTGAGAGAGTCATAGATACTGCTGCCAGCTTCTACCCCTTCTTTGAATCTTTCCTTTTTTTAATTTGTATTGCGACCAGTCCTGCAGAAGCGAAATGCTACAGCATGTCCACCTTAACGTTGTCTGAGTTACTCCAACGACGATATCCTCGAGTTTTGAAATAAATTTCGCAGAGTGACGAGGCACTGGCTACCTTAAGAGAGTTATAGTTACTCCTGCCGGCTGCTCCCATGTCTTTAGGCCTTTATCATTCTTGCTATGGCCAGTCCTACAGAACCGATATGCCACTGTATGTCCACCTTAACGTCGTCACAGTTACTCCCACTACGCGTTTCTCGAGTTACCAAATGTACTTCGCCGGATGACGAGACGTTTGGCTACCTTAAGAGAGTCATAGTTACTGCAGCCAGATGCTCCCCTTCCTTTTAATTGTTCCGCTCTTTAATTCCTACTGCGGAATGTTCAAGCAGAAGCGAAATGCTGCAACATGTCCACCTTAACGTGTCTGAGTTACTCCAACGACGATATCCACGAGTTTTCAAATAAATTTCGCAGAGTGACGAGGCATTTGGCTACCTTAAGAGAGTCATAGTTACTGCTGCCAGCTGCTCCCCCTTCTTTGAATCTCTCCTCTCTTTAATTTGTAATGCGGCCAGTCCAGCAGAAGCGTAATACTACAGCATGTCCACCTTAACGTTGTCTGAGTTACTCCAACGACGATATCTTCGAGTTTTAAAATAAATTTCGCAGAGTGACGAGGCATTGGCTACCTGAAGAGAGTCATAGTTACTGCTGCCAGCTGCTTCCATTTCTTTAGGCCTTCATCATTCTTGCTATGGCCAGTCCTACAGAACCGATATGCCACTGTATGTCCACCTTAACGTCGTCCCAGTTACTCCCACTACGAGTTTCTCGAGTAAGCAAATGTACTTCGCCGGATGACGAGGCATCTGGCTACCCTAAGAGAGTCATAGTTACTGCAGCCAGATGCTCCCCTTATTTTGAATCTTTCCTCTCTTTAATTCTTACTGCGGAATGTCCAAGCAGATGCGAAATGCTGCAACATGTCCACCTTAACGTTGTCTGAGTTACTCCAACGACGATATCCACGAGTTTTCAAATAAATTTCTCAGAGTGACAAGGCATTGGCTACCTGAAGAGAGTCATAGTTACTCCTGCCGGCTGCTCCCATTTCTTTAGGCCTTTATCATTCTTGCTATGGCCAGTCCTACAGAACCGATATGCCACTGTATGTCCACCTTAACGTCGTCCCAGTTACTCCCACTACGAGTTTCTCGAGTAAGCAAATGTACTTCGCCGGATGACGAGGCATTTGGCTACCCTAAGAGAGTCATAGTTACTGCAGCCAGATGCTCCCCTTATTTTGAATCTTTCCTCTCTTTAATTCTTACTGCGGAATGTCCAAGCAGATGCGAAATGCTGCAACATGTCCACCTTAACGTTGTCTGAGTTACTCCAACGACGATATCCACGAGTTTTCAAATAAATTTCGCAGAGTGACGAGGCATTTGGCTACCTTAAGAGAGTCATAGTTACTCCTGCCGGCTGCTCCCCTTTCTGTAGGCCTTTATCATTCTTGCTATGGCCAGTCCTACAGAACCGATATGCCACTGTATGTCCACCTTAACGTCGTCCCAGTTACTCCCACTACGAGTTTCTCGAGTAAGCAAATGTACTTCGCCGGATGACGAGGTATCTGGCTACCCTAAGAGAGTCATAGTTACTGCAGCCAGATGCTCCCCTTATTTTGAATCTTTCCTCTCTTTAATTCTTACTGCGGAATGTCCAAGCAGATGCGAAATGCTGCAACATGTCCACCTTAACGTTGTCTGAGTTACTCCAACGACGATATCCACGACTTTTCATATAAATTTCGCAGATTGACGAGGCATTTGGCTATCTTGAGAGAGTCATAGATACTGCTGCCAGCTTCTACCCCTTCTTTGAATCTTTCCTTTTTTTAATTTGTATTGCGACCAGTCCTGCAGAAGCGAAATGCTACAGCATGTCCACCTTAACGTTGTCTGAGTTACTCCAACGACGATATCCTCGAGTTTTGAAATAAATTCCGCAGAGTGACGAGGCACTGGCTACCTTAAGAGAGTTATAGTTACTCCTGCCGGCTGCTCCCATGTCTTTAGGCCTTTATCATTCTTGCTATGGCCAGTCCTACAGAACCGATATGCCACTGTATGTCCACCTTAACGTCGTCCCAGTTACTCCCACTACGAGTTTCTCGAGTAAGCAAATGTACTTCGCCGGATGACGAGGCATCTGGCTACCCTAAGAGAGTCATAGTTACTGCAGCCAGATGCTCCCCTTATTTTGAATCTTTCCTCTCTTTAATTCTTACTGCGGAATGTCCAAGCAGATGCGAAATGCTGCAACATGTCCACCTTAACGTTGTCTGAGTTACTCCAACGACGATATCCACGAGTTTTCAAATAAATTTCTCAGAGTGACGAGGCATTGGCTACCTGAAGAGAGTCATAGTTACTCCTGCCGGCTGCTCCCATTTCTTTAGGCCTTTATCATTCTTGCTATGGCCAGTCCTACAGAACCGATATGCCACTGTATGTCCACCTTAACGTCGTCCCAGTTACTCCCACTACGAGTTTCTCGAGTAAGCAAATGTACTTCGCCGGATGACGAGGCATTTGGCTACCCTAAGAGAGTCATAGTTACTGCAGCCAGATGCTCCCCTTATTTTGTATCTTTCCTCTCTTTAATTCTTACTGCGGAATGTCCAAGCAGATGCGAAATGCTGCAACATGTCCACCTTAACGTTGTCTGAGTTACTCCAACGACGATATCCACGAGTTTTAAAATAAATTGCAGAGTGACGAGGCATTTTGCTACCTTAAGAGAGTCATAGTTACTCCTGCCGGCTGCTCCCCTTTCTGTAGGCCTTTATCATTCTTGCTATGGCCAGTCCTACAGAACCGATATGCCACTGTATGTCCACCTTAACGTCGTAGCAGTTACTCCCACTACGAGTTTCTCGAGTTACCAAATGTACTTCGCCGGATGACGAGACGTTTGGCTACCTTAAGAGAGGAATAGTTACTGCAGCCAGATGCTCTCCTTCCTTTTAATCTTTCCGCTCTTCAATTCCTACTGCGAAATGTTCAAGTAGAAGCGAAATGCTGCAAAATGTCCACCTTAACGTTGTCTGAGTTACTCCAACGACGATATCCACGAGTTTTCAAATAAATTTCGCAGAGTGACGAATCATTTGGCTACCTTAAGAGAGTCATAGTTACTCCTGCCGGCTGCTCCCCTTTCTGTAGGCCTTTATCATTCTTGCTATGGCCAGTCCTACAGAACCGATATGCCACTGTATGTCCACCTTAACGTCGTCCCAGTTACTTACACTACGAGTTTCTCGAGTTACCAAATGTACTTCGCCGGATGACGAGACGTTTGGCTACCTTAAGAGAGGAATAGTTACTGCAGCCAGATGCTGTCCTTCCTTTTAATCTTTCCGCTCTTCAATTCCTACTGCGAAATGTTCAAGTAGAAGCGAAATGCTGCAAAATGTCCACCTTAACGTTGTTTGAGTTACTCCAACGACGATATCCACGACTTTTCATATAAATTTCGCAGATTGACGAGGCATTTGGCTATCTTGAGAGAGTCATAGATACTGCTGCCAGCTTCTACCCCTTCTTTGAATCTTTCCTTTTTTTAATTTGTATTGCGACCAGTCCTGCAGAAGCGAAATGCTACAGCATGTCCACCTTAACGTTGTCTGAGTTACTCCAACGACGATATCCTCGAGTTTTGAAATAAATTTCGCAGAGTGACGAGGCACTGGCTACCTTAAGAGAGTTATAGTTACTCCTGCCGGCTGCTCCCATGTCTTTAGGCCTTTATCATTCTTGCTATGGCCAGTCCTACAGAACCGATATGCCACTGTATGTCCACCTTAACGTCGTCACAGTTACTCCCACTACGCGTTTCTCGAGTTACCAAATGTACTTCGCCGGATGACGAGACGTTTGGCTACCTTAAGAGAGTCATAGTTACTGCAGCCAGATGCTCCCCTTCCTTTTAATTGTTCCGCTCTTTAATTCCTACTGCGGAATGTTCAAGCAGAAGCGAAATGCTGCAACATGTCCACCTTAACGTTGTCTGAGTTACTCCAACGACGATATCCACGAGTTTTCAAATAAATTTCGCAGAGTGACGAGGCATTTGGCTACCTTAAGAGAGTCATAGTTACTGCTGCCAGCTGCTCCCCCTTCTTTGAATCTCTCCTCTCTTTAATTTGTATTGCGGCCAGTCCAGCAGAAGCGTAATACTACAGCATGTCCACCTTAACGTTGTCTGAGTTACTCCAACGACGATATCCTCGAGTTTTAAAATAAATTTCGCAGAGTGACGAGGCATTGGCTACCTGAAGAGAGTCATAGTTACTGCTGCCAGCTGCTCCCATTTCTGTAGGCCTTTATCATTCTTGCTATGGCCAGTCCTACAGAACCGATATGCCACCGTATGTCCACCTTAACGTCGTCCCAGTTACTCCCACTACGAGTTTCTCGAGTAAGCAAATGTACTTCGCCGGATGACGAGGCATCTGGCTACCCTAAGAGAGTCATAGTTACTGCAGCCAGATGCTCCCCTTATTTTGAATCTTTCCTCTCTTTAATTCTTACTGCGGAATGTCCAAGCAGATGCGAAATGCTGCAACATGTCCACCTTAACGTTGTCTGAGTTACTCCAACGACGATATCCACGAGTTTTCAAATAAATTTCTCAGAGTGACAAGGCATTGGCTACCTGAAGAGAGTCATAGTTACTCCTGCCGGCTGCTCCCATTTCTTTAGGCCTTTATCATTCTTGCTATGGCCAGTCCTACAGAACCGATATGCCACTGTATGTCCACCTTAACGTCGTCCCAGTTACTCCCACTACGAGTTTCTCGAGTAAGCAAATGTACTTCGCCGGATGACGAGGCATTTGGCTACCCTAAGAGAGTCATAGTTACTGCAGCCAGATGCTCCCCTTATTTTGAATCTTTCCTCTCTTTAATTCTTACTGCGGAATGTCCAAGCAGATGCGAAATGCTGCAACATGTCCACCTTAACGTTGTCTGAGTTACTCCAACGACGATATCCACGAGTTTTCAAATAAATTTCGCAGAGTGACGAGGCATTTGGCTACCTTAAGAGAGTCATAGTTACTCCTGCCGGCTGCTCCCCTTTCTGTAGGCCTTTATCATTCTTGCTATGGCCAGTCCTACAGAACCGATATGCCACTGTATGTCCACCTTAACGTCGTCCCAGTTACTCCCACTACGAGTTTCTCGAGTAAGCAAATGTACTTCGCCGGATGACGAGGTATCAGGCTACCCTAAGAGAGTCATAGTTACTGCAGCCAGATGCTCCCCTTATTTTGAATCTTTCCTCTCTTTAATTCTTACTGCGGAATGTCCAAGCAGATGCGAAATGCTGCAACATGTCCACCTTAACGTTGTCTGAGTTACTCCAACGACGATATCCACGACTTTTCATATAAATTTCGCAGATTGACGAGGCATTTGGCTATCTTGAGAGAGTCATAGATACTGCTGCCAGCTTCTACCCCTTCTTTGAATCTTTCCTTTTTTTAATTTGTATTGCGACCAGTCCTGCAGAAGCGAAATGCTACAGCATGTCCACCTTAACGTTGTCTGAGTTACTCCAACGACGATATCCTCGAGTTTTGAAATAAATTCCGCAGAGTGACGAGGCACTGGCTACCTTAAGAGAGTTATAGTTACTCCTGCCGGCTGCTCCCATGTCTTTAGGCCTTTATCATTCTTGCTATGGCCAGTCCTACAGAACCGATATGCCACTGTATGTCCACCTTAACGTCGTCCCAGTTACTCCCACTACGAGTTTCTCGAGTAAGCAAATGTACTTCGCCGGATGACGAGGCATCTGGCTACCCTAAGAGAGTCATAGTTACTGCAGCCAGATGCTCCCCTTATTTTGAATCTTTCCTCTCTTTAATTCTTACTGCGGAATGTCCAAGCAGATGCGAAATGCTGCAACATGTCCACCTTAACGTTGTCTGAGTTACTCCAACGACGATATCCACGAGTTTTCAAATAAATTTCTCAGAGTGACGAGGCATTGGCTACCTGAAGAGAGTCATAGTTACTCCTGCCGGCTGCTCCCATTTCTTTAGGCCTTTATCATTCTTGCTATGGCCAGTCCTACAGAACCGATATGCCACTGTATGTCCACCTTAACGTCGTCCCAGTTACTCCCACTACGAGTTTCTCGAGTAAGCAAATGTACTTCGCCGGATGACGAGGCATTTGGCTACCCTAAGAGAGTCATAGTTACTGCAGCCAGATGCTCCCCTTATTTTGTATCTTTCCTCTCTTTAATTCTTACTGCGGAATGTCCAAGCAGATGCGAAATGCTGCAACATGTCCACCTTAACGTTGTCTGAGTTACTCCAACGACGATATCCACGAGTTTTAAAATAAATTGCAGAGTGACGAGGCATTTTGCTACCTTAAGAGAGTCATAGTTACTCCTGCCGGCTGCTCCCCTTTCTGTAGGCCTTTATCATTCTTGCTATGGCCAGTCCTACAGAACCGATATGCCACTGTATGTCCACCTTAACGTCGTAGCAGTTACTCCCACTACGAGTTTCTCGAGTTACCAAATGTACTTCGCCGGATGACGAGACGTTTGGCTACCTTAAGAGAGGAATAGTTACTGCAGCCAGATGCTCTCCTTCCTTTTAATCTTTCCGCTCTTCAATTCCTACTGCGAAATGTTCAAGTAGAAGCGAAATGCTGCAAAATGTCCACCTTAACGTTGTCTGAGTTACTCCAACGACGATATCCACGAGTTTTCAAATAAATTTCGCAGAGTGACGAATCATTTGGCTACCTTAAGAGAGTCATAGTTACTCCTGCCGGCTGCTCCCCTTTCTGTAGGCCTTTATCATTCTTGCTATGGCCAGTCCTACAGAACCGATATGCCACTGTATGTCCACCTTAACGTCGTCCCAGTTACTTACACTACGAGTTTCTCGAGTTACCAAATGTACTTCGCCGGATGACGAGACGTTTGGCTACCTTAAGAGAGGAATAGTTACTGCAGCCAGATGCTCTCCTTCCTTTTAATCTTTCCGCTCTTCAATTCCTACTGCGAAATGTTCAAGTAGAAGCGAAATGCTGCAAAATGTCCACCTTAACGTTGTCTGAGTTACTCCAACGACGATATCCACGACTTTTCATATAAATTTCGCAGATTGACGAGGCATTTGGCTATCTTGAGAGAGTCATAGATACTGCTGCCAGCTTCTACCCCTTCTTTGAATCTTTCCTTCTTTTAATTTGTATTGCGACCAGTCCTGCAGAAGCGAAATGCTACAGCATGTCCACCTTAACGTTGTCTGAGTTACTCCAACGACGATATCCTCGAGTTTTGAAATAAATTTCGCAGAGTGACGAGGCACTGGCTACCTTAAGAGAGTTATAGTTACTCCTGCCGGCTGCTCCCATGTCTTTAGGCCTTTATCATTCTTGCTATGGCCAGTCCTACAGAACCGATATGCCACTGTATGTCCACCTTAACGTCGTCCCAGTTACTCCCACTACGAGTTTCTCGAGTAAGCAAATGTACTTCGCCGGATGACGAGGCATCTGGCTACCCTAAGAGAGTCATAGTTACTGCAGCCAGATGCTCCCCTTATTTTGAATCTTTCCTCTCTTTAATTCTTACTGCGGAATGTCCAAGCAGATGCGAAATGCTGCAACATGTCCACCTTAACGTTGTCTGAGTTACTCCAACGACGATATCCACGAGTTTTCAAATAAATTTCTCAGAGTGACGAGGCATTGGCTACCTGAAGAGAGTCATAGTTACTCCTGCCGGCTGCTCCCCTTTCTGTAGGCCTTTATCATTCTTGCTATGGCCAGTCCTACAGAACCGATATGCCACTGTATGTCCACCTTAACGTCGTCCCAGTTACTCCCACTACGAGTTTCTCGAGTTACCAAATGTACTTCGCCGGATGACGAGACGTTTGGCTACCTTAAGAGAGGAATAGTTACTGCAGCCAGATGCTCTCCTTCCTTTTAATCTTTCCGCTCTTCAATTCCTACTGCGAAATGTTCAAGTAGAAGCGAAATGCTGCAAAATGTCCACCTTAACGTTGTCTGAGTTACTCCAACGACGATATCCACGAGTTTTCAAATAAATTTCGCAGAGTGACGAGGCATTTGGCTACCTTAAGAGAGTCATAGTTACTCCTGCCGGCTGCTCCCCTTTCTGTAGGCCTTTATCATTCTTGCTATGGCCAGTCCTACAGAACCGATATGCCACTGTATGTCCACCTTAACGTCGTCCCAGTTACTCCCACTACGAGTTTCTCGAGTTACCAAATGTACTTCGCCGGATGACGAGACGTTTGGCTACCTTAAGAGAGGAATAGTTACTGCAGCCAGATGCTGTCCTTCCTTTTAATCTTTCCGCTCTTCAATTCCTACTGCGAAATGTTCAAGTAGAAGCGAAATGCTGCAAAATGTCCACCTTAACGTTGTTTGAGTTACTCCAACGACGATATCCACGACTTTTCATATAAATTTCGCAGATTGACGAGGCATTTGGCTATCTTGAGAGAGTCATAGATACTGCTGCCAGCTTCTACCCCTTCTTTGAATCTTTCCTTTTTTTAATTTGTATTGCGACCAGTCCTGCAGAAGCGAAATGCTACAGCATGTCCACCTTAACGTTGTCTGAGTTACTCCAACGACGATATCCTCGAGTTTTGAAATAAATTTCGCAGAGTGACGAGGCACTGGCTACCTTAAGAGAGTTATAGTTACTCCTGCCGGCTGCTCCCATGTCTTTAGGCCTTTATCATTCTTGCTATGGCCAGTCCTACAGAACCGATATGCCACTGTATGTCCACCTTAACGTCGTCACAGTTACTCCCACTACGCGTTTCTCGAGTTACCAAATGTACTTCGCCGGATGACGAGACGTTTGGCTACCTTAAGAGAGTCATAGTTACTGCAGCCAGATGCTCCCCTTCCTTTTAATTGTTCCGCTCTTTAATTCCTACTGCGGAATGTTCAAGCAGAAGCGAAATGCTGCAACATGTCCACCTTAACGTTGTCTGAGTTACTCCAACGACGATATCCACGAGTTTTCAAATAAATTTCGCAGAGTGACGAGGCATTTGGCTACCTTAAGAGAGTCATAGTTACTGCTGCCAGCTGCTCCCCCTTCTTTGAATCTCTCCTCTCTTTAATTTGTATTGCGGCCAGTCCAGCAGAAGCGTAATACTACAGCATGTCCACCTTAACGTTGTCTGAGTTACTCCAACGACGATATCCTCGAGTTTTAAAATAAATTTCGCAGAGTGACGAGGCATTGGCTACCTGAAGAGAGTCATAGTTACTGCTGCCAGCTGCTCCCATTTCTGTAGGCCTTTATCATTCTTGCTATGGCCAGTCCTACAGAACCGATATGCCACTGTATGTCCACCTTAACGTCGTCCCAGTTACTCCCACTACGAGTTTCTCGAGTTACCAAATGTACTTCGCCGGATGACGAGACGTTTGGCTACCTTAAGAGAGGAATAGTTACTGCAGCCAGATGCTCTCCTTCCTTTTAATCTTTCCGCTCTTCAATTCCTACTGCGAAATGTTCAAGTAGAAGCGAAATGCTGCAAAATGTCCACCTTAACGTTGTCTGAGTTACTCCAACGACGATATCCACGAGTTTTCAAATAAATTTCGCAGAGTGACGAGGCATTTGGCTACCTTAAGAGAGTCATAGTTACTCCTGCCGGCTGCTCCCCTTTCTGTAGGCCTTTATCATTCTTGCTATGGCCAGTCCTACAGAACCGATATGCCACTGTATGTCCACCTTAACGTCGTCCCAGTTACTCCCACTACGAGTTTCTCGAGTTACCAAATGTACTTCGCCGGATGACGAGACGTTTGGCTACCTTAAGAGAGGAATAGTTACTGCAGCCAGATGCTGTCCTTCCTTTTAATCTTTCCGCTCTTCAATTCCTACTGCGAAATGTTCAAGTAGAAGCGAAATGCTGCAAAATGTCCACCTTAACGTTGTCTGAGTTACTCCAACGACGATATCCACGACTTTTCATATAAATTTCGCAGATTGACGAGGCATTTGGCTATCTTGAGAGAGTCATAGATACTGCTGCCAGCTTCTACCCCTTCTTTGAATCTTTCCTTTTTTTAATTTGTATTGCGACCAGTCCTGCAGAAGCGAAATGCTACAGCATGTCCACCTTAACGTTGTCTGAGTTACTCCAACGACGATATCCTCGAGTTTTGAAATAAATTTCGCAGAGTGACGAGGCACTGGCTACCTTAAGAGAGTTATAGTTACTCCTGCCGGCTGCTCCCATGTCTTTAGGCCTTTATCATTCTTGCTATGGCCAGTCCTACAGAACCGATATGCCACTGTATGTCCACCTTAACGTCGTCACAGTTACTCCCACTACGCGTTTCTCGAGTTACCAAAAGTACTTCGCCGGATGACGAGACGTTTGGCTACCTTAAGAGAGTCATAGTTACTGCAGCCAGATGCTCCCCTTCCTTTTAATTGTTCCGCTCTTTAATTCCTACTGCGGAATGTTCAAGCAGAAGCGAAATGCTGCAACATGTCCACCTTAACGTTGTCTGAGTTACTCCAACGACGATATCCACGAGTTTTCAAATAAATTTCGCAGAGTGACGAGGCATTTGGCTACCTTAAGAGAGTCATAGTTACTGCTGCCAGCTGCTCCCCCTTCTTTGAATCTCTCCTCTCTTTAATTTGTATTGCGGCCAGTCCAGCAGAAGCGTAATACTACAGCATGTCCACCTTAACGTTGTCTGAGTTACTCCAACGACGATATCCTCGAGTTTTAAAATAAATTTCGCAGAGTGACGAGGCATTGGCTACCTGAAGAGAGTCATAGTTACTCCTGCCGGCTGCTCCCATTTCTTTAGGCCTTTATCATTCTTGCTATGGCCAGTCCTACAGAACCGATATGCCACTGTATGTCCACCTTAACGTCGTCCCAGTTACTCCCACTACGAGTTTCTCGAGTAAGCAAATGTACTTCGCCGGATGACGAGGCATTTGGCTACCCTAAGAGAGTCATAGTTACTGCAGCCAGATGCTCCCCTTATTTTGAATCTTTCCTCTCTTTAATTCTTACTGCGGAATGTCCAAGCAGATGCGAAATGCTGCAACATGTCCACCTTAACGTTGTCTGAGTTACTCCAACGACGATATCCACGAGTTTTAAAATAAATTGCAGAGTGACGAGGCATTTTGCTACCTTAAGAGAGTCATAGTTACTCCTGCCGGCTGCTCCCCTTTCTGTAGGCCTTTATCATTCTTGCTATGGCCAGTCCTACAGAACCGATATGCCACTGTATGTCCACCTTAACGTCGTCCCAGTTACTCCCACTACGAGTTTCTCGAGTTACCAAATGTACTTCGCCGGATGACGAGACGTTTGGCTACCTTAAGAGAGTCATAGTTACTGCAGCCAGATGCTCCCCTTCCTTTTAATTGTTCCGCTCTTTAATTCCTACTGCGGAATGTTCAAGCAGAAGCGAAATGCTGCAACATGTCCACCTTAACGTTGTCTGAGTTACTCCAACGACGATATCCACGAGTTTTCAAATAAATTTCGCAGAGTGACGAGGCATTTGGCTACCTTAAGAGAGTCATAGTTACTGCTGCCAGCTGCTCCCCCTTCTTTGAATCTCTCCTCTCTTTAATTTGTATTGCGGCCAGTCCAGCAGAAGCGTAATACTACAGCATGTCCACCTTAACGTTGTCTGAGTTACTCCAACGACGATATCCTCGAGTTTTAAAATAAATTTCGCAGAGTGACGAGGCATTGGCTACCTGAAGAGAGTCATAGTTACTGCTGCCAGCTGCTCCCATTTCTGTAGGCCTTTATCATTCTTGCTATGGCCAGTCCTACAGAACCGATATGCCACTGTATGTCCACCTTAACGTCGTCCCAGTTACTCCCACTACGAGTTTCTCGAGTTACCAAATGTACTTCGCCGGATGACGAGACGTTTGGCTACCTTAAGAGAGGAATAGTTACTGCAGCCAGATGCTCTCCTTCCTTTTAATCTTTCCGCTCTTCAATTCCTACTGCGAAATGTTCAAGTAGAAGCGAAATGCTGCAAAATGTCCACCTTAACGTTGTCTGAGTTACTCCAACGACGATATCCACGAGTTTTCAAATAAATTTCGCAGAGTGACGAGGCATTTGGCTACCTTAAGAGAGTCATAGTTACTCCTGCCGGCTGCTCCCCTTTCTGTAGGCCTTTATCATTCTTGCTATGGCCAGTCCTACAGAACCGATATGCCACTGTATGTCCACCTTAACGTCGTCCCAGTTACTCCCACTACGAGTTTCTCGAGTTACCAAATGTACTTCGCCGGATGACGAGACGTTTGGCTACCTTAAGAGAGGAATAGTTACTGCAGCCAGATGCTGTCCTTCCTTTTAATCTTTCCGCTCTTCAATTCCTACTGCGAAATGTTCAAGTAGAAGCGAAATGCTGCAAAATGTCCACCTTAACGTTGTCTGAGTTACTCCAACGACGATATCCACGACTTTTCATATAAATTTCGCAGATTGACGAGGCATTTGGCTATCTTGAGAGAGTCATAGATACTGCTGCCAGCTTCTACCCCTTCTTTGAATCTTTCCTTTTTTTAATTTGTATTGCGACCAGTCCTGCAGAAGCGAAATGCTACAGCATGTCCACCTTAACGTTGTCTGAGTTACTCCAACGACGATATCCTCGAGTTTTGAAATAAATTTCGCAGAGTGACGAGGCACTGGCTACCTTAAGAGAGTTATAGTTACTCCTGCCGGCTGCTCCCATGTCTTTAGGCCTTTATCATTCTTGCTATGGCCAGTCCTACAGAACCGATATGCCACTGTATGTCCACCTTAACGTCGTCACAGTTACTCCCACTACGCGTTTCTCGAGTTACCAAAAGTACTTCGCCGGATGACGAGACGTTTGGCTACCTTAAGAGAGTCATAGTTACTGCAGCCAGATGCTCCCCCTCCTTTTAATTGTTCCGCTCTTTAATTCCTACTGCGGAATGTTCAAGCAGAAGCGAAATGCTGCAACATGTCCACCTTAACGTTGTCTGAGTTACTCCAACGACGATATCCACGAGTTTTCAAATAAATTTCGCAGAGTGACGAGGCATTTGGCTACCTTAAGAGAGTCATAGTTACTGCTGCCAGCTGCTCCCCCTTCTTTGAATCTCTCCTCTCTTTAATTTGTATTGCGGCCAGTCCAGCAGAAGCGTAATACTACAGCATGTCCA
Source organism: Schistocerca serialis cubense (assembly GCF_023864345.2). Lineage (NCBI taxonomy): Eukaryota > Metazoa > Arthropoda > Insecta > Orthoptera > Acrididae > Schistocerca > Schistocerca serialis. The sequence goes on along the minus strand of NW_026047575.1, from coordinate 242,152 downwards.
CCTTAACGTTGTCTGAGTTACTCCAACGACGATATCCTCGAGTTTTAAAATAAATTTCGCAGAGTGACGAGGCATTGGCTACCTGAAGAGAGTCATAGTTACTCCTGCCGGCTGCTCCCATTTCTTTAGGCCTTTATCATTCTTGCTATGGCCAGTCCTACAGAACCGATATGCCACTGTATGTCCACCTTAACGTCGTCCCAGTTACTCCCACTACGAGTTTCTCGAGTAAGCAAATGTACTTCGCCGGATGACGAGGCATTTGGCTACCCTAAGAGAGTCATAGTTACTGCAGCCAGATGCTCCCCTTATTTTGAATCTTTCCTCTCTTTAATTCTTACTGCGGAATGTCCAAGCAGATGCGAAATGCTGCAACATGTCCACCTTAACGTTGTCTGAGTTACTCCAACGACGATATCCACGAGTTTTAAAATAAATTGCAGAGTGACGAGGCATTTTGCTACCTTAAGAGAGTCATAGTTACTCCTGCCGGCTGCTCCCCTTTCTGTAGGCCTTTATCATTCTTGCTATGGCCAGTCCTACAGAACCGATATGCCACTGTATGTCCACCTTAACGTCGTCCCAGTTACTCCCACTACGAGTTTCTCGAGTTACCAAATGTACTTCGCCGGATGACGAGACGTTTGGCTACCTTAAGAGAGTCATAGTTACTGCAGCCAGATGCTCCCCTTCCTTTTAATTGTTCCGCTCTTTAATTCCTACTGCGGAATGTTCAAGCAGAAGCGAAATGCTGCAACATGTCCACCTTAACGTTGTCTGAGTTACTCCAACGACGATATCCACGAGTTTTCAAATAAATTTCGCAGAGTGACGAGGCATTTGGCTACCTTAAGAGAGTCATAGTTACTGCTGCCAGCTGCTCCCCCTTCTTTGAATCTCTCCTCTCTTTAATTTGTATTGCGGCCAGTCCAGCAGAAGCGTAATACTACAGCATGTCCACCTTAACGTTGTCTGAGTTACTCCAACGACGATATCCTCGAGTTTTAAAATAAATTTCGCAGAGTGACGAGGCATTGGCTACCTGAAGAGAGTCATAGTTACTGCTGCCAGCTGCTCCCATTTCTGTAGGCCTTTATCATTCTTGCTATGGCCAGTCCTACAGAACCGATATGCCACTGTATGTCCACCTTAACGTCGTCCCAGTTACTCCCACTACGAGTTTCTCGAGTTACCAAATGTACTTCGCCGGATGACGAGACGTTTGGCTACCTTAAGAGAGGAATAGTTACTGCAGCCAGATGCTCTCCTTCCTTTTAATCTTTCCGCTCTTCAATTCCTACTGCGAAATGTTCAAGTAGAAGCGAAATGCTGCAAAATGTCCACCTTAACGTTGTCTGAGTTACTCCAACGACGATATCCACGAGTTTTCAAATAAATTTCGCAGAGTGACGAGGCATTTGGCTACCTTAAGAGAGTCATAGTTACTGCTGCCAGCTGCTCCCATTTCTTTAGGCCTTCATCATTCTTGCTATGGCCAGTCCTACAGAACCGATATGCCACTGTATGTCCACCTTAACGTCGTCCCAGTTACTCCCACTACGAGTTTCTCGAGTAAGCAAATGTACTTCGCCGGATGACGAGGCATCTGGCTACCCTAAGAGAGTCATAGTTACTGCAGCCAGATGCTCCCCTTATTTTGAATCTTTCCTCTCTTTAATTCTTACTGCGGAATGTCCAAGCAGATGCGAAATGCTGCAACATGTCCACCTTAACGTTGTCTGAGTTACTCCAACGACGATATCCACGACTTTTCATATAAATTTCGCAGATTGACGAGGCATTTGGCTATCTTGAGAGAGTCATAGATACTGCTGCCAGCTTCTACCCCTTCTTTGAATCTTTCCTTTTTTTAATTTGTATTGCGACCAGTCCTGCAGAAGCGAAATGCTACAGCATGTCCACCTTAACGTTGTCTGAGTTACTCCAACGACGATATCCTCGAGTTTTGAAATAAATTTCGCAGAGTGACGAGGCACTGGCTACCTTAAGAGAGTTATAGTTACTCCTGCCGGCTGCTCCCATGTCTTTAGGCCTTTATCATTCTTGCTATGGCCAGTCCTACAGAACCGATGTGCCACTGTATGTCCACCTTAACGTCGTCACAGTTACTCCCACTACGCGTTTCTCGAGTTACCAAATGTACTTCGCCGGATGACGAGACGTTTGGCTACCTTAAGAGAGTCATAGTTACTGCAGCCAGATGCTCCCCTTCCTTTTAATTGTTCCGCTCTTTAATTCCTACTGCGGAATGTTCAAGCAGAAGCGAAATGCTGCAACATGTCCACCTTAACGTTGTCTGAGTTACTCCAACGACGATATCCACGAGTTTTCAAATAAATTTCGCAGAGTGACGAGGCATTTGGCTACCTTAAGAGAGTCATAGTTACTGCCGCCAGCTGCTCCCCCTTCTTTGAATCTCTCCTCTCTTTAATTTGTATTGCGGCCAGTCCAGCAGAAGCGTAATACTACAGCATGTCCACCTTATCGTTGTCTGAGTTACTCCAACGACGATATCCTCGAGTTTTAAAATAAATTTCGCAGAGTGACGAGGCATTGGCTACCTGAAGAGAGTCATAGTTACTGCTGCCAGCTGCTCCCATTTCTTTAGGCCTTCATCATTCTTGCTATGGCCAGTCCTACAGAACCGATATGCCACTGTATGTCCACCTTAACGTCGTCCCAGTTACTCCCACTACGAGTTTCTCGAGTAAGCAAATGTACTTCGCCGGATGACGAGGCATCTGGCTACCCTAAGAGAGTCATAGTTACTGCAGCCAGATGCTCCCCTTATTTTGAATCTTTCCTCTCTTTAATTCTTACTGCGGAATGTCCAAGCAGATGCGAAATGCTGCAACATGTCCACCTTAACGTTGTCTGAGTTACTCCAACGACGATATCCACGAGTTTTCAAATAAATTTCTCAGAGTGACAAGGCATTGGCTACCTGAAGAGAGTCATAGTTACTCCTGCCGGCTGCTCCCATTTCTTTAGGCCTTTATCATTCTTGCTATGGCCAGTCCTACAGAACCGATATGCCACTGTATGTCCACCTTAACGTCGTCACAGTTACTCCCACTACGCGTTTCTCGAGTTACCAAATGTACTTCGCCGGATGACGAGACGTTTGGCTACCTTAAGAGAGTCATAGTTACTGCAGCCAGATGCTCCCCTTCCTTTTAATTGTTCCGCTCTTTAATTCCTACTGCGGAATGTTCAAGCAGAAGCGAAATGCTGCAACATGTCCACCTTAACGTTGTCTGAGTTACTCCAACGACGATATCCACGAGTTTTCAAATAAATTTCTCAGAGTGACGAGGCATTGGCTACCTGAAGAGAGTCATAGTTACTCCTGCCGGCTGCTCCCATTTCTTTAGGCCTTTATCATTCTTGCTATGGCCAGTCCTACAGAACCGATATGCCACTGTATGTCCACCTTAACGTCGTCCCAGTTACTCCCACTACGAGTTTCTCGAGTAAGCAAATGTACTTCGCCGGATGACGAGGCATTTGGCTACCCTAAGAGAGTCATAGTTACTGCAGCCAGATGCTCCCCTTATTTTGAATCTTTCCTCTCTTTAATTCTTACTGCGGAATGTCCAAGCAGATGCGAAATGCTGCAACATGTCCACCTTAACGTTGTCTGAGTTACTCCAACGACGATATCCACGACTTTTCATATAAATTTCGCAGATTGACGAGGCATTTGGCTATCTTGAGAGAGTCATAGATACTGCTGCCAGCTTCTACCCCTTCTTTGAATCTTTCCTTTTTTTAATTTGTATTGCGACCAGTCCTGCAGAAGCGAAATGCTACAGCATGTCCACCTTAACGTTGTCTGAGTTACTCCAACGACGATATCCTCGAGTTTTGAAATAAATTTCGCAGAGTGACGAGGCACTGGCTACCTTAAGAGAGTTATAGTTACTCCTGCCGGCTGCTCCCATGTCTTTAGGCCTTTATCATTCTTGCTATGGCCAGTCCTACAGAACCGATATGCCACTGTATGTCCACCTTAACGTCGTCACAGTTACTCCCACTACGCGTTTCTCGAGTTACCAAATGTACTTCGCCGGATGACGAGACGTTTGGCTACCTTAAGAGAGTCATAGTTACTGCAGCCAGATGCTCCCCTTCCTTTTAATTGTTCCGCTCTTTAATTCCTACTGCGGAATGTTCAAGCAGAAGCGAAATGCTGCAACATGTCCACCTTAACGTTGTCTGAGTTACTCCAACGACGATATCCACGAGTTTTCAAATAAATTTCGCAGAGTGACGAGGCATTTGGCTACCTTAAGAGAGTCATAGTTACTGCCGCCAGCTGCTCCCCCTTCTTTGAATCTCTCCTCTCTTTAATTTGTATTGCGGCCAGTCCAGCAGAAGCGTAATACTACAGCATGTCCACCTTAACGTTGTCTGAGTTACTCCAACGACGATATCCTCGAGTTTTAAAATAAATTTCGCAGAGTGACGAGGCATTGGCTACCTGAAGAGAGTCATAGTTACTGCTGCCAGCTGCTCCCATTTCTGTAGGCCTTTATCATTCTTGCTATGGCCAGTCCTACAGAACCGATATGCCACTGTATGTCCACCTTAACGTCGTCCCAGTTACTCCCACTACGAGTTTCTCGAGTTACCAAATGTACTTCGCCGGATGACGAGACGTTTGGCTACCTTAAGAGAGGAATAGTTACTGCAGCCAGATGCTCTCCTTCCTTTTAATCTTTCCGCTCTTCAATTCCTACTGCGAAATGTTCAAGTAGAAGCGAAATGCTGCAAAATGTCCACCTTAACGTTGTCTGAGTTACTCCAACGACGATATCCACGAGTTTTCAAATAAATTTCGCAGAGTGACGAGGCATTTGGCTACCTTAAGAGAGTCATAGTTACTGCTGCCAGCTGCTCCCATTTCTTTAGGCCTTCATCATTCTTGCTATGGCCAGTCCTACAGAACCGATATGCCACTGTATGTCCACCTTAACGTCGTCCCAGTTACTCCCACTACGAGTTTCTCGAGTAAGCAAATGTACTTCGCCGGATGACGAGGCATCTGGCTACCCTAAGAGAGTCATAGTTACTGCAGCCAGATGCTCCCCTTATTTTGAATCTTTCCTCTCTTTAATTCTTACTGCGGAATGTCCAAGCAGATGCGAAATGCTGCAACATGTCCACCTTAACGTTGTCTGAGTTACTCCAACGACGATATCCACGACTTTTCATATAAATTTCGCAGATTGACGAGGCATTTGGCTATCTTGAGAGAGTCATAGATACTGCTGCCAGCTTCTACCCCTTCTTTGAATCTTTCCTTTTTTTAATTTGTATTGCGACCAGTCCTGCAGAAGCGAAATGCTACAGCATGTCCACCTTAACGTTGTCTGAGTTACTCCAACGACGATATCCTCGAGTTTTGAAATAAATTTCGCAGAGTGACGAGGCACTGGCTACCTTAAGAGAGTTATAGTTACTCCTGCCGGCTGCTCCCATGTCTTTAGGCCTTTATCATTCTTGCTATGGCCAGTCCTACAGAACCGATATGCCACTGTATGTCCACCTTAACGTCGTCACAGTTACTCCCACTACGCGTTTCTCGAGTTACCAAATGTACTTCGCCGGATGACGAGACGTTTGGCTACCTTAAGAGAGTCATAGTTACTGCAGCCAGATGCTCCCCTTCCTTTTAATTGTTCCGCTCTTTAATTCCTACTGCGGAATGTTCAAGCAGAAGCGAAATGCTGCAACATGTCCACCTTAACGTTGTCTGAGTTACTCCAACGACGATATCCACGAGTTTTCAAATAAATTTCGCAGAGTGACGAGGCATTTGGCTACCTTAAGAGAGTCATAGTTACTGCCGCCAGCTGCTCCCCCTTCTTTGAATCTCTCCTCTCTTTAATTTGTATTGCGGCCAGTCCAGCAGAAGCGTAATACTACAGCATGTCCACCTTAACGTTGTCTGAGTTACTCCAACGACGATATCCTCGAGTTTTAAAATAAATTTCGCAGAGTGACGAGGCATTGGCTACCTGAAGAGAGTCATAGTTACTGCTGCCAGCTGCTCCCATTTCTTTAGGCCTTCATCATTCTTGCTATGGCCAGTCCTACAGAACCGATATGCCACTGTATGTCCACCTTAACGTCGTCCCAGTTACTCCCACTACGAGTTTCTCGAGTAAGCAAATGTACTTCGCCGGATGACGAGGCATCTGGCTACCCTAAGAGAGTCATAGTTACTGCAGCCAGATGCTCCCCTTATTTTGAATCTTTCCTCTCTTTAATTCTTACTGCGGAATGTCCAAGCAGATGCGAAATGCTGCAACATGTCCACCTTAACGTTGTCTGAGTTACTCCAACGACGATATCCACGAGTTTTCAAATAAATTTCTCAGAGTGACAAGGCATTGGCTACCTGAAGAGAGTCATAGTTACTCCTGCCGGCTGCTCCCATTTCTTTAGGCCTTTATCATTCTTGCTATGGCCAGTCCTACAGAACCGATATGCCACTGTATGTCCACCTTAACGTCGTCACAGTTACTCCCACTACGCGTTTCTCGAGTTACCAAATGTACTTCGCCGGATGACGAGACGTTTGGCTACCTTAAGAGAGTCATAGTTACTGCAGCCAGATGCTCCCCTTCCTTTTAATTGTTCCGCTCTTTAATTCCTACTGCGGAATGTTCAAGCAGAAGCGAAATGCTGCAACATGTCCACCTTAACGTTGTCTGAGTTACTCCAACGACGATATCCACGAGTTTTCAAATAAATTTCTCAGAGTGACGAGGCATTGGCTACCTGAAGAGAGTCATAGTTACTCCTGCCGGCTGCTCCCATTTCTTTAGGCCTTTATCATTCTTGCTATGGCCAGTCCTACAGAACCGATATGCCACTGTATGTCCACCTTAACGTCGTCCCAGTTACTCCCACTACGAGTTTCTCGAGTAAGCAAATGTACTTCGCCGGATGACGAGGCATTTGGCTACCCTAAGAGAGTCATAGTTACTGCAGCCAGATGCTCCCCTTATTTTGAATCTTTCCTCTCTTTAATTCTTACTGCGGAATGTCCAAGCAGATGCGAAATGCTGCAACATGTCCACCTTAACGTTGTCTGAGTTACTCCAACGACGATATCCACGAGTTTTAAAATAAATTGCAGAGTGACGAGGCATTTTGCTACCTTAAGAGAGTCATAGTTACTCCTGCCGGCTGCTCCCCTTTCTGTAGGCCTTTATCATTCTTGCTATGGCCAGTCCTACAGAACCGATATGCCACTGTATGTCCACCTTAACGTCGTCCCAGTTACTCCCACTACGAGTTTCTCGAGTTACCAAATGTACTTCGCCGGATGACGAGACGTTTGGCTACCTTAAGAGAGGAATAGTTACTGCAGCCAGATGCTCTCCTTCCTTTTAATCTTTCCGCTCTTCAATTCCTACTGCGAAATGTTCAAGTAGAAGCGAAATGCTGCAAAATGTCCACCTTAACGTTGTCTGAGTTACTCCAACGACGATATCCACGAGTTTTCAAATAAATTTCTCAGAGTGACGAGGCATTGGCTACCTGAAGAGAGTCATAGTTACTCCTGCCGGCTGCTCCCATTTCTTTAGGCCTTTATCATTCTTGCTATGGCCAGTCCTACAGAACCGATATGCCACTGTATGTCCACCTTAACGTCGTCCCAGTTACTCCCACTACGAGTTTCTCGAGTAAGCAAATGTACTTCGCCGGATGACGAGGCATTTGGCTACCCTAAGAGAGTCATAGTTACTGCAGCCAGATGCTCCCCTTATTTTGAATCTTTCCTCTCTTTAATTCTTACTGCGGAATGTCCAAGCAGATGCGAAATGCTGCAACATGTCCACCTTAACGTTGTCTGAGTTACTCCAACGACGATATCCACGAGTTTTAAAATAAATTGCAGAGTGACGAGGCATTTTGCTACCTTAAGAGAGTCATAGTTACTCCTGCCGGCTGCTCCCCTTTCTGTAGGCCTTTATCATTCTTGCTATGGCCAGTCCTACAGAACCGATATGCCACTGTATGTCCACCTTAACGTCGTCCCAGTTACTCCCACTACGAGTTTCTCGAGTAAGCAAATGTACTTCGCCGGATGACGAGGCATCTGGCTACCCTAAGAGAGTCATAGTTACTGCAGCCAGATGCTCCCCTTATTTTGAATCTTTCCTCTCTTTAATTCTTACTGCGGAATGTCCAAGCAGATGCGAAATGCTGCAACATGTCCACCTTAACGTTGTCTGAGTTACTCCAACGACGATATCCACGACTTTTCATATAAATTTCGCAGATTGACGAGGCATTTGGCTATCTTGAGAGAGTCATAGATACTGCTGCCAGCTTCTACCCCTTCTTTGAATCTTTCCTTTTTTTAATTTGTATTGCGACCAGTCCTGCAGAAGCGAAATGCAACAGCATGTCCACCTTAACGTTGTCTGAGTTACTCCAACGACGATATCCTCGAGTTTTGAAATAAATTTCGCAGAGTGACGAGGCACTGGCTACCTTAAGAGAGTTATAGTTACTCCTGCCGGCTGCTCCCATGTCTTTAGGCCTTTATCATTCTTGCTATGGCCAGTCCTACAGAACCGATATGCCACTGTATGTCCACCTTAACGTCGTCACAGTTACTCCCACTACGCGTTTCTCGAGTTACCAAATGTACTTCGCCGGATGACGAGACGTTTGGCTACCTTAAGAGAGTCATAGTTACTGCAGCCAGATGCTCCCCTTCCTTTTAATTGTTCCGCTCTTTAATTCCTACTGCGGAATGTTCAAGCAGAAGCGAAATGCTGCAACATGTCCACCTTAACGTTGTCTGAGTTACTCCAACGACGATATCCACGAGTTTTCAAATAAATTTCGCAGAGTGACGAGGCATTTGGCTACCTTAAGAGAGTCATTGTTACTGCTGCCAGCTGCTCCCCCTTCTTTGAATCTCTCCTCTCTTTAATTTGTATTGCGGCCAGTCCAGCAGAAGCGTAATACTACAGCATGTCCACCTTAACGTTGTCTGAGTTACTCCAACGACGATATCCTCGAGTTTTAAAATAAATTTCGCAGAGTGACGAGGCATTGGCTACCTGAAGAGAGTCATAGTTACTGCTGCCAGCTGCTCCCATTTCTTTAGGCCTTCATCATTCTTGCTATGGCCAGTCCTACAGAACCGATATGCCACTGTATGTCCACCTTAACGTCGTCCCAGTTACTCCCACTACGAGTTTCTCGAGTAAGCAAATGTACTTCGCCGGATGACGAGGCATCTGGCTACCCTAAGAGAGTCATAGTTACTGCAGCGAGATGCTCCCCTTATTTTGAATCTTTCCTCTCTTTAATTCTTACTGCGGAATGTCCAAGCAGATGCGAAATGCTGCAACATGTCCACCTTAACGTTGTCTGAGTTACTCCAACGACGATATCCACGAGTTTTCAAATAAATTTCTCAGAGTGACGAGGCATTGGCTACCTGAAGAGAGTCATAGTTACTCCTGCCGGCTGCTCCCCTTTCTGTAGGCCTTTATCATTCTTGCTATGGCCAGTCCTACAGAACCGATATGCCACTGTATGTCCACCTTAACGTCGTCCCAGTTACTCCCACTACGAGTTTCTCGAGTTACCAAATGTACTTCGCCGGATGACGAGACGTTTGGCTACCTTAAGAGAGGAATAGTTACTGCAGCCAGATGCTCTCCTTCCTTTTAATCTTTCCGCTCTTCAATTCCTACTGCGAAATGTTCAAGTAGAAGCGAAATGCTGCAAAATGTCCGCCTTAACGTTGTCTGAGTTACTCCAACGACGATATCCACGAGTTTTCAAATAAATTTCGCAGAGTGACGAGGCATTTGGCTACCTTAAGAGAGTCATAGTTACTGCTGCCAGCTGCTCCCATTTCTTTAGGCCTTCATCATTCTTGCTATGGCCAGTCCTACAGAACCGATATGCCACTGTATGTCCACCTTAACGTCGTCCCAGTTACTCCCACTACGAGTTTCTCGAGTAAGCAAATGTACTTCGCCGGATGACGAGGCATCTGGCTACCCTAAGAGAGTCATAGTTACTGCAGCCAGATGCTCCCCTTATTTTGAATCTTTCCTCTCTTTAATTCTTACTGCGGAATGTCCAAGCAGATGCGAAATGCTGCAACATGTCCACCTTAACGTTGTCTGAGTTACTCCAACGACGATATCCACGACTTTTCATATAAATTTCGCAGATTGACGAGGCATTTGGCTATCTTGAGTGAGTCATAGATACTGCTGCCAGCTTCTACCCCTTCTTTGAATCTTTCCTTTTTTTAATTTGTATTGCGACCAGTCCTGCAGAAGCGAAATGCTACAGCATGTCCACCTTAACGTTGTCTGAGTTACTCCAACGACGATATCCTCGAGTTTTGAAATAAATTTCGCAGAGTGACGAGGCACTGGCTACCTTAAGAGAGTTATAGTTACTCCTGCCGGCTGCTCCCATGTCTTTAGGCCTTTATCATTCTTGCTATGGCCAGTCCTACAGAACCGATATGCCACTGTATGTCCACCTTAACGTCGTCACAGTTACTCCCACTACGCGTTTCTCGAGTTACCAAATGTACTTCGCCGGATGACGAGACGTTTTTCTACCTTAAGAGAGTCATAGTTACTGCAGCCAGATGCTCCCCTTCCTTTTAATTGTTCCGCTCTTTAATTCCTACTGCGGAATGTTCAAGCAGAAGCGAAATGCTGCAACATGTCCACCTTAACGTTGTCTGAGTTACTCCAACGACGATATCCACGAGTTTTCAAATAAATTTCGCAGAGTGACCAGGCATTTGGCTACCTTAAGAGAGTCATAGTTACTGCTGCCAGCTGCTCCCCCTTCTTTGAATCTCTCCTCTCTTTAATTTGTATTGCGGCCAGTCCAGCAGAAGCGTAATACTACAGCATGTCCACCTTAACGTTGTCTGAGTTACTCCAACGACGATATCCTCGAGTTTTAAAATAAATTTCGCAGAGTGACGAGGCATTGGCTACCTGAAGAGAGTCATAGTTACTGCTGCCAGCTGCTCCCATTTCTTTAGGCCCTCATCATTCTTGCTATGGCCAGTCCTACAGAACCGATATGCCACTGTATGTCCACCTTAACGTCGTCCCAGTTACTCCCACTACGAGTTTCTCGAGTAAGCAAATGTACTTCGCCGGATGACGAGGCATCTGGCTACCCTAAGAGAGTCATAGTTACTGCAGCCAGATGCTCCCCTTATTTTGAATCTTTCCTCTCTTTAATTCTTACTGCAGAATGTCCAAGCAGATGCGAAATGCTGCAACATGTCCACCTTAACGTTGTCTGAGTTACTCCAACGACGATATCCACGAGTTTTCAAATAAATTTCTCAGAGTGACGAGGCATTGGCTACCTGAAGAGAGTCATAGTTACTCCTGCCGGCTGCTCCCCTTTCTGTAGGCCTTTATCATTCTTGCTATGGCCAGTCCTACAGAACCGATATGCCACTGTATGTCCACCTTAACGTCGTCCCAGTTACTCCCACTACGAGTTTCTCGAGTTACCAAATGTACTTCGCCGGATGACGAGACGTTTGGCTACCTTAAGAGAGCAATAGTTACTGCAGCCAGATGCTCTCCTTCCTTTTAATCTTTCCGCTCTTCAATTCCTACTGCGAAATGTTCAAGTAGAAGCGAAATGCTGCAAAATGTCCACCTTAACGTTGTCTGAGTTACTCCAACGACGATATCCACGACTTTTCATATAAATTTCGCAGATTGACGAGGCATTTGGCTATCTTGAGAGAGTCATAGATACTGCTGCCAGCTTCTACCCCTTCTTTGAATCTTTCCTTTTTTTAATTTGTATTGCGACCATTCCTGCAGAAGCGAAATGCTACAGCATGTCCACCTTAACGTTGTCTGAGTTACTCCAACGACGATATCCTCGAGTTTTGAAATAAATTTCGCAGAGTGACGCGGCACTGGCTACCTTAAGAGAGTTATAGTTACTCCTGCCGGCTGCTCCCATGTCTTTAGGCCTTTATCATTCTTGCTATGGCCAGTCCTACAGAACCGATATGCCACTGTATGTCCACCTTAACGTCGTCCCAGTTACTCCCACTACGAGTTTCTCGAGTAAGCAAATGTACTTCGCCGGATGACGAGGCATCTGGCTACCCTAAGAGAGTCATAGTTACTGCAGCCAGATGCTCCCCTTATTTTGAATCTTTCCTCTCTTTAATTCTTACTGCGGAATGTCCAAGCAGATGCGAAATGCTGCAACATGTCCACCTTAACGTTGTCTGAGTTACTCCAACGACGATATCCACGAGTTTTCAAATAAATTTCTCAGAGTGACGAGGCATTGGCTACCTGAAGAGAGTCATAGTTACTCCTGCCGGCTGCTCCCATTTCTTTAGGCCTTTATCATTCTTGCTATGGCCAGTCCTACAGAACCGATATGCCACTGTATGTCCACCTTAACGTCGTCCCAGTTACTCCCACTACGAGTTTCTCGAGTAAGCAAATGTACTTCGCCGGATGACGAGGCATTTGGCTACCCTAAGAGAGTCATAGTTACTGCAGCCAGATGCTCCCCTTATTTTGAATCTTTCCTCTCTTTAATTCTTACTGCGGAATGTCCAAGCAGATGCGAAATGCTGCAACATGTCCACATTAACGTTGTCTGAGTTACTCCAACGACGATATCCACGAGTTTTAAAATAAATTGCAGAGTGACGAGGCATTTTGCTACCTTAAGAGAGTCATAGTTACTCCTGCCGGCTGCTCCCCTTTCTGTAGGCCTTTATCATTCTTGCTATGGCCAGTCCTACAGAACCGATATGCCACTGTATGTCCACCTTAACGTCGTCCCAGTTACTCCCACTACGAGTTTCTCGAGTTACCAAATGTACTTCGCCGGATGACGAGACGTTTGGCTACCTTAAGAGAGGAATAGTTACTGCAGCCAGATGCTCTCCTTCCTTTTAATCTTTCCGCTCTTCAATTCCTACTGCGAAATGTTCAAGTAGAAGCGAAATGCTGCAAAATGTCCACCTTAACGTTGTCTGAGTTACTCCAACGACGATATCCACGAGTTTTCAAATAAATTTCGCAGAGTGACGAGGCATTTGGCTACCTTAAGAGAGTCATAGTTACTCCTGCCGGCTGCTCCCCTTTCTGTAGGCCTTTATCATTCTTGCTATGGCCAGTCCTACAGAACCGATATGCCACTGTATGTCCACCTTAACGTCGTCCCAGTTACTCCCACTACGAGTTTCTCGAGTTACCAAATGTACTTCGCCGGATGACGAGACGTTTGGCTACCTTAAGAGAGGAATAGTTACTGCAGCCAGATGCTCTCCTTCCTTTTAATCTTTCCGCTCTTCAATTCCTACTGCGAAATGTTCAAGTAGAAGCGAAATGCTGCAAAATGTCCACCTTAACGTTGTCTGAGTTACTCCAACGACGATATCCACGACTTTTCATATAAATTTCGCAGATTGACGAGGCATTTGGCTATCTTGAGAGAGTCATAGATACTGCTGCCAGCTTCTACCCCTTCTTTGAATCTTTCCTTTTTTTAATTTGTATTGCGACCAGTCCTGCAGAAGCGAAATGCTACAGCATGTCCACCTTAACGTTGTCTGAGTTACTCCAACGACGATATCCTCGAGTTTTGAAATAAATTTCGCAGAGTGACGAGGCACTGGCTACCTTAAGAGAGTTATAGTTACTCCTGCCGGCTGCTCCCATGTCTTTAGGCCTTTATCATTCTTGCTATGGCCAGTCCTACAGAACCGATATGCCACTGTATGTCCACCTTAACGTCGTCACAGTTACTCCCACTACGCGTTTCTCGAGTTACCAAATGTACTTCGCCGGATGACGAGACGTTTGGCTACCTTAAGAGAGTCATAGTTACTGCAGCCAGATGCTCCCCTTCCTTTTAATTGTTCCGCTCTTTAATTCCTACTGCGGAATGTTCAAGCAGAAGCGAAATGCTGCAACATGTCCACCTTAACGTTGTCTGAGTTACTCCAACGACGATATCCACGAGTTTTCAAATAAATTTCGCAGAGTGACCAGGCATTTGGCTACCTTAAGAGAGTCATAGTTACTGCTGCCAGCTGCTCCCCCTTCTTTGAATCTCTCCTCTCTTTAATTTGTATTGCGGCCAGTCCAGCAGAAGCGTAATACTACAGCATGTCCACCTTAACGTTGTCTGAGTTACTCCAACGACGATATCCTCGAGTTTTAAAATAAATTTCGCAGAGTGACGAGGCATTGGCTACCTGAAGAGAGTCATAGTTACTGCTGCCAGCTGCTCCCATTTCTGTAGGCCTTTATCATTCTTGCTATGGCCAGTCCTACAGAACCGATATGCCACTGTATGTCCACCTTAACGTCGTCCCAGTTACTCCCACTACGAGTTTCTCGAGTTACCAAATGTACTTCGCCGGATGACGAGACGTTTGGCTACCTTAAGAGAGGAATAGTTACTGCAGCCAGATGCTCTCCTTCCTTTTAATCTTTCCGCTCTTCAATTCCTACTGCGAAATGTTCAAGTAGAAGCGAAATGCTGCAAAATGTCCACCTTAACGTTGTCTGAGTTACTCCAACGACGATATCCACGACTTTTCATATAAATTTCGCAGATTGACGAGGCATTTGGCTATCTTGAGAGAGTCATAGATACTGCTGCCAGCTTCTACCCCTTCTTTGAATCTTTCCTTTTTTTAATTTGTATTGCGACCAGTCCTGCAGAAGCGAAATGCTACAGCATGTCCACCTTAACGTTGTCTGAGTTACTCCAACGACGATATCCTCGAGTTTTGAAATAAATTTCGCAGAGTGACGAGGCACTGGCTACCTTAAGAGAGTTATAGTTACTCCTGCCGGCTGCTCCCATGTCTTTAGGCCTTTATCATTCTTGCTATGGCCAGTCCTACAGAACCGATATGCCACTGTATGTCCACCTTAACGTCGTCACAGTTACTCCCACTACGCGTTTCTCGAGTTACCAAATGTACTTCGCCGGATGACGAGACGTTTGGCTACCTTAAGAGAGTCATAGTTACTGCAGCCAGATGCTCCCCTTCCTTTTAATTGTTCCGCTCTTTAATTCCTACTGCGGAATGTTCAAGCAGAAGCGAAATGCTGCAACATGTCCACCTTAACGTTGTCTGAGTTACTCCAACGACGATATCCACGAGTTTTCAAATAAATTTCGCAGAGTGACGAGGCATTTGGCTACCTTAAGAGAGTCATAGTTACTGCTGCCAGCTGCTCCCCCTTCTTTGAATCTCTCCTCTCTTTAATTTGTATTGCGGCCAGTGCAGCAGAAGCGTAATACTACAGCATGTCCACCTTAACGTTGTCTGAGTTACTCCAACGACGATATCCTCGAGTTTTAAAATAAATTTCGCAGAGTGACGAGGCATTGGCTACCTGAAGAGAGTCATAGTTACTCCTGCCGGCTGCTCCCATTTCTTTAGGCCTTTATCATTCTTGCTATGGCCAGTCCTACAGAACCGATATGCCACTGTATGTCCACCTTAACGTCGTCCCAGTTACTCCCACTACGAGTTTCTCGAGTTACCAAATGTACTTCGCCGGATGACGAGACGTTTGGCTACCTTAAGAGAGTCATAGTTACTGCAGCCAGATGCTCCCCTTCCTTTTAATTGTTCCGCTCTTTAATTCCTACTGCGGAATGTTCAAGCAGAAGCGAAATGCTGCAACATGTCCACCTTAACGTTGTCTGAGTTACTCCAACGACGATATCCACGACTTTTCATATAAATTTCGCAGATTGACGAGGCATTTGGCTATCTTGAGAGAGTCATAGTTACTGCTGCCAGCTGCTCCCCCTTCTTTGAATCTCTCCTCTCTTTAATTTGTATTGCGGCCAGTCCAGCAGAAGCGTAATACTACAGCATGTCCACCTTAACGTTGTCTGAGTTACTCCAACGACGATATCCTCGAGTTTTAAAATAAATTTCGCAGAGTGACGAGGCATTGGCTACCTGAAGAGAGTCATAGTTACTGCTGCCAGCTGCTCCCATTTCTGTAGGCCTTTATCATTCTTGCTATGGCCAGTCCTACAGAACCGATATGCCACTGTATGTCCACCTTAACGTCGTCCCAGTTACTCCCACTACGAGTTTCTCGAGTTACCAAATGTACTTCGCCGGATGACGAGACGTTTGGCTACCTTAAGAGAGGAATAGTTACTGCAGCCAGATGCTCTCCTTCCTTTTAATCTTTCCGCTCTTCAATTCCTACTGCGAAATGTTCAAGTAGAAGCGAAATGCTGCAAAATGTCCACCTTAACGTTGTCTGAGTTACTCCAACGACGATATCCACGAGTTTTCAAATAAATTTCGCAGAGTGACGAGGCATTTGGCTACCTTAAGAGAGTCATAGTTACTGCTGCCAGCTGCTCCCATTTCTTTAGGCCTTCATCATTCTTGCTATGGCCAGTCCTACAGAACCGATATGCCACTGTATGTCCACCTTAACGTCGTCCCAGTTACTCCCACTACGAGTTTCTCGAGTAAGCAAATGTACTTCGCCGGATGACGAGGCATCTGGCTGCCCTAAGAGAGTCATAGTTACTGCAGCCAGATGCTCCCCTTATTTTGAATCTTTCCTCTCTTTAATTCTTACTGCGGAATGTCCAAGCAGATGCGAAATGCTGCAACATGTCCACCTTAACGTTGTCTGAGTTACTCCAACGACGATATCCACGACTTTTCATATAAATTTCGCAGATTGACGAGGCATTTGGCTATCTTGAGAGAGTCATAGATACTGCTGCCAGCTTCTACCCCTTCTTTGAATCTTTCCTTTTTTTAATTTGTATTGCGACCAGTCCTGCAGAAGCGAAATGCTACAGCATGTCCACCTTAACGTTGTCTGAGTTACTCCAACGACGATATCCTCGAGTTTTGAAATAAATTTCGCAGAGTGACGAGGCACTGGCTACCTTAAGAGAGTTATAGTTACTCCTGCCGGCTGCTCCCATGTCTTTAGGCCTTTATCATTCTTGCTATGGCCAGTCCTACAGAACCGATATGCCACTGTATGTCCACCTTAACGTCGTCACAGTTACTCCCACTACGCGTTTCTCGAGTTACCAAATGTACTTCGCCGGATGACGAGACGTTTGGCTACCTTAAGAGAGTCATAGTTACTGCAGCCAGATGCTCCCCTTCCTTTTAATTGTTCCGCTCTTTAATTCCTACTGCGGAATGTTCAAGCAGAAGCGAAATGCTGCAACATGTCCACCTTAACGTTGTCTGAGTTACTCCAACGACGATATCCACGAGTTTTCAAATAAATTTCGCAGAGTGACGAGGCATTTGGCTACCTTAAGAGAGTCATTGTTACTGCTGCCAGCTGCTCCCCCTTCTTTGAATCTCTCCTCTCTTTAATTTGTATTGCGGCCAGTCCAGCAGAAGCGTAATACTACAGCATGTCCACCTTAACGTTGTCTGAGTTACTCCAACGACGATATCCTCGAGTTTTAAAATAAATTTCGCAGAGTGACGAGGCATTGGCTACCTGAAGAGAGTCATAGTTACTCCTGCCGGCTGCTCCCATTTCTTTAGGCCTTTATCATTCTTGCTATGGCCAGTCCTACAGAACCGATATGCCACTGTATGTCCACCTTAACGTCGTCCCAGTTACTCCCACTACGAGTTTCTCGAGTTACCAAATGTACTTCGCCGGATGACGAGACGTTTGGCTACCTTAAGAGAGTCATAGTTACTGCAGCCAGATGCTCCCCTTCCTTTTAATTGTTCCGCTCTTTAATTCCTACTGCGGAATGTTCAAGCAGAAGCGAAATGCTGCAACATGTCCACCTTAACGTTGTCTGAGTTACTCCAACGACGATATCCACGAGTTTTCAAATAAATTTCGCAGAGTGACGAGGCATTTGGCTACCTTAAGAGAGTCATAGTTACTGCTGCCAGCTGCTCCCCCTTCTTTGAATCTCTCCTCTCTTTAATTTGTATTGCGGCCAGTCCAGCAGAAGCGTAATACTACAGCATGTCCACCTTAACGTTGTCTGAGTTACTCCAACGACGATATCCTCGAGTTTTAAAATAAATTTCGCAGAGTGACGAGGCATTGGCTACCTGAAGAGAGTCATAGTTACTGCTGCCAGCTGCTCCCATTTCTGTAGGCCTTTATCATTCTTGCTATGGCCAGTCCTACAGAACCGATATGCCACTGTATGTCCACCTTAACGTCGTCCCAGTTACTCCCACTACGAGTTTCTCGAGTTACCAAATGTACTTCGCCGGATGACGAGACGTTTGGCTACCTTAAGAGAGGAATAGTTACTGCAGTCAGATGCTCTCCTTCCTTTTAATCTTTCCGCTCTTCAATTCCTACTGCGAAATGTTCAAGTAGAAGCGAAATGCTGCAAAATGTCCACCTTAACGTTGTCTGAGTTACTCCAACGACGATATCCACGAGTTTTCAAATAAATTTCGCAGAGTGACGAGGCATTTGGCTACCTTAAGAGAGTCATAGTTACTGCTGCCAGCTGCTCCCATTTCTTTAGGCCTTCATCATTCTTGCTATGGCCAGTCCTACAGAACCGATATGCCACTGTATGTCCACCTTAACGTCGTCCCAGTTACTCCCACTACGAGTTTCTCGAGTAAGCAAATGTACTTCGCCGGATGACGAGGCATCTGGCTACCCTAAGAGAGTCATAGTTACTGCAGCCAGATGCTCCCCTTATTTTGAATCTTTCCTCTCTTTAATTCTTACTGCGGAATGTCCAAGCAGATGCGAAATGCTGCAACATGTCCACCTTAACGTTGTCTGAGTTACTCCAACGACGATATCCACGACTTTTCATATAAATTTCGCAGATTGACGAGGCATTTGGCTATCTTGAGAGAGTCATAGATACTGCTGCCAGCTTCTACCCCTTCTTTGAATCTTTCCTTTTTTTAATTTGTATTGCGACCAGTCCTGCAGAAGCGAAATGCTACAGCATGTCCACCTTAACGTTGTCTGAGTTACTCCAACGACGATATCCTCGAGTTTTGAAATAAATTTCGCAGAGTGACGAGGCACTGGCTACCTTAAGAGAGTTATAGTTACTCCTGCCGGCTGCTCCCATGTCTTTAGGCCTTTATCATTCTTGCTATGGCCAGTCCTACAGAACCGATATGCCACTGTATGTCCACCTTAACGTCGTCACAGTTACTCCCACTACGCGTTTCTCGAGTTACCAAATGTACTTCGCCGGATGACGAGACGTTTGGCTACCTTAAGAGAGTCATAGTTACTGCAGCCAGATGCTCCCCTTCCTTTTAATTGTTCCGCTCTTTAATTCCTACTGCGGAATGTTCAAGCAGAAGCGAAATGCTGCAACATGTCCACCTTAACGTTGTCTGAGTTACTCCAACGACGATATCCACGAGTTTTCAAATAAATTTCGCAGAGTGACGAGGCATTTGGCTACCTTAAGAGAGTCATAGTTACTGCTTCCAGCTGCTCCCCCTTCTTTGAATCTCTCCTCTCTTTAATTTGTATTGCGGCCAGTCCAGCAGAAGCGTAATACTACAGCATGTCCACCTTAACGTTGTCTGAGTTACTCCAACGACGATATCCTCGAGTTTTAAAATAAATTTCGCAGAGTGACGAGGCATTGACTACCTGAAGAGAGTCATAGTTACTGCTGCCAGCTGCTCCCATTTCTTTAGGCCTTCATCATTCTTGCTATGGCCAGTCCTACAGAACCGATATGCCACTGTATGTCCACCTTAACGTCGTCCCAGTTACTCCCACTACGAGTTTCTCGAGTAAGCAAATGTACTTCGCCGGATGACGAGGCATTTGGCTACCCTAAGAGAGTCATAGTTACTGCAGCCAGAAGCTCCCCTTATTTTGAATCTTTCCTCTCTTTAATTCTTACTGCGGAATGTCCAAGCAGATGCGAAATGCTGCAACATGTCCACCTTAACGTTGTCTGAGTTACTCCAACGACGATATCCACGAGTTTTAAAATAAATTGCAGAGTGACGAGGCATTTTGCTACCTTAAGAGAGTCATAGTTACTCCTGCCGGCTGTTCCCCTTTCTGTAGGCCTTTATCATTCTTGCTATGGCCAGTCCTACAGAACCGATATGCCACTGTATGTCCACCTTAACGTCGTCCCAGTTACTCCCACTACGAGTTTCTCGAGTTACCAAATGTACTTCGCCGGATGACGAGACGTTTGGCTACCTTAAGAGAGTCATAGTTACTGCAGCCAGATGCTCCCCTTCCTTTTAATTGTTCCGCTCTTTAATTCCTACTGCGGAATGTTCAAGCAGAAGCGAAATGCTGCAACATGTCCACCTTAACGTTGTCTGAGTTACTCCAACGACGATATCCACGAGTTTTCAAATAAATTTCGCAGAGTGACGAGGCATTTGGCTACCTTAAGAGAGTCATAGTTACTGCTGCCAGCTGCTCCCCCTTCTTTGAATCTCTCCTCTCTTTAATTTGTATTGCGGCCAGTCCAGCAGAAGCGTAATACTACAGCATGTCCACCTTAACGTTGTCTGAGTTACTCCAACGACGATATCCTCGAGTTTTAAAATAAATTTCGCAGAGTGACGAGGCATTGGCTACCTGAAGAGAGTCATAGTTACTGCTGCCAGCTGCTCCCATTTCTGTAGGCCTTTATCATTCTTGCTATGGCCAGTCCTACAGAACCGATATGCCACTGTATGTCCACCTTAACGTCGTCCCAGTTACTCCCACTACGAGTTTCTCGAGTAAGCAAATGTACTTCGCCGGATGACGAGGCATCTGGCTACCCTAAGAGAGTCATAGTTACTGCAGCCAGATGCTCCCCTTATTTTGAATCTTTCCTCTCTTTAATTCTTACTGCGGAATGTCCAAGCAGATGCGAAATGCTGCAACATGTCCACCTTAACGTTGTCTGAGTTACTCCAACGACGATATCCACGAGTTTTCAAATAAATTTCTCAGAGTGACAAGGCATTGGCTACCTGAAGAGAGTCATAGTTACTCCTGCCGGCTGCTCCCATTTCTTTAGGCCTTTATCATTCTTGCTATGGCCAGTCCTACAGAACCGATATGCCACTGTATGTCCACCTTAACGTCGTCACAGTTACTCCCACTACGCGTTTCTCGAGTTACCAAATGTACTTCGCCGGATGACGAGACGTTTGGCTACCTTAAGAGAGTCATAGTTACTGCAGCCAGATGCTCCCCTTCCTTTTAATTGTTCCGCTCTTTAATTCCTACTGCGGAATGTTCAAGCAGAAGCGAAATGCTGCAACATGTCCACCTTAACGTTGTCTGAGTTACTCCAACGACGATATCCACGAGTTTTCAAATAAATTTCTCAGAGTGACGAGGCATTGGCTACCTGAAGAGAGTCATAGCTACTCCTGCCGGCTGCTCCCATTTCTTTAGGCCTTTATCATTCTTGCTATGGCCAGTCCTACAGAACCGATATGCCACTGTATGTCCACCTTAACGTCGTCCCAGTTACTCCCACTACGAGTTTCTCGAGTAAGCAAATGTACTTCGCCGGATGACGAGGCATTTGGCTACCCTAAGAGAGTCATAGTTACTGCAGCCAGATGCTCCCCTTATTTTGAATCTTTCCTCTCTTTAATTCTTACTGCGGAATGTCCAAGCAGATGCGAAATGCTGCAACATGTCCACCTTAACGTTGTCTGAGTTACTCCAACGACGATATCCACGAGTTTTAAAATAAATTGCAGAGTGACGAGGCATTTTGCTACATTAAGAGAGTCATAGTTACTATTGCCGGCTGCTCCCCTTTCTGTAGGCCTTTATCATTCTTGCTATGGCCAGTCCTACAGAACCGATATGCCACTGTATGTCCACCTTAACGTCGTCCCAGTTACTCCCACTACGAGTTTCTCGAGTTACCAAATGTACTTCGCCGGATGACGAGACGTTTGGCTACCTTAAGAGAGGAATAGTTACTGCAGCCAGATGCTCTCCTTCCTTTTAATCTTTCCGCTCTTCAATTCCTACTGCGAAATGTTCAAGTAGAAGCGAAATGCTGCAAAATGTCCACCTTAACGTTGTCTGAGTTACTCCAACGACGATATCCACGAGTTTTCAAATAAATTTCGCAGAGTGACGAGGCATTTGGCTACCTTAAGAGAGTCATAGTTACTGCTGCCAGCTGCTCCCATTTCTTTAGGCCTTCATCATTCTTGCTATGGCCAGTCCTACAGAACCGATATGCCACTGTATGTCCACCTTAACGTCGTCCCAGTTACTCCCACTAAGAGTTTCTCGAGTAAGCAAATGTACTTCGCCGGATGACGAGGCATCTGGCTACCCTAAGAGAGTCATAGTTACTGCAGCCAGATGCTCCCCTTATTTTGAATCTTTCCTCTCTTTAATTCTTACTGCGGAATGTCCAAGCAGATGCGAAATGCTGCAACATGTCCACCTTAACGTTGTCTGAGTTACTCCAACGACGATATCCACGACTTTTCATATAAATTTCGCAGATTGACGAGGCATTTGGCTATCTTGAGAGAGTCATAGATACTGCTGCCAGCTTCTACCCCTTCTTTGAATCTTTCCTTTTTTTAATTTGTATTGCGACCAGTCCTGCAGAAGCGAAATGCTACAGCATGTCCACCTTAACGTTGTCTGAGTTACTCCAACGACGATATCCTCGAGTTTTGAAATAAATTTCGCAGAGTGACGAGGCACTGGCTACCTTAAGAGAGTTATAGTTACTCCTGCCGGCTGCTCCCATGTCTTTAGGCCTTTATCATTCTTGCTATGGCCAGTCCTACAGAACCGATATGCCACTGTATGTCCACCTTAACGTCGTCACAGTTACTCCCACTACGCGTTTCTCGAGTTACCAAATGTACTTCGCCGGATGACGAGACGTTTGGCTACCTTAAGAGAGTCATAGTTACTGCAGCCAGATGCTCCCCTTCCTTTTAATTGTTCCGCTCTTTAATTCCTACTGCGGAATGTTCAAGCAGAAGCGAAATGCTGCAACATGTCCACCTTAACGTTGTCTGAGTTACTCCAACGACGATATCCACGAGTTTTCAAATAAATTTCGCAGAGTGACGAGGCATTTGGCTACCTTAAGAGAGTCATAGTTACTGCTGCCAGCTGCTCCCCCTTCTTTGAATCTCTCCTCTCTTTAATTTGTATTGCGGCCAGTCCAGCAGAAGCGTAATACTACAGCATGTCCACCTTAACGTTGTCTGAGTTACTCCAACGACGATATCCTCGAGTTTTAAAATAAATTTCGCAGAGTGACGAGGCATTGGCTACCTGAAGAGAGTCATAGTTACTGCTGCCAGCTGCTCCCATTTCTTTAGGCCTTCATCATTCTTGCTATGGCCAGTCCTACAGAACCGATATGCCACTGTATGTCCACCTTAACGTCGTCCCAGTTACTCCCACTACGAGTTTCTCGAGTAAGCAAATGTACTTCGCCGGATGACGAGGCATCTGGCTACCCTAAGAGAGTCATAGTTACTGCAGCCAGATGCTCCCCTTATTTTGAATCTTTCCTCTCTTTAATTCTTACTGCGGAATGTCCAAGCAGATGCGAAATGCTGCAACATGTCCACCTTAACGTTGTCTGAGTTACTCCAACGACGATATCCACGAGTTTTCAAATAAATTTCTCAGAGTGACGAGGCATTGGCTACCTGAAGAGAGTCATAGTTACTCCTGCCGGCTGCTCCCATTTCTTTAGGCCTTTATCATTCTTGCTATGGCCAGTCCTACAGAACCGATATGCCACTGTATGTCCACCTTAACGTCGTCCCAGTTACTCCCACTACGAGTTTCTCGAGTAAGCAAATGTACTTCGCCGGATGACGAGGCATTTGGCTACCCTAAGAGAGTCATAGTTACTGCAGCCAGATGCTCCCCTTATTTTGAATCTTTCCTCTCTTTAATTCTTACTGCGGAATGTCCAAGCAGATGCGAAATGCTGCAACATGTCCACCTTAACGTTGTCTGAGTTACTCCAACGACGATATCCACGAGTTTTAAAATAAATTGCAGAGTGACGAGGCATTTTGCTACCTTAAGAGAGTCATAGTTACTCCTGCCGGCTGCTCCCCTTTCTGTAGGCCTTTATCATTCTTGCTATGGCCAGTCCTACAGAACCGATATGCCACTGTATGTCCACCTTAACGTCGTCCCAGTTACTCCCACTACGAGTTTCTCGAGTTACCAAATGTACTTCGCCGGATGACGAGATGTTTGGCTACCTTAAGAGAGTCATAGTTACTGCAGCCAGATGCTCCCCTTCCTTTTAATTGTTCCGCTCTTTAATTCCTACTGCGGAATGTTCAAGCAGAAGCGAAATGCTGCAACATGTCCACCTTAACGTTGTCTGAGTTACTCCAACGACGATATCCACGAGTTTTCAAATAAATTTCGCAGAGTGACGAGGCATTTGGCTACCTTAAGAGAGTCATAGTTACTGCTGCCAACTGCTCCCCCTTCTTTGAGTCTCTCCTCTCTTTAATTTGTATTGCGGCCAGTCCAGCAGAAGCGTAATACTACAGCATGTCCACCTTAACGTTGTCTGAGTTACTCCAACGACGATATCCTCGAGTTTTAAAATAAATTTCGCAGAGTGACGAGGCATTGGCTACCTGAAGAGAGTCATAGTTACTGCTGCCAGCTGCTCCCATTTCTGTAGGCCTTTATCATTCTTGCTATGGCCAGTCCTACAGAACCGATATGCCACTGTATGTCCACCTTAACGTCGTCCCAGTTACTCCCACTACGAGTTTCTCGAGTAAGCAAATGTACTTCGCCGGATGACGAGGCATCTGGCTACCCTAAGAGAGTCATAGTTACTGCAGCCAGATGCTCCCCTTATTTTGAATCTTTCCTCTCATTAATTCTTACTGCGGAATGTCCAAGCAGATGCGAAATGCTGCAACATGTCCACCTTAACGTTGTCTGAGTTACTCCAACGACGATATCCACGACTTTTCATATAAATTTCGCAGATTGACGAGGCATTTGGCTATCTTGAGAGAGTCATAGATACTGCTGCCAGCTTCTACCCCTTCTTTGAATCTTTCCTTTTTTTAATTTGTATTGCGACCAGTCCTGCAGAAGCGAAATGCTACAGCATGTCCACCTTAACGTTGTCTGAGTTACTCCAACGACGATATCCTCGAGTTTTGAAATAAATTTCGCAGAGTGACGAGGCACTGGCTACCTTAAGAGAGTTATAGTTACTCCTGCCGGCTGCTCCCATGTCTTTAGGCCTTTATCATTCTTGCTATGGCCAGTCCTACAGAACCGATATGCCACTGTATGTCCACCTTAACGTCGTCACAGTTACTCCCACTACGCGTTTCTCGAGTTACCAAATGTACTTCGCCGGATGACGAGACGTTTGGCTACCTTAAGAGAGTCATAGTTACTGCAGCCAGATGCTCCCCTTCCTTTTAATTGTTCCGCTCTTTAATTCCTACTGCGGAATGTTCAAGCAGAAGCGAAATGCTGCAACATGTCCACCTTAACGTTGTCTGAGTTACTCCAACGACGATATCCACGAGTTTTCAAATAAATTTCGCAGAGTGACGAGGCATTTGGCTACCTTAAGAGAGTCATAGTTACTGCTGCCAGCTGCTCCCCCTTCTTTGAATCTCTCCTCTCTTTAATTTGTATTGCGGCCAGTCCAGCAGAAGCGTAATACTACAGCATGTCCACCTTAACGTTGTCTGAGTTACTCCAACGACGATATCCTCGAGTTTTAAAATAAATTTCGCAGAGTGACGAGGCATTGGCTACCTGAAGAGAGTCATAGTTACTGCTGCCAGCTGCTCCCATTTCTTTAGGCCTTCATCATTCTTGCTATGGCCAGTCCTACAGAACCGATATGCCACTGTATGTCCACCTTAACGTCGTCCCAGTTACTCCCACTACGAGTTTCTCGAGTAAGCAAATGTACTTCGCCGGATGACGAGGCATCTGGCTACCCTAAGAGAGTCATAGTTACTGCAGCCAGATGCTCCCCTTATTTTGAATCTTTCCTCTCTTTAATTCTTACTGCGGAATGTCCAAGCAGATGCGAAATGCTGCAACATGTCCACCTTAACGTTGTCTGAGTTACTCCAACGACGATATCCACGAGTTTTCAAATAAATTTCTCAGAGTGACGAGGCATTGGCTACCTGAAGAGAGTCATAGTTACTCCTGCCGGCTGCTCCCATTTCTTTAGGCCTTTATCATTCTTGCTATGGCCAGTCCTACAGAACCGATATGCCACTGTATGTCCACCTTAACGTCGTCCCAGTTACTCCCACTACGAGTTTCTCGAGTAAGCAAATGTACTTCGCCGGATGACGAGGCATTTGGCTACCCTAAGAGAGTCATAGTTACTGCAGCCAGATGCTCCCCTTATTTTGAATCTTTCCTCTCTTTAATTCTTACTGCGGAATGTCCAAGCAGATGCGAAATGCTGCAACATGTCCACCTTAACGTTGTCTGAGTTACTCCAACGACGATATCCACGAGTTTTAAAATAAATTGCAGAGTGACGAGGCATTTTGCTACCTTAAGAGAGTCATAGTTACTCCTGCCGGCTGCTCCCCTTTCTGTAGGCCTTTATCATTCTTGCTATGGCCAGTCCTACAGAACCGATATGCCACTGTATGTCCACCTTAACGTCGTCCCAGTTACTCCCACTACGAGTTTCTCGAGTTACCAAATGTACTTCGCCGGATGACGAGATGTTTGGCTACCTTAAGAGAGTCATAGTTACTGCAGCCAGATGCTCCCCTTCCTTTTAATTGTTCCGCTCTTTAATTCCTACTGCGGAATGTTCAAGCAGAAGCGAAATGCTGCAACATGTCCACCTTAACGTTGTCTGAGTTACTCCAACGACGATATCCACGAGTTTTCAAATAAATTTCGCAGAGTGACGAGGCATTTGGCTACCTTAAGAGAGTCATAGTTACTGCTGCCAACTGCTCCCCCTTCTTTGAATCTCTCCTCTCTTTAATTTGTATTGCGGCCAGTCCAGCAGAAGCGTAATACTACAGCATGTCCACCTTAACGTTGTCTGAGTTACTCCAACGACGATATCCTCGAGTTTTAAAATAAATTTCGCAGAGTGACGAGGCATTGGCTACCTGAAGAGAGTCATAGTTACTGCTGCCAGCTGCTCCCATTTCTGTAGGCCTTTATCATTCTTGCTATGGCCAGTCCTACAGAACCGATATGCCACTGTATGTCCACCTTAACGTCGTCCCAGTTACTCCCACTACGAGTTTCTCGAGTAAGCAAATGTACTTCGCCGGATGACGAGGCATCTGGCTACCCTAAGAGAGTCATAGTTACTGCAGCCAGATGCTCCCCTTATTTTGAATCTT
Source organism: Schistocerca serialis cubense (assembly GCF_023864345.2). Classification (NCBI taxonomy): domain Eukaryota; kingdom Metazoa; phylum Arthropoda; class Insecta; order Orthoptera; family Acrididae; genus Schistocerca; species Schistocerca serialis. The sequence continues at coordinate 214,728 of NW_026047575.1, read as the reverse complement.
TCCTCTCATTAATTCTTACTGCGGAATGTCCAAGCAGATGCGAAATGCTGCAACATGTCCACCTTAACGTTGTCTGAGTTACTCCAACGACGATATCCACGACTTTTCATATAAATTTCGCAGATTGACGAGGCATTTGGCTATCTTGAGAGAGTCATAGATACTGCTGCCAGCTTCTACCCCTTCTTTGAATCTTTCCTTTTTTTAATTTGTATTGCGACCAGTCCTGCAGAAGCGAAATGCTACAGCATGTCCACCTTAACGTTGTCTGAGTTACTCCAACGACGATATCCTCGAGTTTTGAAATAAATTTCGCAGAGTGACGAGGCACTGGCTACCTTAAGAGAGTTATAGTTACTCCTGCCGGCTGCTCCCATGTCTTTAGGCCTTTATCATTCTTGCTATGGCCAGTCCTACAGAACCGATATGCCACTGTATGTCCACCTTAACGTCGTCACAGTTACTCCCACTACGCGTTTCTCGAGTTACCAAATGTACTTCGCCGGATGACGAGACGTTTGGCTACCTTAAGAGAGTCATAGTTACTGCAGCCAGATGCTCCCCTTCCTTTTAATTGTTCCGCTCTTTAATTCCTACTGCGGAATGTTCAAGCAGAAGCGAAATGCTGCAACATGTCCACCTTAACGTTGTCTGAGTTACTCCAACGACGATATCCACGAGTTTTCAAATAAATTTCGCAGAGTGACGAGGCATTTGGCTACCTTAAGAGAGTCATAGTTACTGCTGCCAGCTGCTCCCCCTTCTTTGAATCTCTCCTCTCTTTAATTTGTATTGCGGCCAGTCCAGCAGAAGCGTAATACTACAGCATGTCCACCTTAACGTTGTCTGAGTTACTCCAACGACGATATCCTCGAGTTTTAAAATAAATTTCGCAGAGTGACGAGGCATTGGCTACCTGAAGAGAGTCATAGTTACTGCTGCCACCTGCTCCCATTTCTTTAGGCCTTCATCATTCTTGCTATGGCCAGTCCTACAGAACCGATATGCCACTGTATGTCCACCTTAACGTCGTCCCAGTTACTCCCACTACGAGTTTCTCGAGTAAGCAAATGTACTTCGCCGGATGACGAGGCATCTGGCTACCCTAAGAGAGTCATAGTTACTGCAGCCAGATGCTCCCCTTATTTTGAATCTTTCCTCTCTTTAATTCTTACTGCGGAATGTCCAAGCAGATGCGAAATGCTGCAACATGTCCACCTTAACGTTGTCTGAGTTACTCCAACGTCGATATCCACGAGTTTTCAAATAAATTTCTCAGAGTGACGAGGCATTGGCTACCTGAAGAGAGTCATAGTTACTCCTGCCGGCTGCTCCCATTTCTTTAGGCCTTTATCATTCTTGCTATGGCCAGTCCTACAGAACCGATATGCCACTGTATGTCCACCTTAACGTCGTCCCAGTTACTCCCACTACGAGTTTCTCGAGTAAGCAAATGTACTTCGCCGGATGACGAGGCATTTGGCTACCCTAAGAGAGTCATAGTTACTGCAGCCAGATGCTCCCCTTATTTTGAATCTTTCCTCTCTTTAATTCTTACTGCGGAATGTCCAAGCAGATGCGAAATGCTGCAACATGTCCACCTTAACGTTGTCTGAGTTACTCCAACGACGATATCCACGAGTTTTAAAATAAATTGCAGAGTGACGAGGCATTTTGCTACCTTAAGAGAGTCATAGTTACTCCTGCCGGCTGCTCCCCTTTCTGTAGGCCTTTATCATTCTTGCTATGGCCAGTCCTACAGAACCGATATGCCACTGTATGTCCACCTTAACGTCGTCCCAGTTACTCCCACTACGAGTTTCTCGAGTTACCAAATGTACTTCGCCGGATGACGAGACGTTTGGCTACCTTAAGAGAGTCATAGTTACTGCAGCCAGATGCTCCCCTTCCTTTTAATTGTTCCGCTCTTTAATTCCTACTGCGGAATGTTCAAGCAGAAGCGAAATGCTGCAACATGTCCACCTTAACGTTGTCTGAGTTACTCCAACGACGATATCCACGAGTTTTCAAATAAATTTCGCAGAGTGACGAGGCATTTGGCTACCTTAAGAGAGTCATAGTTACTGCTGCCAACTGCTCCCCCTTCTTTGAATCTCTCCTCTCTTTAATTTGTATTGCGGCCAGTCCAGCAGAAGCGTAATACTACAGCATGTCCACCTTAACGTTGTCTGAGTTACTCCAACGACGATATCCTCGAGTTTTAAAATAAATTTCGCAGAGTGACGAGGCATTGGCTACCTGAAGAGAGTCATAGTTACTGCTGCCAGCTGCTCCCATTTCTGTAGGCCTTTATCATTCTTGCTATGGCCAGTCCTACAGAACCGATATGCCACTGTATGTCCACCTTAACGTCGTCCCAGTTACTCCCACTACGAGTTTCTCGAGTTACCAAATGTACTTCGCCGGATGACGAGACGTTTGGCTACCTTAAGAGAGGAATAGTTACTGCAGCCAGATGCTCTCCTTCCTTTTAATCTTTCCGCTCTTCAATTCCTACTGCGAAATGTTCAAGTAGAAGCGAAATGCTGCAAAATGTCCACCTTAACGTTGTCTGAGTTACTCCAACGACGATATCCACGAGTTTTCAAATAAATTTCGCAGAGTGACGAGGCATTTGGCTACCTTAAGAGAGTCATAGTTACTGCTGCCAGCTGCTCCCATTTCTTTAGGCCTTCATCATTCTTGCTATGGCCAGTCCTACAGAACCGATATGCCACTGTATGTCCACCTTAACGTCGTCCCAGTTACTCCCACTACGAGTTTCTCGAGTAAGCAAATGTACTTCGCCGGATGACGAGGCATCTGGCTACCCTAAGAGAGTCATAGTTACTGCAGCCAGATGCTCCCCTTATTTTGAATCTTTCCTCTCTTTAATTCTTACTGCGGAATGTCCAAGCAGATGCGAAATGCTGCAACATGTCCACCTTAACGTTGTCTGAGTTACTCCAACGACGATATCCACGACTTTTCATATAAATTTCGCAGATTGACGAGGCATTTGGCTATCTTGAGAGAGTCATAGATACTGCTGCCAGCTTCTACCCCTTCTTTGAATCTTTCCTTTTTTTAATTTATATTGCGACCAGTCCTGCAGAAGCGAAATGCTACAGCATGTCCACCTTAACGTTGTCTGAGTTACTCCAACGACGATATCCTCGAGTTTTAAAATAAATTTCGCAGAGTGACGAGGCATTGGCTACCTGAAGAGAGTCATAGTTACTGCTGCCAGCTGCTCCCATTTCTGTAGGCCTTTATCATTCTTGCTATGGCCAGTCCTACAGAACCGATATGCCACTGTATGTCCACCTTAACGTCGTCCCAGTTACTCCCACTACGAGTTTCTCGAGTTACCAAATGTACTTCGCCGGATGACGAGACGTTTGGCTACCTTAAGAGAGGAATAGTTACTGCAGCCAGATGCTCTCCTTCCTTTTAATCTTTCCGCTCTTCAATTCCTACTGCGAAATGTTCAAGTAGAAGCGAAATGCTGCAAAATGTCCACCTTAACGTTGTCTGAGTTACTCCAACGACGATATCCACGACTTTTCATATAAATTTCGCAGATTGACGAGGCATTTGGCTATCTTGAGAGAGTCATAGATACTGCTGCCAGCTTCTACCCCTTCTTTGAATCTTTCCTTTTTTTAATTTATATTGCGACCAGTCCTGCAGAAGCGAAATGCTACAGCATGTCCACCTTAACGTTGTCTGAGTTACTCCAACGACGATATCCTCGAGTTTTAAAATAAATTTCGCAGAGTGACGAGGCATTGGCTACCTGAAGAGAGTCATAGTTACTGCTGCCAGCTGCTCCCATTTCTGTAGGCCTTTATCATTCTTGCTATGGCCAGTCCTACAGAACCGATATGCCACTGTATGTCCACCTTAACGTCGTCCCAGTTACTCCCACTACGAGTTTCTCGAGTAAGCAAATGTACTTCGCCGGATGACGAGGCATCTGGCTACCCTAAGAGAGTCATAGTTACTGCAGCCAGATGCTCCCCTTATTTTGAATCTTTCCTCTCTTTAATTCTTACTGCGGAATGTCCAAGCAGATGCGAAATGCTGCAACATGTCCACCTTAACGTTGTCTGAGTTACTCCAACGACGATATCCACGACTTTTCATATAAATTTCGCAGATTGACGAGGCATTTGGCTATCTTGAGAGAGTCATAGATACTGCTGCCAGCTTCTACCCCTTCTTTGAATCTTTCCTTTTTTTAATTTGTATTGCGACCAGTCCTGCAGAAGCGAAATGCTACAGCATGTCCACCTTAACGTTGTCTGAGTTACTCCAACGACGATATCCTCGAGTTTTGAAATAAATTTCGCAGAGTGACGAGGCACTGGCTACCTTTAGAGAGTTATAGTTACTCCTGCCGGCTGCTCCCATGTCTTTAGGCCTTTATCATTCTTGCTATGGCCAGTCCTACAGAACCGATATGCCACTGTATGTCCACCTTAACGTCGTCACAGTTACTCCCACTACACGTTTCTCGAGTTACCAAATGTACTTCGCCGGATGACGAGACGTTTGGCTATACAGCCGTCTTTATTCACAAATACAGTGAATAACACAAGGTAATACATAACACTCTTAATCTATTGCGCCTTGCTCCCCGAGAGGAGCTCACAAGGGCGCCGGTTACCGATGTTGTGTAACCGCTGTTACCTTAATATTAATCACAGTATCACAAGTTACATACAAAATTTGAATAAAGAGCGGAATTGCTCCCGATATTGAAGCCCCGGGAGTCGGGGCAAACTAACCTAAAACTAACCGACTAACTAGCCTACGCCCTCCCTGTACTTCGGCCTGGACGACGTCATATTTTCGAACAGGCCGAAGATCCACGTCGTTCCACAGAGCACCCGCGTGCTGATGGTGCTTATCTCCCGCCTGCGGAAGCCAAGTTGTAGGAGCTGGCGGGCTGATGTAGGTGCCCAAGTCCCCCTCCAGTTCAGGGTCACTGTTCTAAACTGTATGCTGCTGGCTGCAGGTCGGAGAGCGCCGACGGCTTGCCGCACCGACGGGACGTCGTATTTCGCCGCCTTCTGCCGATGACACCAGTCGGTGTCAAGATGGTCGCCGACGATCTGTGCGTCGATGACATGCACCACGCCATTAAGAGAGTCATAGTTACTGCAGCCAGATGCTCCCCTTCCTTTTAATTGTTCCGCTCTTTAATTCCTACTGCGGAATGTTCAAGCAGAAGCGAAATGCTGCAACATGTCCACCTTAACGTTGTCTGAGTTACTCCAACGACGATATCCACGAGTTTTCAAATAAATTTCGCAGAGTGACGAGGCATTTGGCTACCTTAAGAGAGTCATAGTTACTGCTGCCAGCTGCTCCCCCTTCTTTGAATCTCTCCTCTCTTTAATTTGTATTGCGGCCAGTCCAGCAGAAGCGTAATACTACAGCATGTCCACCTTAACGTTGTCTGAGTTACTCCAACGACGATATCCTCGAGTTTTAAAATAAATTTCGCAGAGTGACGAGGCATTGGCTACCTGAAGAGAGTCATAGTTACTGCTGCCAGCTGCTCCCATTTCTTTAGGCCTTCATCATTCTTGCTATGGCCAGTCCTACAGAACCGATATGCCACTGTATGTCCACCTTAACGTCGTCCCAGTTACTCCCACTACGAGTTTCTCGAGTAAGCAAATGTACTTCGCCGGATGACGAGGCATCTGGCTACCCTAAGAGAGTCATAGTTACTGCAGCCAGATGCTCCCCTTATTTTGAATCTTTCCTCTCTTTAATTCTTACTGCGGAATGTCCAAGCAGATGCGAAATGCTGCAACATGTCCACCTTAACGTTGTCTGAGTTACTCCAACGACGATATCCACGAGTTTTCAAATAAATTTCTCAGAGTGACGAGGCATTGGCTACCTGAAGAGAGTCATAGTTACTCCTGCCGTCTGCTCCCATTTCTTTAGGCCTTTATCATTCTTGCTATGGCCAGTCCTACAGAACCGATATGCCACTGTATGTCCACCTTAACGTCGTCCCAGTTACTCCCACTACGAGTTTCTCGAGTAAGCAAATGTACTTCGCCGGATGACGAGGCATTTGGCTACCCTAAGAGAGTCATAGTTACTGCAGCCAGATGCTCCCCTTATTTTGAATCTTTCCTCTCTTTAATTCTTACTGCGGAATGTCCAAGCAGATGGGAAATGCTGCAACATGTCCACCTTAACGTTGTCTGAGTTACTCCAACGACGATATCCACGAGTTTTAAAATAAATTGCAGAGTGACGAGGCATTTTGCTACCTTAAGAGAGTCATAGTTACTCCTGCCGGCTGCTCCCCTTTCTGTAGGCCTTTATCATTCTTGCTATGGCCAGTCCTACAGAACCGATATGCCACTGTATGTCCACCTTAACGTCGTCCCAGTTACTCCCACTACGAGTTTCTCGAGTTACCAAATGTACTTCGCCGGATGACGAGACGTTTGGCTACCTTAAGAGAGGAATAGTTACTGCAGCCAGATGCTCTCCTTCCTTTTAATCTTTCCGCTCTTCAATTCCTACTGCGAAATGTTCAAGTAGAAGCGAAATGCTGCAAAATGTCCACCTTAACGTTGTCTGAGTTACTCCAACGACGATATCCACGAGTTTTCAAATAAATTTCGCAGAGTGACGAGGCATTTGGCTACCTTAAGAGAGTCATAGTTACTGCTGCCAGCTGCTCCCATTTCTTTAGGCCTTCATCATTCTTGCTATGGCCAGTCCTACAGAACCGATATGCCACTGTATGTCCACCTTAACGTCGTCCCAGTTACTCCCACTACGAGTTTCTCGAGTAAGCAAATGTACTTCGCCGGATGACGAGGCATCTGGCTACCCTAAGAGAGTCATAGTTACTGCAGCCAGATGCTCCCCTTATTTTGAATCTTTCCTCTCTTTAATTCTTACTGCGGAATGTCCAAGCAGATGCGAAATGCTGCAACATGTCCACCTTAACGTTGTCTGAGTTACTCCAACGACGATATCCACGACTTTTCATATAAATTTCGCAGATTGACGAGGCATTTGGCTATCTTGAGAGAGTCATAGATACTGCTGCCAGCTTCTACCCCTTCTTTGAATCTTTCCTTTTTTTAATTTGTATTGCGACCAGTCCTGCAGAAGCGAAATGCTACAGCATGTCCACCTTAACGTTGTCTGAGTTACTCCAACGACGATATCCTCGAGTTTTGAAATAAATTTCGCAGAGTGACGAGGCACTGGCTACCTTAAGAGAGTTATAGTTACTCCTGCCGGCTGCTCCCATGTCCTTAGGCCTTTATCATTCTTGCTATGGCCAGTCCTACAGAACCGATATGCCACTGTATGTCCACCTTAACGTCGTCCCAGTTACTCCCACTACGAGTTTCTCGAGTAAGCAAATGTACTTCGCCGGATGACGAGGCATTTGGCTACCCTAAGAGAGTCATAGTTACTGCAGCCAGATGCTCCCCTTATTTTGAATCTTTCCTCTCTTTAATTCTTACTGCGGAATGTCCAAGCAGATGCGAAATGCTGCAACATGTCCACCTTAACGTTGTCTGAGTTACTCCAACGACGATATCCACGAGTTTTCAAATAAATTTCGCAGAGTGACGAGGCATTTGGCTACCTTAAGAGAGTCATAGTTACTCCTGCCGGCTGCTCCCCTTTCTGTAGGCCTTTATCATTCTTGCTATGGCCAGTCCTACAGAACCGATATGCCACTGTATGTCCACCTTAACGTCGTCCCAGTTACTCCCACTACGAGTTTCTCGAGTTACCAAATGTACTTCGCCGGATGACGAGACGTTTGGCTACCTTAAGAGAGGAATAGTTACTGCTGCCAGCTGCTCCCCCTTCTTTGAATCTCTCCTCTCTTTAATTTGTATTGCGGCCAGTCCAGCAGAAGCGTAATACTACAGCATGTCCACCTCAACGTTGTCTGAGTTACTCCAACGACGATATCCTCGAGTTTTAAAATAAATTTCGCAGAGTGACGAGGCATTGGCTACCTGAAGAGAGTCATAGTTACTGCTGCCAGCTGCTCCCATTTCTTTAGGCCTTCATCATTCTTGCTATGGCCAGTCCTACAGAACCGATATGCCACTGTATGTCCACCTTAACGTCGTCCCAGTTACTCCCACTACGAGTTTCTCGAGTAAGCAAATGTACTTCGCCGGATGACGAGGCATCTGGCTACCCTAAGAGAGTCATAGTTACTGCAGCCAGATGCTCCCCTTATTTTGAATCTTTCCTCTCTTTAATTCTTACTGCGGAATGTCCAAGCAGATGCGAAATGCTGCAACATGTCCACCTTAACGTTGTCTGAGTTACTCCAACGACGATATCCACGACTTTTCATATAAATTTCGCAGATTGACGAGGCATTTGGCTATCTTGAGAGAGTCATAGATACTGCTGCCAGCTTCTACCCCTTCTTTGAATCTTTCCTTTTTTTAATTTGTATTGCGACCAGTCCTGCAGAAGCGAAATGCTACAGCATGTCCACCTTAACGTTGTCTGAGTTACTCCAACGACGATATCCTCGAGTTTTGAAATAAATTTCGCAGAGTGACGAGGCACTGGCTACCTTAAGAGAGTTATAGTTACTCCTGCCGGCTGCTCCCATGTCTTTAGGCCTTTATCATTCTTGCTATGGCCAGTCCTACAGAACCGATATGCCACTGTATGTCCACCTTAACGTCGTCACAGTTACTCCCACTACGCGTTTCTCGAGTTACCAAATGTACTTCGCCGGATGACGAGGCATCTGGCTACCCTAAGAGAGTCATAGTTACTGCAGCCAGATGCTCCCCTTATTTTGAATCTTTCCTCTCTTTAATTCTTACTGCGGAATGTCCAAGCAGATGCGAAATGCTGCAACATGTCCACCTTAACGTTGTCTGAGTTACTCCAACGACGATATCCACGAGTTTTCAAATAAATTTCTCAGAGTGACGAGGCATTGGCTACCTGAAGAGAGTCATAGTTACTCCTGCCGGCTGCTCCCATTTCTTTAGGCCTTTATCATTCTTGCTATGGCCAGTCCTACAGAACCGATATGCCACTGTACGTCCACCTTAACGTCGTCCCAGTTACTCCCACTACGAGTTTCTCGAGTAAGCAAATGTACTTCGCCGGATGACGAGGCATTTGGCTACCCTAAGAGAGTCATAGTTACTGCAGCCAGATGCTCCCCTTATTTTGAATCTTTCCTCTCTTTAATTCTTACTGCGGAATGTCCAAGCAGATGCGAAATGCTGCAACATGTCCACCTTAACGTTGTCTGAGTTACTCCAACGACGATATCCTCGAGTTTTGAAATAAATTTCGCAGAGTGACGAGGCACTGGCTACCTTAAGAGAGTTATAGTTACTCCTGCCGGCTGCTCCCATGTCTTTAGGCCTTTATCATTCTTGCTATGGCCAGTCCTACAGAACCGATATGCCACTGTATGTCCACCTTAACGTCGTCCCAGTTACTCCCACTACGAGTTTCTCGAGTTACCAAATGTACTTCGCCGGATGACGAGACGTTTGGCTACCTTAAGAGAGGAATAGTTACTGCAGCCAGATGCTCTCCTTCCTTTTAATCTTTCCGCTCTTCAATTCCTACTGCGAAATGTTCAAGTAGAAGCGAAATGCTGCAAAATGTCCACCTTAACGTTGTCTGAGTTACTCCAACGACGATATCCACGAGTTTTCAAATAAATTTCGCAGAGTGACGAGGCATTTGGCTACCTTAAGAGAGTCATAGTTACTGCTGCCAGCTGCTCCCATTTCTTTAGGCCTTCATCATTCTTGCTATGGCCAGTCCTACAGAACCGATATGCCACTGTATGTCCACCTTAACGTCGTCCCAGTTACTCCCACTACGAGTTTCTCGAGTAAGCAAATGTACTTCGCCGGATGACGAGGCATCTGGCTACCCTAAGAGAGTCATAGTTACTGCAGCCAGATGCTCCCCTTATTTTGAATCTTTCCTCTCTTTAATTCTTACTGCGGAATGTCCAAGCAGATGCGAAATGCTGCAACATGTCCACCTTAACGTTGTCTGAGTTACTCCAACGACGATATCCACGACTTTTCATATAAATTTCGCAGATTGACGAGGCATTTGGCTATCTTGAGAGAGTCATAGATACTGCTGCCAGCTTCTACCCCTTCTTTGAATCTTTCCTTTTTTTAATTTGTATTGCGACCAGTCCTGCAGAAGCGAAATGCTACAGCATGTCCACCTTAACGTTGTCTGAGTTACTCCAACGACGATATCCTCGAGTTTTGAAATAAATTTCGCAGAGTGACGAGGCACTGGCTACCTTAAGAGAGTTATAGTTACTCCTGCCGGCTGCTCCCATGTCCTTAGGCCTTTATCATTCTTGCTATGGCCAGTCCTACAGAACCGATATGCCACTGTATGTCCACCTTAACGTCGTCCCAGTTACTCCCACTACGAGTTTCTCGAGTAAGCAAATGTACTTCGCCGGATGACGAGGCATTTGGCTACCCTAAGAGAGTCATAGTTACTGCAGCCAGATGCTCCCCTTATTTTGAATCTTTCCTCTCTTTAATTCTTACTGCGGAATGTCCAAGCAGATGCGAAATGCTGCAACATGTCCACCTTAACGTTGTCTGAGTTACTCCAACGACGATATCCACGAGTTTTCAAATAAATTTCGCAGAGTGACGAGGCATTTGGCTACCTTAAGAGAGTCATAGTTACTCCTGCCGGCTGCTCCCCTTTCTGTAGGCCTTTATCATTCTTGCTATGGCCAGTCCTACAGAACCGATATGCCACTGTATGTCCACCTTAACGTCGTCCCAGTTACTCCCACTACGAGTTTCTCGAGTTACCAAATGTACTTCGCCGGATGACGAGACGTTTGGCTACCTTAAGAGAGGAATAGTTACTGCTGCCAGCTGCTCCCCCTTCTTTGAATCTCTCCTCTCTTTAATTTGTATTGCGGCCAGTCCAGCAGAAGCGTAATACTACAGCATGTCCACCTCAACGTTGTCTGAGTTACTCCAACGACGATATCCTCGAGTTTTAAAATAAATTTCGCAGAGTGACGAGGCATTGGCTACCTGAAGAGAGTCATAGTTACTGCTGCCAGCTGCTCCCATTTCTTTAGGCCTTCATCATTCTTGCTATGGCCAGTCCTACAGAACCGATATGCCACTGTATGTCCACCTTAACGTCGTCCCAGTTACTCCCACTACGAGTTTCTCGAGTAAGCAAATGTACTTCGCCGGATGACGAGGCATCTGGCTACCCTAAGAGAGTCATAGTTACTGCAGCCAGATGCTCCCCTTATTTTGAATCTTTCCTCTCTTTAATTCTTACTGCGGAATGTCCAAGCAGATGCGAAATGCTGCAACATGTCCACCTTAACGTTGTCTGAGTTACTCCAACGACGATATCCACGAGTTTTAAAATAAATTGCAGAGTGACGAGGCATTTTGCTACCTTAAGAGAGTCATAGTTACTCCTGCCGGCTGCTCCCCTTTCTGTAGGCCTTTATCATTCTTGCTATGGCCAGTCCTACAGAACCGATATGCCACTGTATGTCCACCTTAACGTCGTCCCAGTTACTCCCACTACGAGTTTCTCGAGTTACCAAATGTACTTCGCCGGATGACGAGACGTTTGGCTACCTTAAGAGAGGAATAGTTACTGCAGCCAGATGCTCTCCTTCCTTTTAATCTTTCCGCTCTTCAATTCCTACTGCGAAATGTTCAAGTAGAAGCGAAATGCTGCAAAATGTCCACCTTAACGTTGTCTGAGTTACTCCAACGACGATATCCACGAGTTTTCAAATAAATTTCGCAGAGTGACGAGGCATTTGGCTACCTTAAGAGAGTCATAGTTACTGCTGCCAGCTGCTCCCATTTCTTTAGGCCTTCATCATTCTTGCTATGGCCAGTCCTACAGAACCGATATGCCACTGTATGTCCACCTTAACGTCGTCCCAGTTACTCCCACTACGAGTTTCTCGAGTAAGCAAATGTACTTCGCCGGATGACGAGGCATCTGGCTACCCTAAGAGAGTCATAGTTACTGCAGCCAGATGCTCCCCTTATTTTGAATCTTTCCTCTCTTTAATTCTTACTGCGGAATGTCCAAGCAGATGCGAAATGCTGCAACATGTCCACCTTAACGTTGTCTGAGTTACTCCAACGACGATATCCACGACTTTTCATATAAATTTCGCAGATTGACGAGGCATTTGGCTATCTTGAGAGAGTCATAGATACTGCTGCCAGCTTCTACCCCTTCTTTGAATCTTTCCTTTTTTTAATTTGTATTGCGACCAGTCCTGCAGAAGCGAAATGCTACAGCATGTCCACCTTAACGTTGTCTGAGTTACTCCAACGACGATATCCTCGAGTTTTGAAATAAATTTCGCAGAGTGACGAGGCACTGGCTACCTTAAGAGAGTTATAGTTACTCCTGCCGGCTGCTCCCATGTCCTTAGGCCTTTATCATTCTTGCTATGGCCAGTCCTACAGAACCGATATGCCACTGTATGTCCACCTTAACGTCGTCCCAGTTACTCCCACTACGAGTTTCTCGAGTAAGCAAATGTACTTCGCCGGATGACGAGGCATTTGGCTACCCTAAGAGAGTCATAGTTACTGCAGCCAGATGCTCCCCTTATTTTGAATCTTTCCTCTCTTTAATTCTTACTGCGGAATGTCCAAGCAGATGCGAAATGCTGCAACATGTCCACCTTAACGTTGTCTGAGTTACTCCAACGACGATATCCACGAGTTTTCAAATAAATTTCGCAGAGTGACGAGGCATTTGGCTACCTTAAGAGAGTCATAGTTACTCCTGCCGGCTGCTCCCCTTTCTGTAGGCCTTTATCATTCTTGCTATGGCCAGTCCTACAGAACCGATATGCCACTGTATGTCCACCTTAACGTCGTCCCAGTTACTCCCACTACGAGTTTCTCGAGTTACCAAATGTACTTCGCCGGATGACGAGACGTTTGGCTACCTTAAGAGAGGAATAGTTACTGCAGCCAGATGCTCTCCTTCCTTTTAATCTTTCCGCTCTTCAATTCCTACTGCGAAATGTTCAAGTAGAAGCGAAATGCTGCAAAATGTCCACCTTAACGTTGTCTGAGTTACTCCAACGACGATATCCACGAGTTTTCAAATAAATTTCGCAGAGTGACGAGGCATTTGGCTACCTTAAGAGAGTCATAGTTACTGCTGCCAGCTGCTCCCATTTCTTTAGGCCTTCATCATTCTTGCTATGGCCAGTCCTACAGAACCGATATGCCACTGTATGTCCACCTTAACGTCGTCCCAGTTACTCCCACTACGAGTTTCTCGAGTAAGCAAATGTACTTCGCCGGATGACGAGGCATCTGGCTACCCTAAGAGAGTCATAGTTACTGCAGCCAGATGCTCCCCTTATTTTGAATCTTTCCTCTCTTTAATTCTTACTGCGGAATGTCCAAGCAGATGCGAAATGCTGCAACATGTCCACCTTAACGTTGTCTGAGTTACTCCAACGACGATATCCACGACTTTTCATATAAATTTCGCAGATTGACGAGGCATTTGGCTATCTTGAGAGAGTCATAGATACTGCTGCCAGCTTCTACCCCTTCTTTGAATCTTTCCTTTTTTTAATTTGTATTGCGACCAGTCCTGCAGAAGCGAAATGCTACAGCATGTCCACCTTAACGTTGTCTGAGTTACTCCAACGACGATATCCTCGAGTTTTGAAATAAATTTCGCAGAGTGACGAGGCACTGGCTACCTTAAGAGAGTTATAGTTACTCCTGCCGGCTGCTCCCATGTCCTTAGGCCTTTATCATTCTTGCTATGGCCAGTCCTACAGAACCGATATGCCACTGTATGTCCACCTTAACGTCGTCACAGTTACTCCCACTACGCGTTTCTCGAGTTACCAAATGTACTTCGCCGGATGACGAGGCATCTGGCTACCCTAAGAGAGTCATAGTTACTGCAGCCAGATGCTCCCCTTATTTTGAATCTTTCCTCTCTTTAATTCTTACTGCGGAATGTCCAAGCAGATGCGAAATGCTGCAACATGTCCACCTTAACGTTGTCTGAGTTACTCCAACGACGATATCCACGAGTTTTCAAATAAATTTCTCAGAGTGACGAGGCATTGGCTACCTGAAGAGAGTCATAGTTACTCCTGCCGGCTGCTCCCATTTCTTTAGGCCTTTATCATTCTTGCTATGGCCAGTCCTACAGAACCGATATGCCACTGTATGTCCACCTTAACGTCGTCCCAGTTACTCCCACTACGAGTTTCTCGAGTAAGCAAATGTACTTCGCCGGATGACGAGGCATTTGGCTACCCTAAGAGAGTCATAGTTACTGCAGCCAGATGCTCCCCTTATTTTGAATCTTTCCTCTCTTTAATTCTTACTGCGGAATGTCCAAGCAGATGCGAAATGCTGCAACATGTCCACCTTAACGTTGTCTGAGTTACTCCAACGACGATATCCACGAGTTTTAAAATAAATTGCAGAGTGACGAGGCATTTTGCTACCTTAAGAGAGTCATAGTTACTCCTGCCGGCTGCTCCCCTTTCTGTAGGCCTTTATCATTCTTGCTATGGCCAGTCCTACAGAACCGATATGCCACTGTATGTCCACCTTAACGTCGTCCCAGTTACTCCCACTACGAGTTTCTCGAGTTACCAAATGTACTTCGCCGGATGACGAGACGTTTGGCTACCTTAAGAGAGGAATAGTTACTGCAGCCAGATGCTCTCCTTCCTTTTAATCTTTCCGCTCTTCAATTCCTACTGCGAAATGTTCAAGTAGAAGCGAAATGCTGCAAAATGTCCACCTTAACGTTGTCTGAGTTACTCCAACGACGATATCCACGAGTTTTCAAATAAATTTCGCAGAGTGACGAGGCATTTGGCTACCTTAAGAGAGTCATAGTTACTGCTGCCAGCTGCTCCCATTTCTTTAGGCCTTCATCATTCTTGCTATGGCCAGTCCTACAGAACCGATATGCCACTGTATGTCCACCTTAACGTCGTCCCAGTTACTCCCACTACGAGTTTCTCGAGTAAGCAAATGTACTTCGCCGGATGACGAGGCATCTGGCTACCCTAAGAGAGTCATAGTTACTGCAGCCAGATGCTCCCCTTATTTTGAATCTTTCCTCTCTTTAATTCTTACTGCGGAATGTCCAAGCAGATGCGAAATGCTGCAACATGTCCACCTTAACGTTGTCTGAGTTACTCCAACGACGATATCCACGACTTTTCATATAAATTTCGCAGATTGACGAGGCATTTGGCTATCTTGAGAGAGTCATAGATACTGCTGCCAGCTTCTACCCCTTCTTTGAATCTTTCCTTTTTTTAATTTGTATTGCGACCAGTCCTGCAGAAGCGAAATGCTACAGCATGTCCACCTTAACGTTGTCTGAGTTACTCCAACGACGATATCCTCGAGTTTTGAAATAAATTTCGCAGAGTGACGAGGCACTGGCTACCTTAAGAGAGTTATAGTTACTCCTGCCGGCTGCTCCCATGTCCTTAGGCCTTTATCATTCTTGCTATGGCCAGTCCTACAGAACCGATATGCCACTGTATGTCCACCTTAACGTCGTCCCAGTTACTCCCACTACGAGTTTCTCGAGTAAGCAAATGTACTTCGCCGGATGACGAGGCATTTGGCTACCCTAAGAGAGTCATAGTTACTGCAGCCAGATGCTCCCCTTATTTTGAATCTTTCCTCTCTTTAATTCTTACTGCGGAATGTCCAAGCAGATACGAAATGCTGCAACATGTCCACCTTAACGTTGTCTGAGTTACTCCAACGACGATATCCACGAGTTTTCAAATAAATTTCGCAGAGTGACGAGGCATTTGGCTACCTTAAGAGAGTCATAGTTACTCCTGCCGGCTGCTCCCCTTTCTGTAGGCCTTTATCATTCTTGCTATGGCCAGTCCTACAGAACCGATATGCCACTGTATGTCCACCTTAACGTCGTCCCAGTTACTCCCACTACGAGTTTCTCGAGTTACCAAATGTACTTCGCCGGATGACGAGACGTTTGGCTACCTTAAGAGAGGAATAGTTACTGCTGCCAGCTGCTCCCCCTTCTTTGAATCTCTCCTCTCTTTAATTTGTATTGCGGCCAGTCCAGCAGAAGCGTAATACTACAGCATGTCCACCTCAACGTTGTCTGAGTTACTCCAACGACGATATCCTCGAGTTTTAAAATAAATTTCGCAGAGTGACGAGGCATTGGCTACCTGAAGAGAGTCATAGTTACTGCTGCCAGCTGCTCCCATTTCTTTAGGCCTTCATCATTCTTGCTATGGCCAGTCCTACAGAACCGATATGCCACTGTATGTCCACCTTAACGTCGTCCCAGCTACTCCCACTACGAGTTTCTCGAGTAAGCAAATGTACTTCGCCGGATGACGAGGCATCTGGCTACCCTAAGAGAGTCATAGTTACTGCAGCCAGATGCTCCCCTTATTTTGAATCTTTCCTCTCTTTAATTCTTACTGCGGAATGTCCAAGCAGATGCGAAATGCTGCAACATGTCCACCTTAACGTTGTCTGAGTTACTCCAACGACGATATCCACGACTTTTCATATAAATTTCGCAGATTGACGAGGCATTTGGCTATCTTGAGAGAGTCATAGATACTGCTGCCAGCTTCTACCCCTTCTTTGAATCTTTCCTTTTTTTAATTTGTATTGCGACCAGTCCTGCAGAAGCGAAATGCTACAGCATGTCCACCTTAACGTTGTCTGAGTTACTCCAACGACGATATCCTCGAGTTTTGAAATAAATTTCGCAGAGTGACGAGGCACTGGCTACCTTAAGAGAGTTATAGTTACTCCTGCCGGCTGCTCCCATGTCTTTAGGCCTTTATCATTCTTGCTATGGCCAGTCCTACAGAACCAATATGCCACTGTATGTCCACCTTAACGTCGTCACAGTTACTCCCACTACGCGTTTCTCGAGTTACCAAATGTACTTCGCCGGATGACGAGGCATCTGGCTACCCTAAGAGAGTCATAGTTACTGCAGCCAGATGCTCCCCTTATTTTGAATCTTTCCTCTCTTTAATTCTTACTGCGGAATGTCCAAGCAGATGCGAAATGCTGCAACATGTCCACCTTAACGTTGTCTGAGTTACTCCAACGACGATATCCACGACTTTTCATATAAATTTCGCAGATTGACGAGGCATTTGGCTATCTTGAGAGAGTCATAGATACTGCTGCCAGCTTCTACCCCTTCTTTGAATCTTTCCTTTTTTTAATTTGTATTGCGACCAGTCCTGCAGAAGCGAAATGCTACAGCATGTCCACCTTAACGTTGTCTGAGTTACTCCAAAGACGATATCCTCGAGTTTTGAAATAAATTTCGCAGAGTGACGAGGCACTGGCTACCTTAAGAGAGTTATAGTTACTCCTGCCGGCTGCTCCCATGTCCTTAGGCCTTTATCATTCTTGCTATGGCCAGTCCTACAGAACCGATATGCCACTGTATGTCCACCTTAACGTCGTCCCAGTTACTCCCACTACGAGTTTCTCGAGTAAGCAAATGTACTTCGCCGGATGACGAGGCATTTGGCTACCCTAAGAGAGTCATAGTTACTGCAGCCAGATGCTCCCCTTATTTTGAATCTTTCCTCTCTTTAATTCTTACTGCGGAATGTCCAAGCAGATACGAAATGCTGCAACATGTCCACCTTAACGTTGTCTGAGTTACTCCAACGACGATATCCACGAGTTTTCAAATAAATTTCGCAGAGTGACGAGGCATTTGGCTACCTTAAGAGAGTCATAGTTACTCCTGCCGGCTGCTCCCCTTTCTGTAGGCCTTTATCATTCTTGCTATGGCCAGTCCTACAGAACCGATATGCCACTGTATGTCCACCTTAACGTCGTCCCAGTTACTCCCACTACGAGTTTCTCGAGTTACCAAATGTACTTCGCCGGATGACGAGACGTTTGGCTACCTTAAGAGAGGAATAGTTACTGCAGCCAGATGCTCTCCTTCCTTTTAATCTTTCCGCTCTTCAATTCCTACTGCGAAATGTTCAAGTAGAAGCGAAATGCTGCAAAATGTCCACCTTAACGTTGTCTGAGTTACTCCAACGACGATATCCACGAGTTTTCAAATAAATTTCGCAGAGTGACGAGGCATTTGGCTACCTTAAGAGAGTCATAGTTACTGCTGCCAGCTGCTCCCATTTCTTTAGGCCTTCATCATTCTTGCTATGGCCAGTCCTACAGAACCGATATGCCACTGTATGTCCACCTTAACGTCGTCCCAGTTACTCCCACTACGAGTTTCTCGAGTAAGCAAATGTACTTCGCCGGATGACGAGGCATCTGGCTACCCTAAGAGAGTCATAGTTACTGCAGCCAGATGCTCCCCTTATTTTGAATCTTTCCTCTCTTTAATTCTTACTGCAGAATGTCCAAGCAGATGCGAAATGCTGCAACATGTCCACCTTAACGTTGTCTGAGTTACTCCAACGACGATATCCACGACTTTTCATATAAATTTCGCAGATTGACGAGGCATTTGGCTATCTTGAGAGAGTCATAGATACTGCTGCCAGCTTCTACCCCTTCTTTGAATCTTTCCTTTTTTTAATTTGTATTGCGACCAGTCCTGCAGAAGCGAAATGCTACAGCATGTCCACCTTAACGTTGTCTGAGTTACTCCAACGACGATATCCTCGAGTTTTGAAATAAATTTCGCAGAGTGACGAGGCACTGGCTACCTTAAGAGAGTTATAGTTACTCCTGCCGGCTGCTCCCATGTCCTTAGCCCTTTATCATTCTTGCTATGGCCAGTCCTACAGAACCGATATGCCACTGTATGTCCACCTTAACGTCGTCCCAGTTACTCCCACTACGAGTTTCTCGAGTAAGCAAATGTACTTCGCCGGATGACGAGGCATTTGGCTACCCTAAGAGAGTCATAGTTACTGCAGCCAGATGCTCCCCTTATTTTGAATCTTTCCTCTCTTTAATTCTTACTGCGGAATGTCCAAGCAGATACGAAATGCTGCAACATGTCCACCTTAACGTTGTCTGAGTTACTCCAACGACGATATCCACGAGTTTTCAAATAAATTTCGCAGAGTGACGAGGCATTTGGCTACCTTAAGAGAGTCATAGTTACTCCTGCCGGCTGCTCCCCTTTCTGTAGGCCTTTATCATTCTTGCTATGGCCAGTCCTACAGAACCGATATGCCACTGTATGTCCACCTTAACGTCGTCCCAGTTACTCCCACTACGAGTTTCTCGAGTTACCAAATGTACTTCGCCGGATGACGAGACGTTTGGCTACCTTAAGAGAGGAATAGTTACTGCTGCCAGCTGCTCCCCCTTCTTTGAATCTCTCCTCTCTTTAATTTGTATTGCGGCCAGTCCAGCAGAAGCGTAATACTACAGCATGTCCACCTCAACGTTGTCTGAGTTACTCCAACGACGATATCCTCGAGTTTTAAAATAAATTTCGCAGAGTGACGAGGCATTGGCTACCTGAAGAGAGTCATAGTTACTGCTGCCAGCTGCTCCCATTTCTTTAGGCCTTCATCATTCTTGCTATGGCCAGTCCTACAGAACCGATATGCCACTGTATGTCCACCTTAACGTCGTCCCAGCTACTCCCACTACGAGTTTCTCGAGTAAGCAAATGTACTTCGCCGGATGACGAGGCATCTGGCTACCCTAAGAGAGTCATAGTTACTGCAGCCAGATGCTCCCCTTATTTTGAATCTTTCCTCTCTTTAATTCTTACTGCGGAATGTCCAAGCAGATGCGAAATGCTGCAACATGTCCACCTTAACGTTGTCTGAGTTACTCCAACGACGATATCCACGACTTTTCATATAAATTTCGCAGATTGACGAGGCATTTGGCTATCTTGAGAGAGTCATAGATACTGCTGCCAGCTTCTACCCCTTCTTTGAATCTTTCCTTTTTTTAATTTGTATTGCGACCAGTCCTGCAGAAGCGAAATGCTACAGCATGTCCACCTTAACGTTGTCTGAGTTACTCCAACGACGATATCCTCGAGTTTTGAAATAAATTTCGCAGAGTGACGAGGCACTGGCTACCTTAAGAGAGTTATAGTTACTCCTGCCGGCTGCTCCCATGTCTTTAGGCCTTTATCATTCTTGCTATGGCCAGTCCTACAGAACCAATATGCCACTGTATGTCCACCTTAACGTCGTCACAGTTACTCCCACTACGCGTTTCTCGAGTTACCAAATGTACTTCGCCGGATGACGAGGCATCTGGCTACCCTAAGAGAGTCATAGTTACTGCAGCCAGATGCTCCCCTTATTTTGAATCTTTCCTCTCTTTAATTCTTACTGCGGAATGTCCAAGCAGATGCGAAATGCTGCAACATGTCCACCTTAACGTTGTCTGAGTTACTCCAACGACGATATCCACGACTTTTCATATAAATTTCGCAGATTGACGAGGCATTTGGCTATCTTGAGAGAGTCATAGATACTGCTGCCAGCTTCTACCCCTTCTTTGAATCTTTCCTTTTTTTAATTTGTATTGCGACCAGTCCTGCAGAAGCGAAATGCTACAGCATGTCCACCTTAACGTTGTCTGAGTTACTCCAAAGACGATATCCTCGAGTTTTGAAATAAATTTCGCAGAGTGACGAGGCACTGGCTACCTTAAGAGAGTTATAGTTACTCCTGCCGGCTGCTCCCATGTCCTTAGGCCTTTATCATTCTTGCTATGGCCAGTCCTACAGAACCGATATGCCACTGTATGTCCACCTTAACGTCGTCCCAGTTACTCCCACTACGAGTTTCTCGAGTAAGCAAATGTACTTCGCCGGATGACGAGGCATTTGGCTACCCTAAGAGAGTCATAGTTACTGCAGCCAGATGCTCCCCTTATTTTGAATCTTTCCTCTCTTTAATTCTTACTGCGGAATGTCCAAGCAGATACGAAATGCTGCAACATGTCCACCTTAACGTTGTCTGAGTTACTCCAACGACGATATCCACGAGTTTTCAAATAAATTTCGCAGAGTGACGAGGCATTTGGCTACCTTAAGAGAGTCATAGTTACTCCTGCCGGCTGCTCCCCTTTCTGTAGGCCTTTATCATTCTTGCTATGGCCAGTCCTACAGAACCGATATGCCACTGTATGTCCACCTTAACGTCGTCCCAGTTACTCCCACTACGAGTTTCTCGAGTTACCAAATGTACTTCGCCGGATGACGAGACGTTTGGCTACCTTAAGAGAGGAATAGTTACTGCAGCCAGATGCTCTCCTTCCTTTTAATCTTTCCGCTCTTCAATTCCTACTGCGAAATGTTCAAGTAGAAGCGAAATGCTGCAAAATGTCCACCTTAACGTTGTCTGAGTTACTCCAACGACGATATCCACGAGTTTTCAAATAAATTTCGCAGAGTGACGAGGCATTTGGCTACCTTAAGAGAGTCATAGTTACTGCTGCCAGCTGCTCCCATTTCTTTAGGCCTTCATCATTCTTGCTATGGCCAGTCCTACAGAACCGATATGCCACTGTATGTCCACCTTAACGTCGTCCCAGTTACTCCCACTACGAGTTTCTCGAGTAAGCAAATGTACTTCGCCGGATGACGAGGCATCTGGCTACCCTAAGAGAGTCATAGTTACTGCAGCCAGATGCTCCCCTTATTTTGAATCTTTCCTCTCTTTAATTCTTACTGCGGAATGTCCAAGCAGATGCGAAATGCTGCAACATGTCCACCTTAACGTTGTCTGAGTTACTCCAACGACGATATCCACGACTTTTCATATAAATTTCGCAGATTGACGAGGCATTTGGCTATCTTGAGAGAGTCATAGATACTGCTGCCAGCTTCTACCCCTTCTTTGAATCTTTCCTTTTTTTAATTTGTATTGCGACCAGTCCTGCAGAAGCGAAATGCTACAGCATGTCCACCTTAACGTTGTCTGAGTTACTCCAACGACGATATCCTCGAGTTTTGAAATAAATTTCGCAGAGTGACGAGGCACTGGCTACCTTAAGAGAGTTATAGTTACTCCTGCCGGCTGCTCCCATGTCCTTAGGCCTTTATCATTCTTGCTATGGCCAGTCCTACAGAACCGATATGCCACTGTATGTCCACCTTAACGTCGTCCCAGTTACTCCCACTACGAGTTTCTCGAGTAAGCAAATGTACTTCGCCGGATGACGAGGCATTTGGCTACCCTAAGAGAGTCATAGTTACTGCAGCCAGATGCTCCCCTTATTTTGAATCTTTCCTCTCTTTAATTCTTACTGCGGAATGTCCAAGCAGATACGAAATGCTGCAACATGTCCACCTTAACGTTGTCTGAGTTACTCCAACGACGATATCCACGAGTTTTCAAATAAATTTCGCAGAGTGACGAGGCATTTGGCTACCTTAAGAGAGTCATAGTTACTCCTGCCGGCTGCTCCCCTTTCTGTAGGCCTTTATCATTCTTGCTATGGCCAGTCCTACAGAACCGATATGCCACTGTATGTCCACCTTAACGTCGTCCCAGTTACTCCCACTACGAGTTTCTCGAGTTACCAAATGTACTTCGCCGGATGACGAGACGTTTGGCTACCTTAAGAGAGGAATAGTTACTGCTGCCAGCTGCTCCCCCTTCTTTGAATCTCTCCTCTCTTTAATTTGTATTGCGGCCAGTCCAGCAGAAGCGTAATACTACAGCATGTCCACCTCAACGTTGTCTGAGTTACTCCAACGACGATATCCTCGAGTTTTAAAATAAATTTCGCAGAGTGACGAGGCATTGGCTACCTGAAGAGAGTCATAGTTACTGCTGCCAGCTGCTCCCATTTCTTTAGGCCTTCATCATTCTTGCTATGGCCAGTCCTACAGAACCGATATGCCACTGTATGTCCACCTTAACGTCGTCCCAGCTACTCCCACTACGAGTTTCTCGAGTAAGCAAATGTACTTCGCCGGATGACGAGGCATCTGGCTACCCTAAGAGAGTCATAGTTACTGCAGCCAGATGCTCCCCTTATTTTGAATCTTTCCTCTCTTTAATTCTTACTGCGGAATGTCCAAGCAGATGCGAAATGCTGCAACATGTCCACCTTAACGTTGTCTGAGTTACTCCAACGACGATATCCACGACTTTTCATATAAATTTCGCAGATTGACGAGGCATTTGGCTATCTTGAGAGAGTCATAGATACTGCTGCCAGCTTCTACCCCTTCTTTGAATCTTTCCTTTTTTTAATTTGTATTGCGACCAGTCCTGCAGAAGCGAAATGCTACAGCATGTCCACCTTAACGTTGTCTGAGTTACTCCAACGACGATATCCTCGAGTTTTGAAATAAATTTCGCAGAGTGACGAGGCACTGGCTACCTTAAGAGAGTTATAGTTACTCCTGCCGGCTGCTCCCATGTCTTTAGGCCTTTATCATTCTTGCTATGGCCAGTCCTACAGAACCAATATGCCACTGTATGTCCACCTTAACGTCGTCACAGTTACTCCCACTACGCGTTTCTCGAGTTACCAAATGTACTTCGCCGGATGACGAGGCATCTGGCTACCCTAAGAGAGTCATAGTTACTGCAGCCAGATGCTCCCCTTATTTTGAATCTTTCCTCTCTTTAATTCTTACTGCGGAATGTCCAAGCAGATGCGAAATGCTGCAACATGTCCACCTTAACGTTGTCTGAGTTACTCCAACGACGATATCCACGACTTTTCATATAAATTTCGCAGATTGACGAGGCATTTGGCTATCTTGAGAGAGTCATAGATACTGCTGCCAGCTTCTACCCCTTCTTTGAATCTTTCCTTTTTTTAATTTGTATTGCGACCAGTCCTGCAGAAGCGAAATGCTACAGCATGTCCACCTTAACGTTGTCTGAGTTACTCCAAAGACGATATCCTCGAGTTTTGAAATAAATTTCGCAGAGTGACGAGGCACTGGCTACCTTAAGAGAGTTATAGTTACTCCTGCCGGCTGCTCCCATGTCCTTAGGCCTTTATCATTCTTGCTATGGCCAGTCCTACAGAACCGATATGCCACTGTATGTCCACCTTAACGTCGTCCCAGTTACTCCCACTACGAGTTTCTCGAGTAAGCAAATGTACTTCGCCGGATGACGAGGCATTTGGCTACCCTAAGAGAGTCATAGTTACTGCAGCCAGATGCTCCCCTTATTTTGAATCTTTCCTCTCTTTAATTCTTACTGCGGAATGTCCAAGCAGATACGAAATGCTGCAACATGTCCACCTTAACGTTGTCTGAGTTACTCCAACGACGATATCCACGAGTTTTCAAATAAATTTCGCAGAGTGACGAGGCATTTGGCTACCTTAAGAGAGTCATAGTTACTCCTGCCGGCTGCTCCCCTTTCTGTAGGCCTTTATCATTCTTGCTATGGCCAGTCCTACAGAACCGATATGCCACTGTATGTCCACCTTAACGTCGTCCCAGTTACTCCCACTACGAGTTTCTCGAGTTACCAAATGTACTTCGCCGGATGACGAGACGTTTGGCTACCTTAAGAGAGGAATAGTTACTGCTGCCAGCTGCTCCCCCTTCTTTGAATCTCTCCTCTCTTTAATTTGTATTGCGGCCAGTCCAGCAGAAGCGTAATACTACAGCATGTCCACCTCAACGTTGTCTGAGTTACTCCAACGACGATATCCTCGAGTTTTAAAATAAATTTCGCAGAGTGACGAGGCATTGGCTACCTGAAGAGAGTCATAGTTACTGCTGCCAGCTGCTCCCATTTCTTTAGGCCTTCATCATTCTTGCTATGGCCAGTCCTACAGAACCGATATGCCACTGTATGTCCACCTTAACGTCGTCCCAGCTACTCCCACTACGAGTTTCTCGAGTAAGCAAATGTACTTCGCCGGATGACGAGGCATCTGGCTACCCTAAGAGAGTCATAGTTACTGCAGCCAGATGCTCCCCTTATTTTGAATCTTTCCTCTCTTTAATTCTTACTGCGGAATGTCCAAGCAGATGCGAAATGCTGCAACATGTCCACCTTAACGTTGTCTGAGTTACTCCAACGACGATATCCACGACTTTTCATATAAATTTCGCAGATTGACGAGGCATTTGGCTATCTTGAGAGAGTCATAGATACTGCTGCCAGCTTCTACCCCTTCTTTGAATCTTTCCTTTTTTTAATTTGTATTGCGACCAGTCCTGCAGAAGCGAAATGCTACAGCATGTCCACCTTAACGTTGTCTGAGTTACTCCAACGACGATATCCTCGAGTTTTGAAATAAATTTCGCAGAGTGACGAGGCACTGGCTACCTTAAGAGAGTTATAGTTACTCCTGCCGGCTGCTCCCATGTCTTTAGGCCTTTATCATTCTTGCTATGGCCAGTCCTACAGAACCGATATGCCACTGTATGTCCACCTTAACGTCGTCACAGTTATTCCCACTACGCGTTTCTCGAGTTACCAAATGTACTTCGCCGGATGACGAGGCATCTGGCTACCCTAAGAGAGTCATAGTTACTGCAGCCAGATGCACCCCTTATTTTGAATCTTTCCTCTCTTTAATTCTTACTGCGGAATGTCCAAGCAGATGCGAAATGCTGCAACATGTCCACCTTAACGTTGTCTGAGTTACTCCAACGACGATATCCACGAGTTTTCAAATAAATTTCGCAGAGTGACGAGGCATTTGGCTACCTTAAGAGAGTCATAGTTACTCCTGCCGGCTGCTCCCCTTTCTGTAGGCCTTTATCATTCTTGCTATGGCCAGTCCTACAGAACCGATATGCCACTGTATGTCCACCTTAACGTCGTCCCAGTTACTCCCACTACGAGTTTCTCGAGTTACCAAATGTACTTCGCCGGATGACGAGACGTTTGGCTACCTTAAGAGAGGAATAGTTACTGCAGCCAGATGCTCTCCTTCCTTTTAATCTTTCCGCTCTTCAATTCCTACTGCGAAATGTTCAAGTAGAAGCGAAATGCTGCAAAATGTCCACCTTAACGTTGTCTGAGTTACTCCAACGACGATATCCACGAGTTTTCAAATAAATTTCGCAGAGTGACGAGGCATTTGGCTACCTTAAGAGAGTCATAGTTACTGCTGCCAGCTGCTCCCATTTCTTTAGGCCTTCATCATTCTTGCTATGGCCAGTCCTACAGAACCGATATGCCACTGTATGTCCACCTTAACGTCGTCCCAGTTACTCCCACTACGAGTTTCTCGAGTAAGCAAATGTACTTCGCCGGATGACGAGGCATCTGGCTACCCTAAGAGAGTCATAGTTACTGCAGCCAGATGCTCCCCTTATTTTGAATCTTTCCTCTCTTTAATTCTTACTGCGGAATGTCCAAGCAGATGCGAAATGCTGCAACATGTCCACCTTAACGTTGTCTGAGTTACTCCAACGACGATATCCACGACTTTTCATATAAATTTCGCAGATTGACGAGGCATTTGGCTATCTTGAGAGAGTCATAGATACTGCTGCCAGCTTCTACCCCTTCTTTGAATCTTTCCTTTTTTTAATTTGTATTGCGACCAGTCCTGCAGAAGCGAAATGCTACAGCATGTCCACCTTAACGTTGTCTGAGTTACTCCAACGACGATATCCTCGAGTTTTGAAATAAATTTCGCAGAGTGACGAGGCACTGGCTACCTTAAGAGAGTTATAGTTACTCCTGCCGGCTGCTCCCATGTCCTTAGGCCTTTATCATTCTTGCTATGGCCAGTCCTACAGAACCGATATGCCACTGTATGTCCACCTTAACGTCGTCCCAGTTACTCCCACTACGAGTTTCTCGAGTAAGCAAATGTACTTCGCCGGATGACGAGGCATTTGGCTACCCTAAGAGAGTCATAGTTACTGCAGCCAGATGCTCCCCTTATTTTGAATCTTTCCTCTCTTTAATTCTTACTGCGGAATGTCCAAGCAGATACGAAATGCTGCAACATGTCCACCTTAACGTTGTCTGAGTTACTCCAACGACGATATCCACGAGTTTTCAAATAAATTTCGCAGAGTGACGAGGCATTTGGCTACCTTAAGAGAGTCATAGTTACTCCTGCCGGCTGCTCCCCTTTCTGTAGGCCTTTATCATTCTTGCTATGGCCAGTCCTACAGAACCGATATGCCACTGTATGTCCACCTTAACGTCGTCCCAGTTACTCCCACTACGAGTTTCTCGAGTTACCAAATGTACTTCGCCGGATGACGAGACGTTTGGCTACCTTAAGAGAGGAATAGTTACTGCTGCCAGCTGCTCCCCCTTCTTTGAATCTCTCCTCTCTTTAATTTGTATTGCGGCCAGTCCAGCAGAAGCGTAATACTACAGCATGTCCACCTCAACGTTGTCTGAGTTACTCCAACGACGATATCCTCGAGTTTTAAAATAAATTTCGCAGAGTGACGAGGCATTGGCTACCTGAAGAGAGTCATAGTTACTGCTGCCAGCTGCTCCCATTTCTTTAGGCCTTCATCATTCTTGCTATGGCCAGTCCTACAGAACCGATATGCCACTGTATGTCCACCTTAACGTCGTCCCAGCTACTCCCACTACGAGTTTCTCGAGTAAGCAAATGTACTTCGCCGGATGACGAGGCATCTGGCTACCCTAAGAGAGTCATAGTTACTGCAGCCAGATGCTCCCCTTATTTTGAATCTTTCCTCTCTTTAATTCTTACTGCGGAATGTCCAAGCAGATGCGAAATGCTGCAACATGTCCACCTTAACGTTGTCTGAGTTACTCCAACGACGATATCCACGACTTTTCATATAAATTTCGCAGATTGACGAGGCATTTGGCTATCTTGAGAGAGTCATAGATACTGCTGCCAGCTTCTACCCCTTCTTTGAATCTTTCCTTTTTTTAATTTGTATTGCGACCAGTCCTGCAGAAGCGAAATGCTACAGCATGTCCACCTTAACGTTGTCTGAGTTACTCCAACGACGATATCCTCGAGTTTTGAAATAAATTTCGCAGAGTGACGAGGCACTGGCTACCTTAAGAGAGTTATAGTTACTCCTGCCGGCTGCTCCCATGTCTTTAGGCCTTTATCATTCTTGCTATGGCCAGTCCTACAGAACCAATATGCCACTGTATGTCCACCTTAACGTCGTCACAGTTACTCCCACTACGCGTTTCTCGAGTTACCAAATGTACTTCGCCGGATGACGAGGCATCTGGCTACCCTAAGAGAGTCATAGTTACTGCAGCCAGATGCTCCCCTTATTTTGAATCTTTCCTCTCTTTAATTCTTACTGCGGAATGTCCAAGCAGATGCGAAATGCTGCAACATGTCCACCTTAACGTTGTCTGAGTTACTCCAACGACGATATCCACGACTTTTCATATAAATTTCGCAGATTGACGAGGCATTTGGCTATCTTGAGAGAGTCATAGATACTGCTGCCAGCTTCTACCCCTTCTTTGAATCTTTCCTTTTTTTAATTTGTATTGCGACCAGTCCTGCAGAAGCGAAATGCTACAGCATGTCCACCTTAACGTTGTCTGAGTTACTCCAAAGACGATATCCTCGAGTTTTGAAATAAATTTCGCAGAGTGACGAGGCACTGGCTACCTTAAGAGAGTTATAGTTACTCCTGCCGGCTGCTCCCATGTCCTTAGGCCTTTATCATTCTTGCTATGGCCAGTCCTACAGAACCGATATGCCACTGTATGTCCACCTTAACGTCGTCCCAGTTACTCCCACTACGAGTTTCTCGAGTAAGCAAATGTACTTCGCCGGATGACGAGGCATTTGGCTACCCTAAGAGAGTCATAGTTACTGCAGCCAGATGCTCCCCTTATTTTGAATCTTTCCTCTCTTTAATTCTTACTGCGGAATGTCCAAGCAGATACGAAATGCTGCAACATGTCCACCTTAACGTTGTCTGAGTTACTCCAACGACGATATCCACGAGTTTTCAAATAAATTTCGCAGAGTGACGAGGCATTTGGCTACCTTAAGAGAGTCATAGTTACTCCTGCCGGCTGCTCCCCTTTCTGTAGGCCTTTATCATTCTTGCTATGGCCAGTCCTACAGAACCGATATGCCACTGTATGTCCACCTTAACGTCGTCCCAGTTACTCCCACTACGAGTTTCTCGAGTTACCAAATGTACTTCGCCGGATGACGAGACGTTTGGCTACCTTAAGAGAGGAATAGTTACTGCTGCCAGCTGCTCCCCCTTCTTTGAATCTCTCCTCTCTTTAATTTGTATTGCGGCCAGTCCAGCAGAAGCGTAATACTACAGCATGTCCACCTCAACGTTGTCTGAGTTACTCCAACGACGATATCCTCGAGTTTTAAAATAAATTTCGCAGAGTGACGAGGCATTGGCTACCTGAAGAGAGTCATAGTTACTGCTGCCAGCTGCTCCCATTTCTTTAGGCCTTCATCATTCTTGCTATGGCCAGTCCTACAGAACCGATATGCCACTGTATGTCCACCTTAACGTCGTCCCAGCTACTCCCACTACGAGTTTCTCGAGTAAGCAAATGTACTTCGCCGGATGACGAGGCATCTGGCTACCCTAAGAGAGTCATAGTTACTGCAGCCAGATGCTCCCCTTATTTTGAATCTTTCCTCTCTTTAATTCTTACTGCGGAATGTCCAAGCAGATGCGAAATGCTGCAACATGTCCACCTTAACGTTGTCTGAGTTACTCCAACGACGATATCCACGACTTTTCATATAAATTTCGCAGATTGACGAGGCATTTGGCTATCTTGAGAGAGTCATAGATACTGCTGCCAGCTTCTACCCCTTCTTTGAATCTTTCCTTTTTTTAATTTGTATTGCGACCAGTCCTGCAGAAGCGAAATGCTACAGCATGTCCACCTTAACGTTGTCTGAGTTACTCCAACGACGATATCCTCGAGTTTTGAAATAAATTTCGCAGAGTGACGAGGCACTGGCTACCTTAAGAGAGTTATAGTTACTCCTGCCGGCTGCTCCCATGTCTTTAGGCCTTTATCATTCTTGCTATGGCCAGTCCTACAGAACCGATATGCCACTGTATGTCCACCTTAACGTCGTCACAGTTATTCCCACTACGCGTTTCTCGAGTTACCAAATGTACTTCGCCGGATGACGAGGCATCTGGCTACCCTAAGAGAGTCATAGTTACTGCAGCCAGATGCACCCCTTATTTTGAATCTTTCCTCTCTTTAATTCTTACTGCGGAATGTCCAAGCAGATGCGAAATGCTGCAACATGTCCACCTTAACGTTGTCTGAGTTACTCCAACGACGATATCCACGAGTTTTCAAATAAATTTCTCAGAGTGACGAGGCATTGGCTACCTGAAGAGAGTCATAGTTACTCCTGCCGGCTGCTCCCATTTCTTTAGGCCTTTATCATTCTTGCTATGGCCAGTCCTACAGAACCGATATGCCACTGTATGTCCACCTTAACGTCGTCCCAGTTACTCCCACTACGAGTTTCTCGAGTAAGCAAATGTACTTCGCCGGATGACGAGGCATTTGGCTACCCTAAGAGAGTCATAGTTACTGCAGCCAGATGCTCCCCTTATTTTGAATCTTTCCTCTCTTTAATTCTTACTGCGGAATGTCCAAGCAGATGCGAAATGCTGCAACATGTCCACCTTAACGTTGTCTGAGTTACTCCAACGACGATATCCACGAGTTTTAAAATAAATTGCAGAGTGACGAGGCATTTTGCTACCTTAAGAGAGTCATAGTTACTCCTGCCGGCTGCTCCCCTTTCTGTAGGCCTTTATCATTCTTGCTATGGCCAGTCCTACAGAACCGATATGCCACTGTATGTCCACCTTAACGTCGTCCCAGTTACTCCCACTACGAGTTTCTCGAGTTACCAAATGTACTTCGCCGGATGACGAGACGTTTGGCTACCTTAAGAGAGGAATAGTTACTGCAGCCAGATGCTCTCCTTCCTTTTAATCTTTCCGCTCTTCAATTCCTACTGCGAAATGTTCAAGTAGAAGCGAAATGCTGCAAAATGTCCACCTTAACGTTGTCTGAGTTACTCCAACGACGATATCCACGAGTTTTCAAATAAATTTCGCAGAGTGACGAGGCATTTGGCTACCTTAAGAGAGTCATAGTTACTGCTGCCAGCTGCTCCCATTTCTTTAGGCCTTCATCATTCTTGCTATGGCCAGTCCTACAGAACCGATATGCCACTGTATGTCCACCTTAACGTCGTCCCAGTTACTCCCACTACGAGTTTCTCGAGTAAGCAAATGTACTTCGCCGGATGACGAGGCATCTGGCTACCCTAAGAGAGTCATAGTTACTGCAGCCAGATGCTCCCCTTATTTTGAATCTTTCCTCTCTTTAATTCTTACTGCGGAATGTCCAAGCAGATGCGAAATGCTGCAACATGTCCACCTTAACGTTGTCTGAGTTACTCCAACGACGATATCCACGACTTTTCATATAAATTTCGCAGATTGACGAGGCATTTGGCTATCTTGAGAGAGTCATAGATACTGCTGCCAGCTTCTACCCCTTCTTTGAATCTTTCCTTTTTTTAATTTGTATTGCGACCAGTCCTGCAGAAGCGAAATGCTACAGCATGTCCACCTTAACGTTGTCTGAGTTACTCCAACGACGATATCCTCGAGTTTTGAAATAAATTTCGCAGAGTGACGAGGCACTGGCTACCTTAAGAGAGTTATAGTTACTCCTGCCGGCTGCTCCCCTTTCTGTAGGCCTTTATCATTCTTGCTATGGCCAGTCCTACAGAACCGATATGCCACTGTATGTCCACCTTAACGTCGTCCCAGTTACTCCCACTACGAGTTTCTCGAGTTACCAAATGTACTTCGCCGGATGACGAGACGTTTGGCTACCTTAAGAGAGGAATAGTTACTGCTGCCAGCTGCTCCCCCTTCTTTGAATCTCTCCTCTCTTTAATTTGTATTGCGGCCAGTCCAGCAGAAGCGTAATACTACAGCATGTCCACCTCAACGTTGTCTGAGTTACTCCAACGACGATATCCTCGAGTTTTAAAATAAATTTCGCAGAGTGACGAGGCATTGGCTACCTGAAGAGAGTCATAGTTACTGCTGCCAGCTGCTCCCATTTCTTTAGGCCTTCATCATTCTTGCTATGGCCAGTCCTACAGAACCGATATGCCACTGTATGTCCACCTTAACGTCGTCCCAGTTACTCCCACTACGAGTTTCTCGAGTAAGCAAATGTACTTCGCCGGATGACGAGGCATCTGGCTACCCTAAGAGAGTCATAGTTACTGCAGCCAGATGCTCCCCTTATTTTGAATCTTTCCTCTCTTTAATTCTTACTGCGGAATGTCCAAGCAGATGCGAAATGCTGCAACATGTCCACCTTAACGTTGTCTGAGTTACTCCAACGACGATATCCACGACTTTTCATATAAATTTCGCAGATTGACGAGGCATTTGGCTATCTTGAGAGAGTCATAGATACTGCTGCCAGCTTCTACCCCTTCTTTGAATCTTTCCTTTTTTTAATTTGTATTGCGACCAGTCCTGCAGAAGCGAAATGCTACAGCATGTCCACCTTAACGTTGTCTGAGTTACTCCAACGACGATATCCTCGAGTTTTGAAATAAATTTCGCAGAGTGACGAGGCACTGACTACCTTAAGAGAGTTATAGTTACTCCTGCCGGCTGCTCCCATGTCTTTAGGCCTTTATCATTCTTGCTATGGCCAGTCCTACAGAACCGATATGCCACTGTATGTCCACCTTAACGTCGTCACAGTTACTCCCACTACGCGTTTCTCGAGTTACCAAATGTACTTCGCCGGATGACGAGGCATCTGGCTACCCTAAGAGAGTCATAGTTACTGCAGCCAGATGCTCCCCTTATTTTGAATCTTTCCTCTCTTTAATTCTTACTGCGGAATGTCCAAGCAGATGCGAAATGCTGCAACATGTCCACCTTAACGTTGTCTGAGTTACTCCAACGACGATATCCACGAGTTTTCAAATAAATTTCTCAGAGTGACGAGGCATTGGCTACCTGAAGAGAGTCATAGTTACTCCTGCCGGCTGCTCCCATTTCTTTAGGCCTTTATCATTCTTGCTATGGCCAGTCCTACAGAACCGATATGCCACTGTATGTCCACCTTAACGTCGTCCCAGTTACTCCCACTACGAGTTTCTCGAGTAAGCAAATGTACTTCGCCGGATGACGAGGCATTTGGCTACCCTAAGAGAGTCATAGTTACTGCAGCCAGATGCTCCCCTTATTTTGAATCTTTCCTCTCTTTAATTCTTACTGCGGAATGTCCAAGCAGATGCGAAATGCTGCAACATGTCCACCTTAACGTTGTCTGAGTTACTCCAACGACGATATCCACGAGTTTTAAAATAAATTGCAGAGTGACGAGGCATTTTGCTACCTTAAGAGAGTCATAGTTACTCCTGCCGGCTGCTCCCCTTTCTGTAGGCCTTTATCATTCTTGCTATGGCCAGTCCTACAGAACCGATATGCCACTGTATGTCC
This sequence comes from Schistocerca serialis cubense, assembly GCF_023864345.2. NCBI lineage: Eukaryota > Metazoa > Arthropoda > Insecta > Orthoptera > Acrididae > Schistocerca > Schistocerca serialis. The sequence goes on along the minus strand of NW_026047575.1, from coordinate 181,239 downwards.
ACCTTAACGTCGTCCCAGTTACTCCCACTACGAGTTTCTCGAGTTACCAAATGTACTTCGCCGGATGACGAGACGTTTGGCTACCTTAAGAGAGGAATAGTTACTGCAGCCAGATGCTCTCCTTCCTTTTAATCTTTCCGCTCTTCAATTCCTACTGCGAAATGTTCAAGTAGAAGCGAAATGCTGCAAAATGTCCACCTTAACGTTGTCTGAGTTACTCCAACGACGATATCCACGAGTTTTCAAATAAATTTCGCAGAGTGACGAGGCATTTGGCTACCTTAAGAGAGTCATAGTTACTGCTGCCAGCTGCTCCCATTTCTTTAGGCCTTCATCATTCTTGCTATGGCCAGTCCTACAGAACCGATATGCCACTGTATGTCCACCTTAACGTCGTCCCAGTTACTCCCACTACGAGTTTCTCGAGTAAGCAAATGTACTTCGCCGGATGACGAGGCATCTGGCTACCCTAAGAGAGTCATAGTTACTGCAGCCAGATGCTCCCCTTATTTTGAATCTTTCCTCTCTTTAATTCTTACTGCGGAATGTCCAAGCAGATGCGAAATGCTGCAACATGTCCACCTTAACGTTGTCTGAGTTACTCCAACGACGATATCCACGACTTTTCATATAAATTTCGCAGATTGACGAGGCATTTGGCTATCTTGAGAGAGTCATAGATACTGCTGCCAGCTTCTACCCCTTCTTTGAATCTTTCCTTTTTTTAATTTGTATTGCGACCAGTCCTGCAGAAGCGAAATGCTACAGCATGTCCACCTTAACGTTGTCTGAGTTACTCCAACGACGATATCCTCGAGTTTTGAAATAAATTTCGCAGAGTGACGAGGCACTGACTACCTTAAGAGAGTTATAGTTACTCCTGCCGGCTGCTCCCATGTCTTTAGGCCTTTATCATTCTTGCTATGGCCAGTCCTACAGAACCGATATGCCACTGTATGTCCACCTTAACGTCGTCACAGTTACTCCCACTACGCGTTTCTCGAGTTACCAAATGTACTTCGCCGGATGACGAGGCATCTGGCTACCCTAAGAGAGTCATAGTTACTGCAGCCAGATGCTCCCCTTATTTTGAATCTTTCCTCTCTTTAATTCTTACTGCGGAATGTCCAAGCAGATGCGAAATGCTGCAACATGTCCACCTTAACGTTGTCTGAGTTACTCCAACGACGATATCCACGAGTTTTCAAATAAATTTCTCAGAGTGACGAGGCATTGGCTACCTGAAGAGAGTCATAGTTACTCCTGCCGGCTGCTCCCATTTCTTTAGGCCTTTATCATTCTTGCTATGGCCAGTCCTACAGAACCGATATGCCACTGTATGTCCACCTTAACGTCGTCCCAGTTACTCCCACTACGAGTTTCTCGAGTAAGCAAATGTACTTCGCCGGATGACGAGGCATTTGGCTACCCTAAGAGAGTCATAGTTACTGCAGCCAGATGCTCCCCTTATTTTGAATCTTTCCTCTCTTTAATTCTTACTGCGGAATGTCCAAGCAGATGCGAAATGCTGCAACATGTCCACCTTAACGTTGTCTGAGTTACTCCAACGACGATATCCACGAGTTTTAAAATAAATTGCAGAGTGACGAGGCATTTTGCTACCTTAAGAGAGTCATAGTTACTCCTGCCGGCTGCTCCCCTTTCTGTAGGCCTTTATCATTCTTGCTATGGCCAGTCCTACAGAACCGATATGCCACTGTATGTCCACCTTAACGTCGTCCCAGTTACTCCCACTACGAGTTTCTCGAGTAAGCAAATGTACTTCGCCGGATGACGAGGCATCTGGCTACCCTAAGAGAGTCATAGTTACTGCAGCCAGATGCTCCCCTTATTTTGAATCTTTCCTCTCTTTAATTCTTACTGCGGAATGTCCAAGCAGATGCGAAATGCTGCAACATGTCCACCTTAACGTTGTCTGAGTTACTCCAACGACGATATCCACGACTTTTCATATAAATTTCGCAGATTGACGAGGCATTTGGCTATCTTGAGAGAGTCATAGATACTGCTGCCAGCTTCTACCCCTTCTTTGAATCTTTCCTTTTTTTAATTTGTATTGCGACCAGTCCTGCAGAAGCGAAATGCTACAGCATGTCCACCTTAACGTTGTCTGAGTTACTCCAACGACGATATCCTCGAGTTTTGAAATAAATTTCGCAGAGTGACGAGGCACTGACTACCTTAAGAGAGTTATAGTTACTCCTGCCGGCTGCTCCCATGTCTTTAGGCCTTTATCATTCTTGCTATGGCCAGTCCTACAGAACCGATATGCCACTGTATGTCCACCTTAACGTCGTCACAGTTACTCCCACTACGCGTTTCTCGAGTTACCAAATGTACTTCGCCGGATGACGAGGCATCTGGCTACCCTAAGAGAGTCATAGTTACTGCAGCCAGATGCTCCCCTTATTTTGAATCTTTCCTCTCTTTAATTCTTACTGCGGAATGTCCAAGCAGATGCGAAATGCTGCAACATGTCCACCTTAACGTTGTCTGAGTTACTCCAACGACGATACCCACGAGTTTTCAAATAAATTTCTCAGAGTGACGAGGCATTGGCTACCTGAAGAGAGTCATAGTTACTCCTGCCGGCTGCTCCCATTTCTTTAGGCCTTTATCATTCTTGCTATGGCCAGTCCTACAGAACCGATATGCCACTGTATGTCCACCTTAACGTCGTCCCAGTTACTCCCACTACGAGTTTCTCGAGTAAGCAAATGTACTTCGCCGGATGACGAGGCATTTGGCTACCCTAAGAGAGTCATAGTTACTGCAGCCAGATGCTCCCCTTATTTTGAATCTTTCCTCTCTTTAATTCTTACTGCGGAATGTCCAAGCAGATGCGAAATGCTGCAACATGTCCACCTTAACGTTGTCTGAGTTACTCCAACGACGATATCCACGAGTTTTAAAATAAATTGCAGAGTGACGAGGCATTTTGCTACCTTAAGAGAGTCATAGTTACTCCTGCCGGCTGCTCCCCTTTCTGTAGGCCTTTATCATTCTTGCTATGGCCAGTCCTACAGAACCGATATGCCACTGTATGTCCACCTTAACGTCGTCCCAGTTACTCCCACTACGAGTTTCTCGAGTTACCAAATGTACTTCGCCGGATGACGAGACGTTTGGCTACCTTAAGAGAGGAATAGTTACTGCTGCCAGCTGCTCCCCCTTCTTTGAATCTCTCCTCTCTTTAATTTGTATTGCGGCCAGTCCAGCAGAAGCGTAATACTACAGCATGTCCACCTCAACGTTGTCTGAGTTACTCCAACGACGATATCCTCGAGTTTTAAAATAAATTTCGCAGAGTGACGAGGCATTGGCTACCTGAAGAGAGTCATAGTTACTGCTGCCAGCTGCTCCCATTTCTTTAGGCCTTCATCGTTCTTGCTATGGCCAGTCCTACAGAACCGATATGCCACTGTATGTCCACCTTAACGTCGTCCCAGTTACTCCCACTACGAGTTTCTCGAGTAAGCAAATGTACTTCGCCGGATGACGAGGCATCTGGCTACCCTAAGAGAGTCATAGTTACTGCAGCCAGATGCTCCCCTTATTTTGAATCTTTCCTCTCTTTAATTCTTACTGCGGAATGTCCAAGCAGATGCGAAATGCTGCAACATGTCCACCTTAACGTTGTCTGAGTTACTCCAACGACGATATCCACGACTTTTCATATAAATTTCGCAGATTGACGAGGCATTTGGCTATCTTGAGAGAGTCATAGATACTGCTGCCAGCTTCTACCCCTTCTTTGAATCTTTCCTTTTTTTAATTTGTATTGCGACCAGTCCTGCAGAAGCGAAATGCTACAGCATGTCCACCTTAACGTTGTCTGAGTTACTCCAACGACGATATCCTCGAGTTTTGAAATAAATTTCGCAGAGTGACGAGGCACTGGCTACCTTAAGAGAGTTATAGTTACTCCTGCCGGCTGCTCCCATGTCTTTAGGCCTTTATCATTCTTGCTATGGCCAGTCCTACAGAACCGATATGCCACTGTATGTCCACCTTAACGTCGTCACAGTTACTCCCACTACGCGTTTCTCGAGTTACCAAATGTACTTCGCCGGATGACGAGGCATCTGGCTACCCTAAGAGAGTCATAGTTACTGCAGCCAGATGCTCCCCTTATTTTGAATCTTTCCTCTCTTTAATTCTTACTGCGGAATGTCCAAGCAGATGCGAAATGCTGCAACATGTCCACCTTAACGTTGTCTGAGTTACTCCAACGACGATATCCACGAGTTTTCAAATAAATTTCTCAGAGTGACGAGGCATTGGCTACCTGAAGAGAGTCATAGTTACTCCTGCCGGCTGCTCCCATTTCTTTAGGCCTTTATCATTCTTGCTATGGCCAGTCCTACAGAACCGATATGCCACTGTATGTCCACCTTAACGTCGTCCCAGTTACTCCCACTACGAGTTTCTCGAGTTACCAAATGTACTTCGCCGGATGACGAGACGTTTGGCTACCTTAAGAGAGGAATAGTTACTGCTGCCAGCTGCTCCCCCTTCTTTGAATCTCTCCTCTCTTTAATTTGTATTGCGGCCAGTCCAGCAGAAGCGTAATACTACAGCATGTCCACCTCAACGTTGTCTGAGTTACTCCAACGACGATATCCTCGAGTTTTAAAATAAATTTCGCAGAGTGACGAGGCATTGGCTACCTGAAGAGAGTCATAGTTACTGCTGCCAGCTGCTCCCATTTCTTTAGGCCTTCATCGTTCTTGCTATGGCCAGTCCTACAGAACCGATATGCCACTGTATGTCCACCTTAACGTCGTCCCAGTTACTCCCACTACGAGTTTCTCGAGTAAGCAAATGTACTTCGCCGGATGACGAGGCATCTGGCTACCCTAAGAGAGTCATAGTTACTGCAGCCAGATGCTCCCCTTATTTTGAATCTTTCCTCTCTTTAATTCTTACTGCGGAATGTCCAAGCAGATGCGAAATGCTGCAACATGTCCACCTTAACGTTGTCTGAGTTACTCCAACGACGATATCCACGACTTTTCATATAAATTTCGCAGATTGACGAGGCATTTGGCTATCTTGAGAGAGTCATAGATACTGCTGCCAGCTTCTACCCCTTCTTTGAATCTTTCCTTTTTTTAATTTGTATTGCGACCAGTCCTGCAGAAGCGAAATGCTACAGCATGTCCACCTTAACGTTGTCTGAGTTACTCCAACGACGATATCCTCGAGTTTTGAAATAAATTTCGCAGAGTGACGAGGCACTGGCTACCTTAAGAGAGTTATAGTTACTCCTGCCGGCTGCTCCCATGTCTTTAGGCCTTTATCATTCTTGCTATGGCCAGTCCTACAGAACCGATATGCCACTGTATGTCCACCTTAACGTCGTCCCAGTTACTCCCACTACGAGTTTCTCGAGTAAGCAAATGTACTTCGCCGGATGACGAGGCATTTGGCTACCCTAAGAGAGTCATAGTTACTGCAGCCAGATGCTCCCCTTATTTTGAATCTTTCCTCTCTTTAATTCTTACTGCGGAATGTCCAAGCAGATGCGAAATGCTGCAACATGTCCACCTTAACGTTGTCTGAGTTACTCCAACGACGATATCCACGAGTTTTAAAATAAATTGCAGAGTGACGAGGCATTTTGCTACCTTAAGAGAGTCATAGTTACTCCTGCCGGCTGCTCCCCTTTCTGTAGGCCTTTATCATTCTTGCTATGGCCAGTCCTACAGAACCGATATGCCACTGTATGTCCACCTTAACGTCGTCCCAGTTACTCCCACTACGAGTTTCTCGAGTTACCAAATGTACTTCGCCGGATGACGAGACGTTTGGCTACCTTAAGAGAGGAATAGTTACTGCAGCCAGATGCTCTCCTTCCTTTTAATCTTTCCGCTCTTCAATTCCTATTGCGAAATGTTCAAGTAGAAGCGAAATGCTGCAAAATGTCCACCTTAACGTTGTCTGAGTTACTCCAACGACGATATCCACGAGTTTTCAAATAAATTTCGCAGAGTGACGAGGCATTTGGCTACCTTAAGAGAGTCATAGTTACTGCTGCCAGCTGCTCCCATTTCTTTAGGCCTTCATCATTCTTGCTATGGCCAGTCCTACAGAACCGATATGCCACTGTATGTCCACCTTAACGTCGTCCCAGTTACTCCCACTACGAGTTTCTCGAGTAAGCAAATGTACTTCGCCGGATGACGAGGCATCTGGCTACCCTAAGAGAGTCATAGTTACTGCAGCCAGATGCTCCCCTTATTTTGAATCTTTCCTCTCTTTAATTCTTACTGCGGAATGTCCAAGCAGATGCGAAATGCTGCAACATGTCCACCTTAACGTTGTCTGAGTTACTCCAACGACGATATCCACGACTTTTCATATAAATTTCGCAGATTGACGAGGCATTTGGCTATCTTGAGAGAGTCATAGATACTGCTGCCAGCTTCTACCCCTTCTTTGAATCTTTCCTTTTTTTAATTTGTATTGCGACCAGTCCTGCAGAAACGAAATGCTACAGCATGTCCACCTTAACGTTGTCTGAGTTACTCCAACGACGATATCCTCGAGTTTTGAAATAAATTTCGCAGAGTGACGAGGCACTGGCTACCTTAAGAGAGTTATAGTTACTCCTGCCGGCTGCTCCCATGTCTTTAGGCCTTTATCATTCTTGCTATGGCCAGTCCTACAGAACCGATATGCCACTGTATGTCCACCTTAACGTCGTCCCAGTTACTCCCACTACGAGTTTCTCGAGTAAGCAAATGTACTTCGCCGGATGACGAGGCATTTGGCTACCCTAAGAGAGTCATAGTTACTGCAGCCAGATGCTCCCCTTATTTTGAATCTTTCCTCTCTTTAATTCTTACTGCGGAATGTCCAAGCAGATGCGAAATGCTGCAACATGTCCACCTTAACGTTGTCTGAGTTACTCCAACGACGATATCCACGAGTTTTCAAATAAATTTCGCAGAGTGACGAGGCATTTGGCTACCTTAAGAGAGTCATAGTTACTCCTGCCGGCTGCTCCCCTTTCTGTAGGCCTTTATCATTCTTGCTATGGCCAGTCCTACAGAACCGATATGCCACTGTATGTCCACCTTAACGTCGTCCCAGTTACTCCCACTACGAGTTTCTCGAGTTACCAAATGTACTTCGCCGGATGACGAGACGTTTGGCTACCTTAAGAGAGGAATAGTTACTGCTGCCAGCTGCTCCCCCTTCTTTGAATCTCTCCTCTCTTTAATTTGTATTGCGGCCAGTCCAGCAGAAGCGTAATACTACAGCATGTCCACCTTAACGTTGTCTGAGTTACTCCAACGACGATATCCTCGAGTTTTAAAATAAATTTCGCAGAGTGACGAGGCATTGGCTACCTGAAGAGAGTCATAGTTACTGCTGCCAGCTGCTCCCATTTCTTTAGGCCTTCATCATTCTTGCTATGGCCAGTCCTACAGAACCGATATGCCACTGTATGTCCACCTTAACGTCGTCCCAGTTACTCCCACTACGAGTTTCTCGAGTAAGCAAATGTACTTCGCCGGATGACGAGGCATCTGGCTACCCTAAGAGAGTCATAGTTACTGCAGCCAGATGCTCCCCTTATTTTGAACCTTTCCTCTCTTTAATTCTTACTGCGGAATGTCCAAGCAGATGCGAAATGCTGCAACATGTCCACCTTAACGTTGTCTGAGTTACTCCAACGACGATATCCACGAGTTTTCAAATAAATTTCTCAGAGTGACAAGGCATTGGCTACCTGAAGAGAGTCATAGTTACTCCTGCCGGCTGCTCCCATTTCTTTAGGCCTTTATCATTCTTGCTATGGCCAGTCCTACAGAACCGATATGCCACTGTATGTCCACCTTAACGTCGTCCCAGTTACTCCCACTACGAGTTTCTCGAGTAAGCAAATGTACTTCGCCGGATGACGAGGCATTTGGCTACCCTAAGAGAGTCATAGTTACTGCAGCCAGATGCTCCCCTTATTTTGAATCTTTCCTCTCTTTAATTCTTACTGCGGAATGTCCAAGCAGATGCGAAATGCTGCAACATGTCCACCTTAACGTTGTCTGAGTTACTCCAACGACGATATCCACGAGTTTTCAAATAAATTTCGCAGAGTGACGAGGCATTTGGCTACCTTAAGAGAGTCATAGTTACTCCTGCCGGCTGCTCCCCTTTCTGTAGGCCTTTATCATTCTTGCTATGGCCAGTCCTACAGAACCGATATGCCACTGTATGTCCACCTTAACGTCGTCCCAGTTACTCCCACTACGAGTTTCTCGAGTTACCAAATGTACTTCGCCGGATGACGAGACGTTTGGCTACCTTAAGAGAGGAATAGTTACTGCAGCCAGATGCTCTCCTTCCTTTTAATCTTTCCGCTCTTCAATTCCTACTGCGAAATGTTCAAGTAGAAGCGAAATGCTGCAAAATGTCCACCTTAACGTTGTCTGAGTTACTCCAACGACGATATCCACGAGTTCTCAAATAAATTTCGCAGAGTGACGAGGCATTTGGCTACCTTAAGAGAGTCATAGTTACTGCTGCCAGCTGCTCCCATTTCTTTAGGCCTTCATCATTCTTGCTATGGCCAGTCCTACAGAACCGATATGCCACTGTATGTCCACCTTAACGTCGTCCCAGTTACTCCCACTACGAGTTTCTCGAGTAAGCAAATGTACTTCGCCGGATGACGAGGCATCTGGCTACCCTAAGAGAGTCATAGTTACTGCAGCCAGATGCTCCCCTTATTTTGAATCTTTCCTCTCTTTAATTCTTACTGCGGAATGTCCAAGCAGATGCGAAATGCTGCAACATGTCCACCTTAACGTTGTCTGAGTTACTCCAACGACGATATCCACGACTTTTCATTTAAATTTCGCAGATTGACGAGGCATTTGGCTATCTTGAGAGAGTCATAGATACTGCTGCCAGCTTCTACCCCTTCTTTGAATCTTTTCTTTTTTTAAAGTTGTATTGCGACCAGTCCTGCAGAAGCGAAATGCTACAGCATGTCCACCTTAACGTTGTCTGAGTTACTCCAACGACGATATCCTCGAGTTTTGAAATAAATTTCGCAGAGTGACGAGGCACTGGCTACCTTAAGAGAGTTATAGTTACTCCTGCCGGCTGCTCCCATGTCTTTAGGCCTTTATCATTCTTGCTATGGCCAGTCCTACAGAACCGATATGCCACTGTATGTCCACCTTAACTTCGTCACAGTTACTCCCACTACGCGTTTCTCGAGTTACCAAATGTACTTCGCCGGATGACGAGACGTTTGGCTACCTTAAGAGAGTCATAGTTACTGCAGCCAGATGCTCCCCTTCCTTTTAATTGTTCCGCTCTTTAATTCCCACTGCGGAATGTTCAAGCAGAAGCGAAATGCTGCAACATGTCCACCTTAACGTTGTCTGAGTTACTCCAACGACGTTATCCACGAGTTTTCAAATAAATTTCGCAGAGTGACGAGGCATTTGGCTACCTTAAGAGAGTCATAGTTACTGCTGCCAGCTGCTTCCCCTTCTTTGAATCTCTCCTCTCTTTAATTTGTATTGCGGCCAGTCCAGCAGAAGCGTAATACTACAGCATGTCCACCTTAACGTTGTCTGAGTTACTCCAACGACGATATCCTCGAGTTTTAAAATAAATTTCGCAGAGTGACGAGGCATTGGCTACCTGAAGAGAGTCATAGCTACTGCTGCCAGCTGCTCCCATTTCTGTAGGCCTTTATCATTCTTGCTATGGCCAGTCCTACAGAACCGATATGCCACTGTATGTCCACCTTAACGTCGTCCCAGTTACTCCCACTACGAGTTTCTCGAGTTACCAAATGTACTTCGCCGGATGACGAGACGTTTGGCTACCTTAAGAGAGGAATAGTTACTGCAGCCAGATGCTCTCCTTCCTTTTAATCTTTCCGCTCTTCAATTCCTACTGCGAAATGTTCAAGTAGAAGCGAAATGCTGCAAAATGTCCACCCTAACGTTGTCTGAGTTACTCCAACGACGATATCCACGAGTTTTCAAATAAATTTCGCAGAGTGACGAGGCATTTGGCTACCTTAAGAGAGTCATAGTTACTGCTGCCAGCTGCTCCCATTTCTTTAGGCCTTCATCATTCTTGCTATGGCCAGTCCTACAGAACCGATATGCCACTGTACGTCCACCTTAACGTCGTCCCAGTTACTCCCACTACGAGTTTCTCGAGTAAGCAAATGTACTTCGCCGGATGACGAGGCATCTGGCTACCCTAAGAGAGTCATAGTTACTGCAGCCAGATGCTCCCCTTATTTTGAATCTTTCCTCTCTTTAATTCTTACTGCGGAATGTCCAAGCAGATGCGAAATGCTGCAACATGTCCACCTTAACGTTGTCTGAGTTACTCCAACGACGATATCCACGAGTTTTAAAATAAATTGCAGAGTGACGAGGCATTTTGCTACCTTAAGAGAGTCATAGTTACTCCTGCCGGCTGCTCCCCTTTCTGTAGGCCTTTATCATTCTTGCTATGGCCAGTCCTACAGAACCGATATGCCACTGTATGTCCACCTTAACGTCGTCCCAGTTACTCCCACTACGAGTTTCTCGAGTTACCAAATGTACTTCGCCGGATGACGAGACGTTTGGCTACCTTAAGAGAGGAATAGTTACTGCTGCCAGCTGCTCCCCCTTCTTTGAATCTCTCCTCTCTTTAATTTGTATTGCGGCCAGTCCAGCAGAAGCGTAATACTACAGCATGTCCACCTCAACGTTGTCTGAGTTACTCCAACGACGATATCCTCGAGTTTTAAAATAAATTTCGCAGAGTGACGAGGCATTGGCTACCTGAAGAGAGTCATAGTTACTGCTGCCAGCTGCTCCCATTTCTTTAGGCCTTCATCGTTCTTGCTATGGCCAGTCCTACAGAACCGATATGCCACTGTATGTCCACCTTAACGTCGTCCCAGTTACTCCCACTACGAGTTTCTCGAGTAAGCAAATGTACTTCGCCGGATGACGAGGCATCTGGCTACCCTAAGAGAGTCATAGTTACTGCAGCCAGATGCTCCCCTTATTTTGAATCTTTCCTCTCTTTAATTCTTACTGCGGAATGTCCAAGCAGATGCGAAATGCTGCAACATGTCCACCTTAACGTTGTCTGAGTTACTCCAACGACGATATCCACGAGTTTTAAAATAAATTGCAGAGTGACGAGGCATTTTGCTACCTTAAGAGAGTCATAGTTACTCCTGCCGGCTGCTCCCCTTTCTGTAGGCCTTTATCATTCTTGCTATGGCCAGTCCTACAGAACCGATATGCCACTGTATGTCCACCTTAACGTCGTCCCAGTTACTCCCACTACGAGTTTCTCGAGTTACCAAATGTACTTCGCCGGATGACGAGACGTTTGGCTACCTTAAGAGAGGAATAGTTACTGCTGCCAGCTGCTCCCCCTTCTTTGAATCTCTCCTCTCTTTAATTTGTATTGCGGCCAGTCCAGCAGAAGCGTAATACTACAGCATGTCCACCTCAACGTTGTCTGAGTTACTCCAACGACGATATCCTCGAGTTTTAAAATAAATTTCGCAGAGTGACGAGGCATTGGCTACCTGAAGAGAGTCATAGTTACTGCTGCCAGCTGCTCCCATTTCTTTAGGCCTTCATCGTTCTTGCTATGGCCAGTCCTACAGAACCGATATGCCACTGTATGTCCACCTTAACGTCGTCCCAGTTACTCCCACTACGAGTTTCTCGAGTAAGCAAATGTACTTCGCCGGATGACGAGGCATCTGGCTACCCTAAGAGAGTCATAGTTACTGCAGCCAGATGCTCCCCTTATTTTGAATCTTTCCTCTCTTTAATTCTTACTGCGGAATGTCCAAGCAGATGCGAAATGCTGCAACATGTCCACCTTAACGTTGTCTGAGTTACTCCAACGACGATATCCACGACTTTTCATATAAATTTCGCAGATTGACGAGGCATTTGGCTATCTTGAGAGAGTCATAGATACTGCTGCCAGCTTCTACCCCTTCTTTGAATCTTTCCTTTTTTTAATTTGTATTGCGACCAGTCCTGCAGAAGCGAAATGCTACAGCATGTCCACCTTAACGTTGTCTGAGTTACTCCAACGACGATATCCTCGAGTTTTGAAATAAATTTCGCAGAGTGACGAGGCACTGGCTACCTTAAGAGAGTTATAGTTACTCCTGCCGGCTGCTCCCATGTCTTTAGGCCTTTATCATTCTTGCTATGGCCAGTCCTACAGAACCGATATGCCACTGTATGTCCACCTTAACGTCGTCACAGTTACTCCCACTACGCGTTTCTCGAGTTACCAAATGTACTTCGCCGGATGACGAGGCATCTGGCTACCCTAAGAGAGTCATAGTTACTGCAGCCAGATGCTCCCCTTATTTTGAATCTTTCCTCTCTTTAATTCTTACTGCGGAATGTCCAAGCAGATGCGAAATGCTGCAACATGTCCACCTTAACGTTGTCTGAGTTACTCCAACGACGATATCCACGAGTTTTCAAATAAATTTCTCAGAGTGACGAGGCATTGGCTACCTGAAGAGAGTCATAGTTACTCCTGCCGGCTGCTCCCATTTCTTTAGGCCTTTATCATTCTTGCTATGGCCAGTCCTACAGAACCGATATGCCACTGTATGTCCACCTTAACGTCGTCCCAGTTACTCCCACTACGAGTTTCTCGAGTAAGCAAATGTACTTCGCCGGATGACGAGGCATTTGGCTACCCTAAGAGAGTCATAGTTACTGCAGCCAGATGCTCCCCTTATTTTGAATCTTTCCTCTCTTTAATTCTTACTGCGGAATGTCCAAGCAGATGCGAAATGCTGCAACATGTCCACCTTAACGTTGTCTGAGTTACTCCAACGACGATATCCACGAGTTTTAAAATAAATTGCAGAGTGACGAGGCATTTTGCTACCTTAAGAGAGTCATAGTTACTCCTGCCGGCTGCTCCCCTTTCTGTAGGCCTTTATCATTCTTGCTATGGCCAGTCCTACAGAACCGATATGCCACTGTATGTCCACCTTAACGTCGTCCCAGTTACTCCCACTACGAGTTTCTCGAGTTACCAAATGTACTTCGCCGGATGACGAGACGTTTGGCTACCTTAAGAGAGGAATAGTTACTGCTGCCAGCTGCTCCCCCTTCTTTGAATCTCTCCTCTCTTTAATTTGTATTGCGGCCAGTCCAGCAGAAGCGTAATACTACAGCATGTCCACCTCAACGTTGTCTGAGTTACTCCAACGACGTTATCCTCGAGTTTTAAAATAAATTTCGCAGAGTGACGAGGCATTGGCTACCTGAAGAGAGTCATAGTTACTGCTGCCAGCTGCTCCCATTTCTTTAGGCCTTCATCGTTCTTGCTATGGCCAGTCCTACAGAACCGATATGCCACTGTATGTCCACCTTAACGTCGTCCCAGTTACTCCCACTACGAGTTTCTCGAGTAAGCAAATGTACTTCGCCGGATGACGAGGCATCTGGCTACCCTAAGAGAGTCATAGTTACTGCAGCCAGATGCTCCCCTTATTTTGAATCTTTCCTCTCTTTAATTCTTACTGCGGAATGTCCAAGCAGATGCGAAATGCTGCAACATGTCCACCTTAACGTTGTCTGAGTTACTCCAACGACGATATCCACGACTTTTCATATAAATTTCGCAGATTGACGAGGCATTTGGCTATCTTGAGAGAGTCATAGATACTGCTGCCAGCTTCTACCCCTTCTTTGAATCTTTCCTTTTTTTAATTTGTATTGCGACCAGTCCTGCAGAAGCGAAATGCTACAGCATGTCCACCTTAACGTTGTCTGAGTTACTCCAACGACGATATCCTCGAGTTTTGAAATAAATTTCGCAGAGTGACGAGGCACTGGCTACCTTAAGAGAGTTATAGTTACTCCTGCCGGCTGCTCCCATGTCTTTAGGCCTTTATCATTCTTGCTATGGCCAGTCCTACAGAACCGATATGCCACTGTATGTCCACCTTAACGTCGTCCCAGTTACTCCCACTACGAGTTTCTCGAGTAAGCAAATGTACTTCGCCGGATGACGAGGCATTTGGCTACCCTAAGAGAGTCATAGTTACTGCAGCCAGATGCTCCCCTTATTTTGAATCTTTCCTCTCTTTAATTCTTACTGCGGAATGTCCAAGCAGATGCGAAATGCTGCAACATGTCCACCTTAACGTTGTCTGAGTTACTCCAACGACGATATCCACGAGTTTTAAAATAAATTGCAGAGTGACGAGGCATTTTGCTACCTTAAGAGAGTCATAGTTACTCCTGCCGGCTGCTCCCCTTTCTGTAGGCCTTTATCATTCTTGCTATGGCCAGTCCTACAGAACCGATATGCCACTGTATGTCCACCTTAACGTCGTCCCAGTTACTCCCACTACGAGTTTCTCGAGTTACCAAATGTACTTCGCCGGATGACGAGACGTTTGGCTACCTTAAGAGAGGAATAGTTACTGCAGCCAGATGCTCTCCTTCCTTTTAATCTTTCCGCTCTTCAATTCCTATTGCGAAATGTTCAAGTAGAAGCGAAATGCTGCAAAATGTCCACCTTAACGTTGTCTGAGTTACTCCAACGACGATATCCACGAGTTTTCAAATAAATTTCGCAGAGTGACGAGGCATTTGGCTACCTTAAGAGAGTCATAGTTACTGCTGCCAGCTGCTCCCATTTCTTTAGGCCTTCATCATTCTTGCTATGGCCAGTCCTACAGAACCGATATGCCACTGTATGTCCACCTTAACGTCGTCCCAGTTACTCCCACTACGAGTTTCTCGAGTAAGCAAATGTACTTCGCCGGATGACGAGGCATCTGGCTACCCTAAGAGAGTCATAGTTACTGCAGCCAGATGCTCCCCTTATTTTGAATCTTTCCTCTCTTTAATTCTTACTGCGGAATGTCCAAGCAGATGCGAAATGCTGCAACATGTCCACCTTAACGTTGTCTGAGTTACTCCAACGACGATATCCACGACTTTTCATATAAATTTCGCAGATTGACGAGGCATTTGGCTATCTTGAGAGAGTCATAGATACTGCTGCCAGCTTCTACCCCTTCTTTGAATCTTTCCTTTTTTTAATTTGTATTGCGACCAGTCCTGCAGAAACGAAATGCTACAGCATGTCCACCTTAACGTTGTCTGAGTTACTCCAACGACGATATCCTCGAGTTTTGAAATAAATTTCGCAGAGTGACGAGGCACTGGCTACCTGAAGAGAGTCATAGTTACTCCTGCCGGCTGCTCCCATTTCTTTAGGCCTTTATCATTCTTGCTATGGCCAGTCCTACAGAACCGATATGCCACTGTATGTCCACCTTAACGTCGTCCCAGTTACTCCCACTACGAGTTTCTCGAGTAAGCAAATGTACTTCGCCGGATGACGAGGCATTTGGCTACCCTAAGAGAGTCATAGTTACTGCAGCCAGATGCTCCCCTTATTTTGAATCTTTCCTCTCTTTAATTCTTACTGCGGAATGTCCAAGCAGATGCGAAATGCTGCAACATGTCCACCTTAACGTTGTCTGAGTTACTCCAACGACGATATCCACGAGTTTTCAAATAAATTTCGCAGAGTGACGAGGCATTTGGCTACCTTAAGAGAGTCATAGTTACTCCTGCCGGCTGCTCCCCTTTCTGTAGGCCTTTATCATTCTTGCTATGGCCAGTCCTACAGAACCGATATGCCACTGTATGTCCACCTTAACGTCGTCCCAGTTACTCCCACTACGAGTTTCTCGAGTTACCAAATGTACTTCGCCGGATGACGAGACGTTTGGCTACCTTAAGAGAGGAATAGTTACTGCTGCCAGCTGCTCCCCCTTCTTTGAATCTCTCCTCTCTTTAATTTGTATTGCGGCCAGTCCAGCAGAAGCGTAATACTACAGCATGTCCACCTTAACGTTGTCTGAGTTACTCCAACGACGATATCCTCGAGTTTTAAAATAAATTTCGCAGAGTGACGAGGCATTGGCTACCTGAAGAGAGTCATAGTTACTGCTGCCAGCTGCTCCCATTTCTTTAGGCCTTCATCATTCTTGCTATGGCCAGTCCTACAGAACCGATATGCCACTGTATGTCCACCTTAACGTCGTCCCAGTTACTCCCACTACGAGTTTCTCGAGTAAGCAAATGTACTTCGCCGGATGACGAGGCATCTGGCTACCCTAAGAGAGTCATAGTTACTGCAGCCAGATGCTCCCCTTATTTTGAATCTTTCCTCTCTTTAATTCTTACTGCGGAATGTCCAAGCAGATGCGAAATGCTGCAACATGTCCACCTTAACGTTGTCTGAGTTACTCCAACGACGATATCCACGAGTTTTCAAATAAATTTCTCAGAGTGACCTGAAGAGAGTCATAGTTACTCCTGCCGGCTGCTCCCATTTCTTTAGGCCTTTATCATTCTTGCTATGGCCAGTCCTACAGAACCGATATGCCACTGTATGTCCACCTTAACGTCGTCCCAGTTACTCCCACTACGAGTTTCTCGAGTAAGCAAATGTACTTCGCCGGATGACGAGGCATTTGGCTACCCTAAGAGAGTCATAGTTACTGCAGCCAGATGCTCCCCTTATTTTGAATCTTTCCTCTCTTTAATTCTTACTGCGGAATGTCCAAGCAGATGCGAAATGCTGCAACATGTCCACCTTAACGTTGTCTGAGTTACTCCAACGACGATATCCACGAGTTTTCAAATAAATTTCGCAGAGTGACGAGGCATTTGGCTACCTTAAGAGAGTCATAGTTACTCCTGCCGGCTGCTCCCCTTTCTGTAGGCCTTTATCATTCTTGCTATGGCCAGTCCTACAGAACCGATATGCCACTGTATGTCCACCTTAACGTCGTCCCAGTTACTCCCACTACGAGTTTCTCGAGTTACCAAATGTACTTCGCCGGATGACGAGACGTTTGGCTACCTTAAGAGAGGAATAGTTACTGCAGCCAGATGCTCTCCTTCCTTTTAATCTTTCCGCTCTTCAATTCCTACTGCGAAATGTTCAAGTAGAAGCGAAATGCTGCAAAATGTCCACCTTAACGTTGTCTGAGTTACTCCAACGACGATATCCACGAGTTCTCAAATAAATTTCGCAGAGTGACGAGGCATTTGGCTACCTTAAGAGAGTCATAGTTATTGCTGCCAGCTGCTCCCATTTCTTTAGGCCTTCATCATTCTTGCTATGGCCAGTCCTACAGAACCGATATGCCACTGTATGTCCACCTTAACGTCGTCCCAGTTACTCCCACTACGAGTTTCTCGAGTAAGCAAATGTACTTCGCCGGATGACGAGGCATCTGGCTACCCTAAGAGAGTCATAGTTACTGCAGCCAGATGCTCCCCTTATTTTGAATCTTTCCTCTCTTTAATTCTTACTGCGGAATGTCCAAGCAGATGCGAAATGCTGCAACATGTCCACCTTAACGTTGTCTGAGTTACTCCAACGACGATATCCACGACTTTTCATTTAAATTTCGCAGATTGACGAGGCATTTGGCTATCTTGAGAGAGTCATAGATACTGCTGCCAGCTTCTACCCCTTCTTTGAATCTTTTCTTTTTTTAAAGTTGTATTGCGACCAGTCCTGCAGAAGCGAAATGCTACAGCATGTCCACCTTAACGTTGTCTGAGTTACTCCAACGACGATATCCTCGAGTTTTGAAATAAATTTCGCAGAGTGACGAGGCACTGGCTACCTTAAGAGAGTTATAGTTACTCCTGCCGGCTGCTCCCATGTCTTTAGGCCTTTATCATTCTTGCTATGGCCAGTCCTACAGAACCGATATGCCACTGTATGTCCACCTTAACTTCGTCACAGTTACTCCCACTACGCGTTTCTCGAGTTACCAAATGTACTTCGCCGGATGACGAGACGTTTGGCTACCTTAAGAGAGTCATAGTTACTGCAGCCAGATGCTCCCCTTCCTTTTAATTGTTCCGCTCTTTAATTCCCACTGCGGAATGTTCAAGCAGAAGCGAAATGCTGCAACATGTCCACCTTAACGTTGTCTGAGTTACTCCAACGACGTTATCCACGAGTTTTCAAATAAATTTCGCAGAGTGACGAGGCATTTGGCTACCTTAAGAGAGTCATAGTTACTGCTGCCAGCTGCTCCCCCTTCTTTGAATCTCTCCTCTCTTTAATTTGTATTGCGGCCAGTCCAGCAGAAGCGTAATACTACAGCATGTCCACCTTAACGTTGTCTGAGTTACTCCAACGACGATATCCTCGAGTTTTAAAATAAATTTCGCAGAGTGACGAGGCATTGGCTACCTGAAGAGAGTCATAGCTACTGCTGCCGGCTGCTCCCATTTCTGTAGGCCTTTATCATTCTTGCTATGGCCAGTCCTACAGAACCGATATGCCACTGTATGTCCACCTTAACGTCGTCCCAGTTACTCCCACTACGAGTTTCTCGAGTTACCAAATGTACTTCGCCGGATGACGAGACGTTTGGCTACCTTAAGAGAGGAATAGTTACTGCAGCCAGATGCTCTCCTTCCTTTTAATCTTTCCGCTCTTCAATTCCTACTGCGAAATGTTCAAGTAGAAGCGAAATGCTGCAAAATGTCCACCCTAACGTTGTCTGAGTTACTCCAACGACGATATCCACGAGTTTTCAAATAAATTTCGCAGAGTGACGAGGCATTTGGCTACCTTAAGAGAGTCATAGTTACTGCTGCCAGCTGCTCCCATTTCTTTAGGCCTTCATCATTCTTGCTATGGCCAGTCCTACAGAACCGATATGCCACTGTACGTCCACCTTAACGTCGTCCCAGTTACTCCCACTACGAGTTTCTCGAGTAAGCAAATGTACTTCGCCGGATGACGAGGCATCTGGCTACCCTAAGAGAGTCATAGTTACTGCAGCCAGATGCTCCCCTTATTTTGAATCTTTCCTCTCTTTAATTCTTACTGCGGAATGTCCAAACAGATGCGAAATGCTGCAACATGTCCACCTTAACGTTGTCTGAGTTACTCCAACGACGATATCCACGAGTTTTCAAATAAATTTCGCAGAGTGACGAGGCATTTGGCTACCTTAAGAGAGTCATAGTTACTGCTGCCAGCTGCTCCCATTTCTTTAGGCCTTAATCATTCTTGCTATGGCCAGTCCTACAGAACCGATATGCCACTGTATGTCCACCTTAACGTCGTCCCAGTTACTCCCACTACGAGTTTCTCGAGTAAGCAAATGTACTTCGCCGGATGACGAGGCATCTGGCTACCCTAAGAGAGTCATAGTTACTGCAGCCAGATGCTCCCCTTATTTTGAATCTTTCCTCTCTTTAATTCTTACTGCGGAATGTCCAAGCAGATGCGAAATGCTGCAACATGTCCACCTTAACGTTGTCTGAGTTACTCCAACGACGATATCCACGACTTTTCATATAAATTTCGCAGATTGACGAGGCATTTGGCTATCTTGAGAGAGTCATAGATACTGCTGCCAGCTTCTACCCCTTCTTTGAATCTTTCCTTTTTTTAATTTGTATTGCGACCAGTCCTGCAGAAGCGAAATGCTACAGCATGTCCACCTTAACGTTGTCTGAGTAACTCCAACGACGATATCCTCGAGTTTTGAAATAAATTTCGCAGAGTGACGAGGCACTGGCTACCTTAAGAGAATTATAGTTACTCCTGCCGGCTGCTCCCATGTCTTTAGGCCTTTATCATTCTTGCTATGGCCAGTCCTACAGAACCGATATGCCACTGTATGTCCACCTTAACGTCGTCACAGTTACTCCCACTACGCGTTTCTCGAGTTACCAAATGTACTTCGCCGGATGACGAGACGTTTGGCTACCTTAAGAGAGTCATAGTTACTGCAGCCAGATGCTCCCCTTCCTTTTAATTGTTCCGCTCTTTAATTCCTACTGCGGAATGTTCAAGCAGAAGCGAAATGCTGCAACATGTCCACCTTAACGTTGTCTGAGTTACTCCAACGACGATATCCACGAGTTTTCAAATAAATATCGCAGAGTGACGAGGCATTTGGCTACCTTAAGAGAGTCATAGTTACTGCTGCCAGCTGCTCCCCCTTCTTTGAATCTCTCCTCTCTTTAATTTGTATTGCGGCCAGTCCAGCAGAAGCGTAATACTACAGCATGTCCACCTTAACGTTGTCTGAGTTACTCCAACGACGATATCCTCGAGTTTTAAAATAAATTTCGCAGAGTGACGAGGCATTGGCTACCTGAAGAGAGTCATAGTTACTGCTGCCAGCTGCTCCCATTTCTTTAGGCCTTCATCATTCTTGCTATGGCCAGTCCTACAGAACCGATATGCCACTGTACGTCCACCTTAACGTCGTCCCAGTTACTCCCACTACGAGTTTCTCGAGTAAGCAAATGTACTTCGTCGGATGACGAGGCATCTGGCTACCCTAAGAGAGTCATAGTTACTGCAGAAAGATGCTCCCCTTATTTTGAATCTTTCCTCTCTTTAATTCTTACTGCGGAATGTCCAAGCAGATGCGAAATGCTGCAACATGTCCACCTTAACGTTGTCTGAGTTACTCCAACGACGATATCCACGAGTTTTCAAATAAATTTCTCAGAGTGACGAGGCATTGGCTACCTGAAGAGAGTCATAGTTACTCCTGCCGGCTGCTCCCATTTCTTTAGGCCTTTATCATTCTTGCTATGGCCAGTCCTACAGAACCGATATGCCACTGTATGTCCACCTTAACGTCGTCCCAGTTACTCCCACTACGGGTTTCTCGAGTAAGCAAATGTACTTCGCCGGATGACGAGGCATTTGGCTACCCTAAGAGAGTCATAGTTACTGCAGCCAGATGCTCCCCTTATTTTGAATCTTTCCTCTCTTTAATTCTTACTGCGGAATGTCCAAGCAGATGCGAAATGCTGCAACATGTCCACCTTAACGTTGTCTGAGTTACTCCAATGACGATATCCACGTGTTTTCAAATAAATTTCTCAGAGTGACGAGGCATTGGCTACCTGAAGAGAGTCATAGTTACTCCTGCCGGCTGCTCCCATTTCTTTAGGCCTTTATCATTCTTGCTATGGCCAGTCCTACAGAACCGATATGCCACTGTATGTCCACCTTAACGTCGTCACAGTTACTCCCACTACGCGTTTCTCGAGTTACCAAATGTACTTCGCCGGATGACGAGACGTTTGGCTACCTTAAGAGAGTCATAGTTACTGCAGCCAGATGCTCCCCTTCCTTTTAATTGTTCCGCTCTTTAATTCCTACTGCGGAATGTTCAAGCAGAAGCGAAATGCTGCAACATGTCCACCTTAACGTTGTCTGAGTTACTCCAACGACGATATCCACGAGTTTTCAAATAAATTTCGCAGAGTGACGAGGCATTTGGCTACCTTAAGAGAGTCATAGTTACTGCTGCCAGCTGCTCCCCCTTCTTTGAATCTCTCCTCTCTTTAATTTGTATTGCGGCCAGTCCAGCAGAAGCGTAATACTACAGCATGTCCACCTTAACGTTGTCTGAGTTACTCCAACGACGATATCCTCGAGTTTTAAAATAAATTTCGCAGAGTGACGAGGCATTGGCTACCTGAAGAGAGTCATAGTTACTGCTGCCAGCTGCTCCCATTTCTTTAGGCCTTCATCATTCTTGCTATGGCCAGTCCTACAGAACCGATATGCCACTGTATGTCCACCTTAACGTCGTCCCAGTTACTCCCACTACGAGTTTCTCGAGTAAGCAAATGTACTTCGCCGGATGACGAGGCATCTGGCTACCCTAAGAGAGTCATAGTTACTGCAGCCAGATGCTCCCCTTATTTTGAATCTTTCTTCTCTTTAATTCTTACTGCGGAATGTCCAAGCAGATGCGAAATGCTGCAACATGTCCACCTTAACGTTGTCTGAGTTACTCCAACGACGATATCCACGAGTTTTCAAATAAATTTCGCAGAGTGACGAGGCATTTGGCTACCTTAAGAGAGTCATAGTTACTGCTGCCAGCTGCTCCCCCTTCTTTGAATCTCTCCTCTCTTTAATTTGTATTGCGGCCAGTCCAGCAGAAGCGTAATACTACAGCATGTCCACCTTAACGTTGTCTGAGTTACTCCAACGACGATATCCTCGAGTTTTAAAATAAATTTCGCAGAGTGACGAGGCATTGGCTACCTGAAGAGAGTCATAGCTACTGCTGCCAGCTGCTCCCATTTCTGTAGGCCTTTATCATTCTTGCTATGGCCAGTCCTACAGAACCGATATGCCACTGTATGTCCACCTTAACGTCGTCCCAGTTACTCCCACTACGAGTTTCTCGAGTTACCAAATGTACTTCGCCGGATGACGAGACGTTTGGCTACCTTACGAGAGGAATAGTTACTGCAGCCAGATGCTCTCCTTCCTTTTAATCTTTCCGCTCTTCAATTCCTACTGCGAAATGTTCAAGTAGAAGCGAAATGCTGCAAAATGTCCACCTTAACGTTGTCTGAGTTACTCCAACGACGATATCCACGAGTTTTCAAATAAATTTCGCAGAGTGACGAGGCATTTGGCTACCTTAAGAGAGTCATAGTTACTGCTGCCAGCTGCTCCCATTTCTTTAGGCCTTCATCATTCTTGCTATGGCCAGTCCTACAGAACCGATATGCCACTGTACGTCCACCTTAACGTCGTCCCAGTTACTCCCACTACGAGTTTCTCGAGTAAGCAAATGTACTTCGCCGGATGACGAGGCATCTGGCTACCCTAAGAGAGTCATAGTTACTGCAGCCAGATGCTCCCCTTATTTTGAATCTTTCCTCTCTTTAATTCTTACTGCGGAATGTCCAAACAGATGCGAAATGCTGCAACATGTCCACCTTAACGTTGTCTGAGTTACTCCAACGACGATATCCACGAGTTTTCAAATAAATTTCGCAGAGTGACGAGGCATTTGGCTACCTTAAGAGAGTCATAGTTACTGCTGCCAGCTGCTCCCATTTCTTTAGGCCTTAATCATTCTTGCTATGGCCAGTCCTACAGAACCGATATGCCACTGTATGTCCACCTTAACGTCGTCCCAGTTACTCCCACTACGAGTTTCTCGAGTAAGCAAATGTACTTCGCCGGATGACGAGGCATCTGGCTACCCTAAGAGAGTCATAGTTACTGCAGCCAGATGCTCCCCTTATTTTGAATCTTTCCTCTCTTTAATTCTTACTGCGGAATGTCCAAGCAGATGCGAAATGCTGCAACATGTCCACCTTAACGTTGTCTGAGTTACTCCAACGACGATATCCACGACTTTTCATATAAATTTCGCAGATTGACGAGGCATTTGGCTATCTTGAGAGAGTCATAGATACTGCTGCCAGCTTCTACCCCTTCTTTGAATCTTTCCTTTTTTTAATTTGTATTGCGACCAGTCCTGCAGAAGCGAAATGCTACAGCATGTCCACCTTAACGTTGTCTGAGTAACTCCAACGACGATATCCTCGAGTTTTGAAATAAATTTCGCAGAGTGACGAGGCACTGGCTACCTTAAGAGAATTATAGTTACTCCTGCCGGCTGCTCCCATGTCTTTAGGCCTTTATCATTCTTGCTATGGCCAGTCCTACAGAACCGATATGCCACTGTATGTCCACCTTAACGTCGTCACAGTTACTCCCACTACGCGTTTCTCGAGTTACCAAATGTACTTCGCCGGATGACGAGACGTTTGGCTACCTTAAGAGAGTCATAGTTACTGCAGCCAGATGCTCCCCTTCCTTTTAATTGTTCCGCTCTTTAATTCCTACTGCGGAATGTTCAAGCAGAAGCGAAATGCTGCAACATGTCCACCTTAACGTTGTCTGAGTTACTCCAACGACGATATCCACGAGTTTTCAAATAAATATCGCAGAGTGACGAGGCATTTGGCTACCTTAAGAGAGTCATAGTTACTGCTGCCAGCTGCTCCCCCTTCTTTGAATCTCTCCTCTCTTTAATTTGTATTGCGGCCAGTCCAGCAGAAGCGTAATACTACAGCATGTCCACCTTAACGTTGTCTGAGTTACTCCAACGACGATATCCTCGAGTTTTAAAATAAATTTCGCAGAGTGACGAGGCATTGGCTACCTGAAGAGAGTCATAGTTACTGCTGCCAGCTGCTCCCATTTCTTTAGGCCTTCATCATTCTTGCTATGGCCAGTCCTACAGAACCGATATGCCACTGTACGTCCACCTTAACGTCGTCCCAGTTACTCCCACTACGAGTTTCTCGAGTAAGCAAATGTACTTCGTCGGATGACGAGGCATCTGGCTACCCTAAGAGAGTCATAGTTACTGCAGAAAGATGCTCCCCTTATTTTGAATCTTTCCTCTCTTTAATTCTTACTGCGGAATGTCCAAGCAGATGCGAAATGCTGCAACATGTCCACCTTAACGTTGTCTGAGTTACTCCAACGACGATATCCACGAGTTTTCAAATAAATTTCTCAGAGTGACGAGGCATTGGCTACCTGAAGAGAGTCATAGTTACTCCTGCCGGCTGCTCCCATTTCTTTAGGCCTTTATCATTCTTGCTATGGCCAGTCCTACAGAACCGATATGCCACTGTATGTCCACCTTAACGTCGTCCCAGTTACTCCCACTACGGGTTTCTCGAGTAAGCAAATGTACTTCGCCGGATGACGAGGCATTTGGCTACCCTAAGAGAGTCATAGTTACTGCAGCCAGATGCTCCCCTTATTTTGAATCTTTCCTCTCTTTAATTCTTACTGCGGAATGTCCAAGCAGATGCGAAATGCTGCAACATGTCCACCTTAACGTTGTCTGAGTTACTCCAATGACGATATCCACGTGTTTTCAAATAAATTTCTCAGAGTGACGAGGCATTGGCTACCTGAAGAGAGTCATAGTTACTCCTGCCGGCTGCTCCCATTTCTTTAGGCCTTTATCATTCTTGCTATGGCCAGTCCTACAGAACCGATATGCCACTGTATGTCCACCTTAACGTCGTCACAGTTACTCCCACTACGCGTTTCTCGAGTTACCAAATGTACTTCGCCGGATGACGAGACGTTTGGCTACCTTAAGAGAGTCATAGTTACTGCAGCCAGATGCTCCCCTTCCTTTTAATTGTTCCGCTCTTTAATTCCTACTGCGGAATGTTCAAGCAGAAGCGAAATGCTGCAACATGTCCACCTTAACGTTGTCTGAGTTACTCCAACGACGATATCCACGAGTTTTCAAATAAATTTCGCAGAGTGACGAGGCATTTGGCTACCTTAAGAGAGTCATAGTTACTGCTGCCAGCTGCTCCCCCTTCTTTGAATCTCTCCTCTCTTTAATTTGTATTGCGGCCAGTCCAGCAGAAGCGTAATACTACAGCATGTCCACCTTAACGTTGTCTGAGTTACTCCAACGACGATATCCTCGAGTTTTAAAATAAATTTCGCAGAGTGACGAGGCATTGGCTACCTGAAGAGAGTCATAGTTACTGCTGCCAGCTGCTCCCATTTCTTTAGGCCTTCATCATTCTTGCTATGGCCAGTCCTACAGAACCGATATGCCACTGTATGTCCACCTTAACGTCGTCCCAGTTACTCCCACTACGAGTTTCTCGAGTAAGCAAATGTACTTCGCCGGATGACGAGGCATCTGGCTACCCTAAGAGAGTCATAGTTACTGCAGCCAGATGCTCCCCTTATTTTGAATCTTTCTTCTCTTTAATTCTTACTGCGGAATGTCCAAGCAGATGCGAAATGCTGCAACATGTCCACCTTAACGTTGTCTGAGTTACTCCAACGACGATATCCACGAGTTTTCAAATAAATTTCGCAGAGTGACGAGGCATTTGGCTACCTTAAGAGAGTCATAGTTACTGCTGCCAGCTGCTCCCCCTTCTTTGAATCTCTCCTCTCTTTAATTTGTATTGCGGCCAGTCCAGCAGAAGCGTAATACTACAGCATGTCCACCTTAACGTTGTCTGAGTTACTCCAACGACGATATCCTCGAGTTTTAAAATAAATTTCGCAGAGTGACGAGGCATTGGCTACCTGAAGAGAGTCATAGCTACTGCTGCCAGCTGCTCCCATTTCTGTAGGCCTTTATCATTCTTGCTATGGCCAGTCCTACAGAACCGATATGCCACTGTATGTCCACCTTAACGTCGTCCCAGTTACTCCCACTACGAGTTTCTCGAGTTACCAAATGTACTTCGCCGGATGACGAGACGTTTGGCTACCTTACGAGAGGAATAGTTACTGCAGCCAGATGCTCTCCTTCCTTTTAATCTTTCCGCTCTTCAATTCCTACTGCGAAATGTTCAAGTAGAAGCGAAATGCTGCAAAATGTCCACCTTAACGTTGTCTGAGTTACTCCAACGACGATATCCACGAGTTTTCAAATAAATTTCGCAGAGTGACGAGGCATTTGGCTACCTTAAGAGAGTCATAGTTACTGCTGCCAGCTGCTCCCATTTCTTTAGGCCTTCATCATTCTTGCTATGGCCAGTCCTACAGAACCGATATGCCACTGTATGTCCACCTTAACGTCGTCCCAGTTACTCCCACTACGAGTTTCTCGAGTAAGCAAATGTACTTCGCCGGATGACGAGGCATCTGGCTACCCTAAGAGAGTCATAGTTACTGCAGCCAGATGCTCCCCTTATTTTGAATCTTTCCTCTCTTTAATTCTTACTGCGGAATGTCCAAGCAGATGCGAAATGCTGCAACATGTCCACCTTAACGTTGTCTGAGTTACTCCAACGACGATATCCACGACTTTTCATATAAATTTCGCAGATTGACGAGGCTTTTGGCTATCTTGAGAGAGTCATAGATACTGCTGCCAGCTTCTACCCCTTCTTTGAATCTTTCCTTTTTTTAATTTGTATTGCGACCAGTCCTGCAGAAGCGAAATGCTACAGCATGTCCACCTTAACGTTGTCTGAGTTACTCCAACGACGATATCCTCGAGTTTTGAAATAAATTTCGCAGAGTGACGAGGCACTGGCTACCTTAAGAGAGTTATAGTTACTCCTGCCGGCTGCTCCCATGTCTTTAGGCCTTTATCATTCTTGCTATGGCCAGTCCTACAGAACCGATATGCCACTGTATGTCCACCTTAACGTCGTCACAGTTACTCCCACTACGCGTTTCTCGAGTTACCAAATGTACTTCGCCGGATGACGAGACGTTTGGCTACCTTAAGAGAGTCATAGTTACTGCAGCCAGATGCTCCCCTTCCTTTTAATTGTTCCGCTCTTTAATTCCTACTGCGGAATGTTCAAGCAGAAGCGAAATGCTGCAACATGTCCACCTTAACGTTGTCTGAGTAACTCCAACGACGATATCCTCGAGTTTTGAAATAAATTTCGCAGAGTGACGAGGCACTGGCTACCTTAAGAGAGTTATAGTTACTCCTGCCGGCTGCTCCCATGTCTTTAGGCCTTTATCATTCTTGCTATGGCCAGTCCTACAGAACCGATATGCCACTGTATGTCCACCTTAACGTCGTCACAGTTACTCCCACTACGCGTTTCTCGAGTTACCAAATGTACTTCGCCGGATGACGAGGCATCTGGCTACCCTAAGAGAGTCATAGATACTGCAGCCAGATGCTCCCCTTATTTTGAATCTTTCCTCTCTTTAATTCTTACTGCGGAATGTCCAAGCAGATGCGAAATGCTGCAACATGTCCACCTTAACGTTGTCTGAGTTACTCCAACGACGATATCCACGAGTTTTCAAATAAATTTCTCAGAGTGACGAGGCATTGGCTACCTGAAGAGAGTCATAGTTACTCCTGCCGGCTGCTCCCATTTCTTTAGGCCTTTATCATTCTTGCTATGGCCAGTCCTACAGAACCGATATGCCACTGTATGTCCACCTTAACGTCGTCCCAGTTACTCCCACTACGAGTTTCTCGAGTAAGCAAATGTACTTCGCCGGATGACGAGGCATTTGGCTACCCTAAGAGAGTCATAGTTACTGCAGCCAGATGCTCCCCTTATTTTGAATCTTTCCTCTCTTTAATTCTTACTGCGGAATGTCCAAGCAGATGCGAAATGCTGCAACATGTCCACCTTAACGTTGTCTGAGTTACTCCAATGACGATATCCACGTGTTTTCAAATAAATTTCTCAGAGTGACGAGGCATTGGCTACCTGAAGAGAGTCATAGTTACTCCTGCCGGCTGCTCCCATTTCTTTAGGCCTTTATCATTCTTGCTATGGCCAGTCCTACAGAACCGATATGCCACTGTATGTCCACCTTAACGTCGTCACAGTTACTCCCACTACGCGTTTCTCGAGTTACCAAATGTACTTCGCCGGATGACGAGACGTTTGGCTACCTTAAGAGAGTCATAGTTACTGCAGCCAGATGCTCCCCTTCCTTTTAATTGTTCCGCTCTTTAATTCCTACTGCGGAATGTTCAAGCAGAAGCGAAATGCTGCAACATGTCCACCTTAACGTTGTCTGAGTTACTCCAACGACGATATCCACGAGTTTTCAAATAAATTTCGCAGAGTGACGAGGCATTTGGCTACCTTAAGAGAGTCATAGTTACTGCTGCCAGCTGCTCCCCCTTCTTTGAATCTCTCCTCTCTTTAATTTGTATTGCGGCCAGTCCAGCAGAAGCGTAATACTACAGCATGTCCACCTTAACGTTGTCTGAGTTACTCCAACGACGATATCCTCGAGTTTTAAAATAAATTTCGCAGAGTGACGAGGCATTGGCTACCTGAAGAGAGTCATAGTTACTGCTGCCAGCTGCTCCCATTTCTTTAGGCCTTCATCATTCTTGCTATGGCCAGTCCTACAGAACCGATATGCCACTGTATGTCCACCTTAACGTCGTCCCAGTTACTCCCACTACGAGTTTCTCGAGTAAGCAAATGTACTTCGCCGGATGACGAGGCATCTGGCTACCCTAAGAGAGTCATAGTTACTGCAGCCAGATGCTCCCCTTATTTTGAATCTTTCCTCTCTTTAATTCTTACTGCGGAATGTCCAAGCAGATGCGAAATGCTGCAACATGTCCACCTTAACGTTGTCTGAGTTACTCCAACGACGATATCCACGAGTTTTCAAATAAATTTCTCAGAGTGACGAGGCATTGGCTACCTGAAGAGAGTCATAGTTACTCCTGCCGGCTGCTCCCATTTCTTTAGGCCTTTATCATTCTTGCTATGGCCAGTCCTACAGAACCGATATGCCACTGTATGTCCACCTTAACGTCGTCCCAGTTACTCCCACTACGAGTTTCTCGAGTAAGCAAATGTACTTCGCCGGATGACGAGGCATCTGGCTACCCTAAGAGAGTCATAGTTACTGCAGCCAGATGCTCCCCTTATTTTGAATCTTTCCTCTCTTTAATTCTTACTGCGGAATGTCCAAGCAGATGCGAAATGCTGCAACATGTCCACCTTAACGTTGTCTGAGTTACTCCAACGACGATATCCACGAGTTTTCAAATAAATTTCGCAGAGTGACGAGGCATTTGGCTACCTTAAGAGAGTCATAGTTACTGCTGCCAGCTGCTCCCATTTCTTTAGGCCTTCATCATTCTTGCTATGGCCAGTCCTACAGAACCGATATGCCACTGTATGTCCACCTTAACGTCGTCCCAGTTACTCCCACTACGAGTTTCTCGAGTAAGCAAATGTACTTCGCCGGATGACGAGGCATCTGGCTACCCTAAGAGAGTCATAGTTACTGCAGCCAGATGCTCCCCTTATTTTGAATCTTTCCTCTCTTTAATTCTTACTGCGGAATGTCCAAGCAGATGCGAAATGCTGCAACATGTCCACCTTAACGTTGTCTGAGTTACTCCAACGACGATATCCACGACTTTTCATATAAATTTCGCAGATTGACGAGGCATTTGGCTATCTTGAGAGAGTCATAGATACTACTGCCAGCTTCTACCCCTTCTTTGAATCTTTCCTTTTTTTAATTTGTATTGCGATCAGTCCTGCAGAAGCGAAATGCTACAGCATGTCCACCTTAACGTTGTCTGAGTTACTCCAACGACGATATCCTCGAGTTTTGAAATAAATTTCGCAGAGTGACGAGGCACTGGCTACCTTAAGAGAGTTATAGTTACTCCTGCCGGCTGCTCCCATGTCTTTAGGCCTTTATCATTCTTGCTATGGCCAGTCCTACAGAACCGATATGCCACTGTATGTCCACCTTAACGTCGTCACAGTTACTCCCACTACGCGTTTCTCGAGTTACCAAATGTACTTCGCCGGATGACGAGACGTTTGGCTACCTTAAGAGAGTCATAGTTACTGCAGCCAGATGCTCCCCTTCCTTTTAATTGTTCCGCTCTTTAATTCCTACTGCGGAATGTTCAAGCAGAAGCGAAATGCTGCAACATGTCCACCTTAACGTTGTCTGAGTTACTCCAACGACGATATCCACGAGTTTTCAAATAAATATCGCAGAGTGACGAGGCATTTGGCTACCTTAAGAGAGTCATAGTTACTGCTGCCAGCTGCTCCCCCTTCTTTGAATCTCTCCTCTCTTTAATTTGTATTGCGGCCAGTCCAGCAGAAGCGTAATACTACAGCATGTCCACCTTAACGTTGTCTGAGTTACTCCAACGACGATATCCTCGAGTTTTAAAATAAATTTCGCAGAGTGACGAGGCATTGGCTACCTGAAGAGAGTCATAGTTACTGCTGCCAGCTGCTCCCATTTCTTTAGGCCTTCATCATTCTTGCTATGGCCAGTCCTACAGAACCGATATGCCACTGTACGTCCACCTTAACGTCGTCCCAGTTACTCCCACTACGAGTTTCTCGAGTAAGCAAATGTACTTCGCCGGATGACGAGGCATCTGGCTACCCTAAGAGAGTCATAGTTACTGCAGCCAGATGCTCCCCTTATTTTGAATCTTTCCTCTCTTTAATTCTTACTGCGGAATGTCCAAGCAGATGCGAAATGCTGCAACATGTCCACCTTAACGTTGTCTGAGTTACTCCAACGACGATATCCACGAGTTTTCAAATAAATTTCTCAGAGTGACGAGGCATTGGCTACCTGAAGAGAGTCATAGTTACTCCTGCCGGCTGCTCCCATTTCTTTAGGCCTTTATCATTCTTGCTATGGCCAGTCCTACAGAACCGATATGCCACTGTATGTCCACCTTAACGTCGTCCCAGTTACTCCCACTACGAGTTTCTCGAGTAAGCAAATGTACTTCGCCGGATGACGAGGCATTTGGCTACCCTAAGAGAGTCATAGTTACTGCAGCCAGATGCTCCCCTTATTTTGAATCTTTCCTCTCTTTAATTCTTACTGCGGAATGTCCAAGCAGATGCGAAATGCTGCAACATGTCCACCTTAACGTTGTCTGAGTTACTCCAACGACGATATCCACGAGTTTTAAAATAAATTGCAGAGTGACGAGGCATTTTGCTACCTTAAGAGAGTCATAGTTACTCCTGCCGGCTGCTCCCCTTTCTGTAGGCCTTTATCATTCTTGCTATGGCCAGTCCTACAGAACCGATATGCCACTGTATGTCCACCTTAACGTCGTCCCAGTTACTCCCACTACGAGTTTCTCGAGTTACCAAATGTACTTCGCCGGATGACGAGACGTTTGGCTACCTTAAGAGAGGAATAGTTACTGCTGCCAGCTGCTCCCCCTTCTTTGAATCTCTCCTCTCTTTAATTTGTATTGCGGCCAGTCCAGCAGAAGCGTAATACTACAGCATGTCCACCTCAACGTTGTCTGAGTTACTCCAACGACGATATCCTCGAGTTTTAAAATAAATTTCGCAGAGTGACGAGGCATTGGCTACCTGAAGAGAGTCATAGTTACTGCTGCCAGCTGCTCCCATTTCTTTAGGCCTTCATCGTTCTTGCTATGGCCAGTCCTACAGAACCGATATGCCACTGTATGTCCACCTTAACGTCGTCCCAGTTACTCCCACTACGAGTTTCTCGAGTAAGCAAATGTACTTCGCCGGATGACGAGGCATCTGGCTACCCTAAGAGAGTCATAGTTACTGCAGCCAGATGCTCCCCTTATTTTGAATCTTTCCTCTCTTTAATTCTTACTGCGGAATGTCCAAGCAGATGCGAAATGCTGCAACATGTCCACCTTAACGTTGTCTGAGTTACTCCAACGACGATATCCACGACTTTTCATATAAATTTCGCAGATTGACGAGGCATTTGGCTATCTTGAGAGAGTCATAGATACTGCTGCCAGCTTCTACCCCTTCTTTGAATCTTTCCTTTTTTTAATTTGTATTGCGACCAGTCCTGCAGAAGCGAAATGCTACAGCATGTCCACCTTAACGTTGTCTGAGTTACTCCAACGACGATATCCTCGAGTTTTGAAATAAATTTCGCAGAGTGACGAGGCACTGGCTACCTTAAGAGAGTTATAGTTACTCCTGCCGGCTGCTCCCATGTCTTTAGGCCTTTATCATTCTTGCTATGGCCAGTCCTACAGAACCGATATGCCACTGTATGTCCACCTTAACGTCGTCACAGTTACTCCCACTACGCGTTTCTCGAGTTACCAAATGTACTTCGCCGGATGACGAGGCATCTGGCTACCCTAAGAGAGTCATAGTTACTGCAGCCAGATGCTCCCCTTATTTTGAATCTTTCCTCTCTTTAATTCTTACTGCGGAATGTCCAAGCAGATGCGAAATGCTGCAACATGTCCACCTTAACGTTGTCTGAGTTACTCCAACGACGATATCCACGAGTTTTCAAATAAATTTCTCAGAGTGACGAGGCATTGGCTACCTGAAGAGAGTCATAGTTACTCCTGCCGGCTGCTCCCATTTCTTTAGGCCTTTATCATTCTTGCTATGGCCAGTCCTACAGAACCGATATGCCACTGTATGTCCACCTTAACGTCGTCCCAGTTACTCCCACTACGAGTTTCTCGAGTAAGCAAATGTACTTCGCCGGATGACGAGGCATTTGGCTACCCTAAGAGAGTCATAGTTACTGCAGCCAGATGCTCCCCTTATTTTGAATCTTTCCTCTCTTTAATTCTTACTGCGGAATGTCCAAGCAGATGCGAAATGCTGCAACATGTCCACCTTAACGTTGTCTGAGTTACTCCAACGACGATATCCACGAGTTTTAAAATAAATTGCAGAGTGACGAGGCATTTTGCTACCTTAAGAGAGTCATAGTTACTCCTGCCGGCTGCTCCCCTTTCTGTAGGCCTTTATCATTCTTGCTATGGCCAGTCCTACAGAACCGATATGCCACTGTATGTCCACCTTAACGTCGTCCCAGTTACTCCCACTACGAGTTTCTCGAGTTACCAAATGTACTTCGCCGGATGACGAGACGTTTGGCTACCTTAAGAGAGGAATAGTTACTGCTGCCAGCTGCTCCCCCTTCTTTGAATCTCTCCTCTCTTTAATTTGTATTGCGGCCAGTCCAGCAGAAGCGTAATACTACAGCATGTCCACCTCAACGTTGTCTGAGTTACTCCAACGACGATATCCTCGAGTTTTAAAATAAATTTCGCAGAGTGACGAGGCATTGGCTACCTGAAGAGAGTCATAGTTACTGCTGCCAGCTGCTCCCATTTCTTTAGGCCTTCATCGTTCTTGCTATGGCCAGTCCTACAGAACCGATATGCCACTGTATGTCCACCTTAACGTCGTCCCAGTTACTCCCACTACGAGTTTCTCGAGTAAGCAAATGTACTTCGCCGGATGACGAGGCATCTGGCTACCCTAAGAGAGTCATAGTTACTGCAGCCAGATGCTCCCCTTATTTTGAATCTTTCCTCTCTTTAATTCTTACTGCGGAATGTCCAAGCAGATGCGAAATGCTGCAACATGTCCACCTTAACGTTGTCTGAGTTACTCCAACGACGATATCCACGACTTTTCATATAAATTTCGCAGATTGACGAGGCATTTGGCTATCTTGAGAGAGTCATAGATACTGCTGCCAGCTTCTACCCCTTCTTTGAATCTTTCCTTTTTTTAATTTGTATTGCGACCAGTCCTGCAGAAGCGAAATGCTACAGCATGTCCACCTTAACGTTGTCTGAGTTACTCCAACGACGATATCCTCGAGTTTTGAAATAAATTTCGCAGAGTGACGAGGCACTGGCTACCTTAAGAGAGTTATAGTTACTCCTGCCGGCTGCTCCCATGTCTTTAGGCCTTTATCATTCTTGCTATGGCCAGTCCTACAGAACCGATATGCCACTGTATGTCCACCTTAACGTCGTCACAGTTACTCCCACTACGCGTTTCTCGAGTTACCAAATGTACTTCGCCGGATGACGAGGCATCTGGCTACCCTAAGAGAGTCATAGTTACTGCAGCCAGATGCTCCCCTTATTTTGAATCTTTCCTCTCTTTAATTCTTACTGCGGAATGTCCAAGCAGATGCGAAATGCTGCAACATGTCCACCTTAACGTTGTCTGAGTTACTCCAACGACGATATCCACGAGTTTTCAAATAAATTTCTCAGAGTGACGAGGCATTGGCTACCTGAAGAGAGTCATAGTTACTCCTGCCGGCTGCTCCCATTTCTTTAGGCCTTTATCATTCTTGCTATGGCCAGTCCTACAGAACCGATATGCCACTGTATGTCCACCTTAACGTCGTCCCAGTTACTCCCACTACGAGTTTCTCGAGTAAGCAAATGTACTTCGCCGGATGACGAGGCATTTGGCTACCCTAAGAGAGTCATAGTTACTGCAGCCAGATGCTCCCCTTATTTTGAATCTTTCCTCTCTTTAATTCTTACTGCGGAATGTCCAAGCAGATGCGAAATGCTGCAACATGTCCACCTTAACGTTGTCTGAGTTACTCCAACGACGATATCCACGAGTTTTAAAATAAATTGCAGAGTGACGAGGCATTTTGCTACCTTAAGAGAGTCATAGTTACTCCTGCCGGCTGCTCCCCTTTCTGTAGGCCTTTATCATTCTTGCTATGGCCAGTCCTACAGAACCGATATGCCACTGTATGTCCACCTTAACGTCGTCCCAGTTACTCCCACTACGAGTTTCTCGAGTTACCAAATGTACTTCGCCGGATGACGAGACGTTTGGCTACCTTAAGAGAGGAATAGTTACTGCTGCCAGCTGCTCCCCCTTCTTTGAATCTCTCCTCTCTTTAATTTGTATTGCGGCCAGTCCAGCAGAAGCGTAATACTACAGCATGTCCACCTCAACGTTGTCTGAGTTACTCCAACGACGATATCCTCGAGTTTTAAAATAAATTTCGCAGAGTGACGAGGCATTGGCTACCTGAAGAGAGTCATAGTTACTGCTGCCAGCTGCTCCCATTTCTTTAGGCCTTCATCGTTCTTGCTATGGCCAGTCCTACAGAACCGATATGCCACTGTATGTCCACCTTAACGTCGTCCCAGTTACTCCCACTACGAGTTTCTCGAGTAAGCAAATGTACTTCGCCGGATGACGAGGCATCTGGCTACCCTAAGAGAGTCATAGTTACTGCAGCCAGATGCTCCCCTTATTTTGAATCTTTCCTCTCTTTAATTCTTACTGCGGAATGTCCAAGCAGATGCGAAATGCTGCAACATGTCCACCTTAACGTTGTCTGAGTTACTCCAACGACGATATCCACGACTTTTCATATAAATTTCGCAGATTGACGAGGCATTTGGCTATCTTGAGAGAGTCATAGATACTGCTGCCAGCTTCTACCCCTTCTTTGAATCTTTCCTTTTTTTAATTTGTATTGCGACCAGTCCTGCAGAAGCGAAATGCTACAGCATGTCCACCTTAACGTTGTCTGAGTTACTCCAACGACGATATCCTCGAGTTTTGAAATAAATTTCGCAGAGTGACGAGGCACTGGCTACCTTAAGAGAGTTATAGTTACTCCTGCCGGCTGCTCCCATGTCTTTAGGCCTTTATCATTCTTGCTATGGCCAGTCCTACAGAACCGATATGCCACTGTATGTCCACCTTAACGTCGTCACAGTTACTCCCACTACGCGTTTCTCGAGTTACCAAATGTACTTCGCCGGATGACGAGGCATCTGGCTACCCTAAGAGAGTCGTAGTTACTGCAGCCAGATGCTCCCCTTATTTTGAATCTTTCCTCTCTTTAATTCTTACTGCGGAATGTCCAAGCAGATGCGAAATGCTGCAACATGTCCACCTTAACGTTGTCTGAGTTACTCCAACGACGATATCCACGAGTTTTCAAATAAATTTCTCAGAGTGACGAGGCATTGGCTACCTGAAGAGAGTCATAGTTACTCCTGCCGGCTGCTCCCATTTCTTTAGGCCTTTATCATTCTTGCTATGGCCAGTCCTACAGAACCGATATGCCACTGTATGTCCACCTTAACGTCGTCCCAGTTACTCCCACTACGAGTTTCTCGAGTAAGCAAATGTACTTCGCCGGATGACGAGGCATCTGGCTACCCTAAGAGAGTCATAGTTACTGCAGCCAGATGCTCCCCTTATTTTGAATCTTTCCTCTCTTTAATTCTTACTGCGGAATGTCCAAGCAGATGCGAAATGCTGCAACATGTCCACCTTAACGTTGTCTGAGTTACTCCAACGACGATATCCACGACTTTTCATATAAATTTCGCAGATTGACGAGGCATTTGGCTATCTTGAGAGAGTCATAGATACTGCTGCCAGCTTCTACCCCTTCTTTGAATCTTTCCTTTTTTTAATTTGTATTGCGACCAGTCCTGCAGAAGCGAAATGCTACAGCATGTCCACCTTAACGTTGTCTGAGTTACTCCAACGACGATATCCTCGAGTTTTGAAATAAATTTCGCAGAGTGACGAGGCACTGGCTACCTTAAGAGAGTTATAGTTACTCCTGCCGGCTGCTCCCATGTCTTTAGGCCTTTATCATTCTTGCTATGGCCAGTCCTACAGAACCGATATGCCACTGTATGTCCACCTTAACGTCGTCACAGTTACTCCCACTACGCGTTTCTCGAGTTACCAAATGTACTTCGCCGGATGACGAGGCATCTGGCTACCCTAAGAGAGTCGTAGTTACTGCAGCCAGATGCTCCCCTTATTTTGAATCTTTCCTCTCTTTAATTCTTACTGCGGAATGTCCAAGCAGATGCGAAATGCTGCAACATGTCCACCTTAACGTTGTCTGAGTTACTCCAACGACGATATCCACGAGTTTTCAAATAAATTTCTCAGAGTGACGAGGCATTGGCTACCTGAAGAGAGTCATAGTTACTCCTGCCGGCTGCTCCCATTTCTTTAGGCCTTTATCATTCTTGCTATGGCCAGTCCTACAGAACCGATATGCCACTGTATGTCCACCTTAACGTCGTCCCAGTTACTCCCACTACGAGTTTCTCGAGTAAGCAAATGTACTTCGCCGGATGACGAGGCATTTGGCTACCCTAAGAGAGTCATAGTTACTGCAGCCAGATGCTCCCCTTATTTTGAATCTTTCCTCTCTTTAATTCTTACTGCGGAATGTCCAAGCAGATGCGAAATGCTGCAACATGTCCACCTTAACGTTGTCTGAGTTACTCCAACGACGATATCCACGAGTTTTAAAATAAATTGCAGAGTGACGAGGCATTTTGCTACCTTAAGAGAGTCATAGTTACTCCTGCCGGCTGCTCCCCTTTCTGTAGGCCTTTATCATTCTTGCTATGGCCAGTCCTACAGAACCGATATGCCACTGTATGTCCACCTTAACGTCGTCCCAGTTACTCCCACTACGAGTTTCTCGAGTTACCAAATGTACTTCGCCGGATGACGAGACGTTTGGCTACCTTAAGAGAGGAATAGTTACTGCAGCCAGATGCTCTCCTTCCTTTTAATCTTTCCGCTCTTCAATTCCTATTGCGAAATGTTCAAGTAGAAGCGAAATGCTGCAAAATGTCCACCTTAACGTTGTCTGAGTTACTCCAACGACGATATCCACGAGTTTTCAAATAAATTTCGCAGAGTGACGAGGCATTTGGCTACCTTAAGAGAGTCATAGTTACTGCTGCCAGCTGCTCCCATTTCTTTAGGCCTTCATCATTCTTGCTATGGCCAGTCCTACAGAACCGATATGCCACTGTATGTCCACCTTAACGTCGTCCCAGTTACTCCCACTACGAGTTTCTCGAGTAAGCAAATGTACTTCGCCGGATGACGAGGCATCTGGCTACCCTAAGAGAGTCATAGTTACTGCAGCCAGATGCTCCCCTTATTTTGAATCTTTCCTCTCTTTAATTCTTACTGCGGAATGTCCAAGCAGATGCGAAATGCTGCAACATGTCCACCTTAACGTTGTCTGAGTTACTCCAACGACGATATCCACGACTTTTCATATAAATTTCGCAGATTGACGAGGCATTTGGCTATCTTGAGAGAGTCATAGATAGTGCTGCCAGCTTCTACCCCTTCTTTGAATCTTTCCTTTTTTAAATTTGTATTGCGACCAGTCCTGCAGAAACGAAATGCTACAGCATGTCCACCTTAACGTTGTCTGAGTTACTCCAACGACGATATCCTCGAGTTTTGAAATAAATTTCGCAGAGTGACGAGGCACTGGCTACCTTAAGAGAGTTATAGTTACTCCTGCCGGCTGCTCCCATGTCTTTAGGCCTTTATCATTCTTGCTATGGCCAGTCCTACAGAACCGATATGCCACTGTGTGTCCACTTTAACGTCGTCCCAGTTACTCCCACTACGAGTTTCTCGAGTAAGCAAATGTACTTCGCCGGATGACGAGGCATTTGGCTACCCTAAGAGAGTCATAGTTACTGCAGCCAGATGCTCCCCTTATTTTGAATCTTTCCTCTCTTTAATTCTTACTGCGGAATGTCCAAGCAGATGCGAAATGCTGCAACATGTCCACCTTAACGTTGTCTGAGTTACTCCAACGACGATATCCACGAGTTTTCAAATAAATTTCGCAGAGTGACGAGGCATTTGGCTACCTTAAGAGAGTCATAGTTACTCCTGCCGGCTGCTCCCCTTTCTGTAGGCCTTTATCATTCTTGCTATGGCCAGTCCTACAGAACCGATATGCCACTGTATGTCCACCTTAACGTCGTCCCAGTTACTCCCACTACGAGTTTCTCGAGTTACCAAATGTACTTCGCCGGATGACGAGACGTTTGGCTACCTTAAGAGAGGAATAGTTACTGCTGCCAGCTGCTCCCCCTTCTTTGAATCTCTCCTCTCTTTAATTTGTATTGCGGCCAGTCCAGCAGAAGCGTAATACTACAGCATGTCCACCTTAACGTTGTCTGAGTTACTCCAACGACGATATCCTCGAGTTTTAAAATAAATTTCGCAGAGTGACGAGGCATTGGCTACCTGAAGAGAGTCATAGTTACTGCTGCCAGCTGCTCCCATTTCTTTAGGCCTTCATCATTCTTGCTATGGCCAGTCCTACAGAACCGATATGCCACTGTATGTCCACCTTAACGTCGTCCCAGTTACTCCCACTACGAGTTTCTCGAGTAAGCAAATGTACTTCGCCGGATGACGAGGCATCTGGCTACCCTAAGAGAGTCATAGTTACTGCAGCCAGATGCTCCCCTTATTTTGAATCTTTCCTCTCTTTAATTCTTACTGCGGAATGTCCAAGCAGATGCGAAATGCTGCAACATGTCCACCTTAACGTTGTCTGAGTTACTCCAACGACGATATCCACGAGTTTTCAAATAAATTTCTCAGAGTGACAAGGCATTGGCTACCTGAAGAGAGTCATAGTTACTCCTGCCGGCTGCTCCCATTTCTTTAGGCCTTTATCATTCTTGCTATGGCCAGTCCTACAGAACCGATATGCCACTGTATGTCCACCTTAACGTCGTCCCAGTTACTCCCACTACGAGTTTCTCGAGTTACCAAATGTACTTCGCCGGATGACGAGACGTTTGGCTACCTTAAGAGAGGAATAGTTACTGCAGCCAGATGCTCTCCTTCCTTTTAATCTTTCCGCTCTTCAATTCCTACTGCGAAATGTTCAAGTAGAAGCGAAATGCTGCAAAAAGTCCACCTTAACGTTGTCTGAGTTACTC
Source organism: Schistocerca serialis cubense (assembly GCF_023864345.2). Lineage (NCBI taxonomy): Eukaryota > Metazoa > Arthropoda > Insecta > Orthoptera > Acrididae > Schistocerca > Schistocerca serialis. Next base: position 141,293 of record NW_026047575.1, on the reverse strand, counting down.
CAACGACGATATCCACGAGTTCTCAAATAAATTTCGCAGAGTGACGAGGCATTTGGCTACCTTAAGAGAGTCATAGTTACTGCTGCCAGCTGCTCCCATTTCTTTAGGCCTTCATCATTCTTGCTATGGCCAGTCCTACAGAACCGATATGCCACTGTATGTCCACCTTAACGTCGTCCCAGTTACTCCCACTACGAGTTTCTCGAGTAAGCAAATGTACTTCGCCGGATGACGAGGCATCTGGCTACCCTAAGAGAGTCATAGTTACTGCAGCCAGATGCTCCCCTTATTTTGAATCTTTCCTCTCTTTAATTCTTACTGCGGAATGTCCAAGCAGATGCGAAATGCTGCAACATGTCCACCTTAACGTTGTCTGAGTTACTCCAACGACGATATCCACGACTTTTCATATAAATTTCGCAGATTGACGAGGCATTTGGCTATCTTGAGAGAGTCATAGATACTGCTGCCAGCTTCTACCCCTTCTTTGAATCTTTTCTTTTTTTAAAGTTGTATTGCGACCAGTCCTGCAGAAGCGAAATGCTACAGCATGTCCACCTTAACGTTGTCTGAGTTACTCCAACGACGATATCCTCGAGTTTTGAAATAAATTTCGCAGAGTGACGAGGCACTGGCTACCTTAAGAGAGTTATAGTTACTCCTGCCGGCTGCTCCCATGTCTTTAGGCCTTTATCATTCTTGCTATGGCCAGTCCTACAGAACCGATATGCCACTGTATGTCCACCTTAACTTCGTCACAGTTACTCCCACTACGCGTTTCTCGAGTTACCAAATGTACTTCGCCGGATGACGAGACGTTTGGCTACCTTAAGAGAGTCATAGTTACTGCAGCCAGATGCTCCCCTTCCTTTTAATTGTTCCGCTCTTTAATTCCCACTGCGGAATGTTCAAGCAGAAGCGAAATGCTGCAACATGTCCACCTTAACGTTGTCTGAGTTACTCCAACGACGTTATCCACGAGTTTTCAAATAAATTTCGCAGAGTGACGAGGCATTTGGCTACCTTAAGAGAGTCATAGTTACTGCTGCCAGCTGCTCCCCCTTCTTTGAATCTCTCCTCTCTTTAATTTGTATTGCGGCCAGTCCAGCAGAAGCGTAATACTACAGCATGTCCACCTTAACGTTGTCTGAGTTACTCCAACGACGATATCCTCGAGTTTTAAAATAAATTTCGCAGAGTGACGAGGCATTGGCTACCTGAAGAGAGTCATAGCTACTGCTGCCAGCTGCTCCCATTTCTGTAGGCCTTTATCATTCTTGCTATGGCCAGTCCTACAGAACCGATATGCCACTGTATGTCCACCTTAACGTCGTCCCAGTTACTCCCACTACGAGTTTCTCGAGTTACCAAATGTACTTCGCCGGATGACGAGACGTTTGGCTACCTTAAGAGAGGAATAGTTACTGCAGCCAGATGCTCTCCTTCCTTTTAATCTTTCCGCTCTTCAATTCCTACTGCGAAATGTTCAAGTAGAAGCGAAATGCTGCAAAATGTCCACCTTAACGTTGTCTGAGTTACTCCAACGACGATATCCACGAGTTTTCAAATAAATTTCGCAGAGTGACGAGGCATTTGGCTACCTTAAGAGAGTCATAGTTACTGCTGCCAGCTGCTCCCATTTCTTTAGGCCTTCATCTTTCTTGCTATGGCCAGTCCTACAGAACCGATATGCCACTGTATGTCCACCTTAACGTCGTCCCAGTTACTCCCACTACGAGTTTCTCGAGTAAGCAAATGTACTTCGCCGGATGACGAGGCATCTGGCTACCCTAAGAGAGTCATAGTTACTGCAGCCAGATGCTCCCCTTATTTTGAATCTTTCCTCTCTTTAATTCTTACTGCGGAATGTCCAAGCAGATGCGAAATGCTGCAACATGTCCACCTTAACGTTGTCTGAGTTACTCCAACGACGATATCCACGACTTTTCATATAAATTTCGCAGATTGACGAGGCATTTGGCTATCTTGAGAGAGTCATAGATACTGCTGCCAGCTTCTACCCCTTCTTTGAATCTTTCCTTTTTTTAATTTGTATTGCGACCAGTCCTGCAGAAGCGAAATGCTACAGCATGTCCACCTTAACGTTGTCTGAGTTACTCCAACGACGATATCCTCGAGTTTTGAAATAAATTTCGCAGAGTGACGAGGCACTGGCTACCTTAAGAGAGTTATAGTTACTCCTGCCGGCTGCTCCCATGTCTTTAGGCCTTTATCATTCTTGCTATGGCCAGTCCTACAGAACCGATATGCCACTGTATGTCCACCTTAACTTCGTCACAGTTACTCCCACTACGCGTTTCTCGAGTTACCAAATGTACTTCGCCGGATGACGAGACGTTTGGCTACCTTAAGAGAGTCATAGTTACTGCAGCCAGATGCTCCCCTTCCTTTTAATTGTTCCGCTCTTTAATTCCCACTGCGGAATGTTCAAGCAGAAGCGAAATGCTGCAACATGTCCACCTTAACGTTGTCTGATTTACTCCAACGACGATATCCACGAGTTTTCAAATAAATTTCGCAGAGTGACGAGGCATTTGGCTACCTTAAGAGAGTCATAGTTACTGCTGCCAGCTGCTCCCCCTTCTTTGAATCTCTCCTCTCTTTAATTTGTATTGCGGCCAGTCCAGCAGAAGCGTAATACCACAGCATGTCCACCTTAACGTTGTCTGAGTTACTCCAACGACGATATCCTCGAGTTTTAAAATAAATTTCGCAGAGTGACGAGGCATTGGCTACCTGAAGAGAGTCATAGCTACTGCTGCCAGCTGCTCCCATTTCTGTAGGCCTTTATCATTCTTGCTATGGCCAGTCCTACAGAACCGATATGCCACTGTATGTCCACCTTAACGTCGTCCCAGTTACTCCCACTACGAGTTTCTCGAGTTACCAAATGTACTTCGCCGGATGACGAGACGTTTGGCTACCTTAAGAGAGGAATAGTTACTGCAGCCAGATGCTCTCCTTCCTTTTAATCTTTCCGCTCTTCAATTCCTACTGCGAAATGTTCAAGTAGAAGCGAAATGCTGCAAAATGTCCACCTTAACGTTGTCTGAGTTACTCCAACGACGATATCCACGAGTTTTCAAATAAATTTCGCAGAGTGACGAGGCATTTGGCTACCTTAAGAGAGTCATAGTTACTGCTGCCAGCTGCTCCCATTTCTTTAGGCCTTCATCATTCTTGCTATGGCCAGTCCTACAGAACCGATATGCCACTGTATGTCCACCTTAACGTCGTCCCAGTTACTCCCACTACGAGTTTCTCGAGTAAGCAAATGTACTTCGCCGGATGACGAGGCATCTGGCTACCCTAAGAGAGTCATAGTTACTGCAGCCAGTTGCTCCCCTTATTTTGAATCTTTCCTCTCTTTAATTCTTACTGCGGAATGTCCAAGCAGATGCGAAATGCTGCAACATGTCCACCTTAACGTTGTCTGAGTTACTCCAACGACGATATCCACGACTTTTCATATAAATTTCGCAGATTGACGAGGCATTTGGCTATCTTGAGAGAGTCATAGATACTGCTGCCAGCTTCTACCCCTTCTTTGAATCTTTCCTTTTTTTAATTTGTATTGCGACCAGTCCTGCAGAAGCGAAATGCTACAGCATGTCCACCTTAACGTTGTCTGAGTTACTCCAACGACGATATCCTCGAGTTTTGAAATAAATTTCGCAGAGTGACGAGGCACTGGCTACCTTAAGAGAGTTATAGTTACTCCTGCCGGCTGCTCCCATGTCTTTAGGCCTTTATCATTCTTGCTATGGCCAGTCCTACAGAACCGATATGCCACTGTATGTCCACCTTAACGTCGTCACAGTTACTCCCACTACGCGTTTCTCGAGTTACCAAATGTACTTCGCCGGATGACGAGACGTTTGGCTACCTTAAGAGAGTCATAGTTACTGCAGCCAGATGCTCCCCTTCCTTTTAATTGTTCCGCTCTTTAATTCCTACTGCGGAATGTTCAAGCAGAAGCGAAATGCTGCAACATGTCCACCTTAACGTTGTCTGAGTTACTCCAACGACGATATCCACGAGTTTTCAAATAAATTTCGCAGAGTGACGAGGCATTTGGCTACCTTAAGAGAGTCATAGTTACTGCTGCCAGCTGCTCCCCCTTCTTTGAATCTCTCCTCTCTTTAATTTGTATTGCGGCCAGTCCAGCAGAAGCGTAATACTACAGCATGTCCACCTTAACGTTGTCTGAGTTACTCCAACGACGATATCCTCGAGTTTTAAAATAAATTTCGCAGAGTGACGAGGCATTGGCTACCTGAAGAGAGTCATAGTTACTGCTGCCAGCTGCTCCCATTTCTTTAGGCCTTCATCATTCTTGCTATGGCCAGTCCTACAGAACCGATATGCCACTGTATGTCCACCTTAACGTCGTCCCAGTTACTCCCACTACGAGTTTCTCGAGTAAGCAAATGTACTTCGCCGGATGACGAGGCATCTGGCTACCCTAAGAGAGTCATAGTTACTGCAGCCAGATGCTCCCCTTATTTTGAATCTTTCCTCTCTTTAATTCTTACTGCGGAATGTCCAAGCAGATGCGAAATGCTGCAACATGTCCACCTTAACGTTGTCTGAGTTACTCCAACGACGATATCCACGAGTTTTCAAATAAATTTCTCAGAGTGACGAGGCATTGGCTACCTGAAGAGAGTCATAGTTACTCCTGCCGGCTGCTCCCATTTCTTTAGGCCTTTATCATTCTTGCTATGGCCAGTCCTACAGAACCGATATGCCACTGTATGTCCACCTTAACGTCGTCCCAGTTACTCCCACTACGAGTTTCTCGAGTAAGCAAATGTACTTCGCCGGATGACGAGGCATCTGGCTACCCTAAGAGAGTCATAGTTACTGCAGCCAGATGCTCCCCTTATTTTGAATCTTTCCTCTCTTTAATTCTTACTGCGGAATGTCCAAGCAGATGCGAAATGCTGCAACATGTCCACCTTAACGTTGTCTGAGTTACTCCAACGACGATATCCACGAGTTTTCAAATAAATTTCGCAGAGTGACGAGGCATTTGGCTACCTTAAGAGAGTCATAGTTACTGCTGCCAGCTGCTCCCATTTCTTTAGGCCTTCATCATTCTTGCTATGGCCAGTCCTACAGAACCGATATGCCACTGTATGTCCACCTTAACGTCGTCCCAGTTACTCCCACTACGAGTTTCTCGAGTAAGCAAATGTACTTCGCCGGATGACGAGGCATCTGGCTACCCTAAGAGAGTCATAGTTACTGCAGCCAGATGCTCCCCTTATTTTGAATCTTTCCTCTCTTTAATTCTTACTGCGGAATGTCCAAGCAGATGCGAAATGCTGCAACATGTTCACCTTAACGTTGTCTGAGTTACTCCAACGACGATATCCACGACTTTTCATATAAATTTCGCAGATTGACGAGGCATTTGGCTATCTTGAGAGAGTCATAGATACTGCTGCCAGCTTCTACCCCTTCTTTGAATCTTTCCTTTTTTTAATTTGTATTGCGACCAGTCCTGCAGAAGCGAAATGCTACAGCATGTCCACCTTAACGTTGTCTGAGTAACTCCAACGACGATATCCTCGAGTTTTGAAATAAATTTCGCAGAGTGACGAGGCACTGGCTACCTTAAGAGAGTTATAGTTACTCCTGCCGGCTGCTCCCATGTCTTTAGGCCTTTATCATTCTTGCTATGGCCAGTCCTACAGAACCGATATGCCACTGTATGTCCACCTTAACGTCGTCACAGTTACTCCCACTACGCGTTTCTCGAGTTACCAAATGTACTTCGCCGGATGACGAGACGTTTGGCTACCTTAAGAGAGTCATAGTTACTGCAGCCAGATGCTCCCCTTCCTTTTAATTGTTCCGCTCTTTAATTCCTACTGCGGAATGTTCAAGCAGAAGCGAAATGCTGCAACATGTCCACCTTAACGTTGTCTGAGTTACTCCAACGACGATATCCACGAGTTTTCAAATAAATATCGCAGAGTGACGAGGCATTTGGCTACCTTAAGAGAGTCATAGTTACTGCTGCCAGCTGCTCCCCCTTCTTTGAATCTCTCCTCTCTTTAATTTGTATTGCGGCCAGTCCAGCAGAAGCGTAATACTACAGCATGTCCACCTTAACGTTGTCTGAGTTACTCCAACGACGATATCCTCGAGTTTTAAAATAAATTTCGCAGAGTGACGAGGCATTGGCTACCTGAAGAGAGTCATAGTTACTGCTGCCAGCTGCTCCCATTTCTTTAGGCCTTCATCATTCTTGCTATGGCCAGTCCTACAGAACCGATATGCCACTGTACGTCCACCTTAACGTCGTCCCAGTTACTCCCACTACGAGTTTCTCGAGTAAGCAAATGTACTTCGTCGGATGACGAGGCATCTGGCTACCCTAAGAGAGTCATAGTTACTGCAGCCAGATGCTCCCCTTATTTTGAATCTTTCCTCTCTTTAATTCTTACTGCGGAATGTCCAAGCAGATGCGAAATGCTGCAACATGTCCACCTTAACGTTGTCTGAGTTACTCCAACGACGATATCCACGAGTTTTCAAATAAATTTCTCAGAGTGACGAGGCATTGGCTACCTGAAGAGAGTCATAGTTACTCCTGCCGGCTGCTCCCATTTCTTTAGGCCTTTATCATTCTTGCTATGGCCAGTCCTACAGAACCGACATGCCACTGTATGTCCACCTTAACGTCGTCCCAGTTACTCCCACTACGAGTTTCTCGAGTAAGCAAATGTACTTCGCCGGATGACGAGGCATTTGGCTACCCTAAGAGAGTCATAGTTACTGCAGCCAGATGCTCCCCTTATTTTGAATCTTTCCTCTCTTTAATTCTTACTGCGGAATGTCCAAGCAGATGCGAAATGCTGCAACATGTCCACCTTAACGTTGTCTGAGTTACTCCAATGACGATATCCACGAGTTTTCAAATAAATTTCGCAGAGTGACGAGGCATTTGGCTACCTTAAGAGAGTCATAGTTACTGCTGCCAGCTGCTCCCCCTTCTTTGAATCTCTCCTCTCTTTAATTTGTATTGCGGCCAGTCCAGCAGAAGCGTAATACTACAGCATGTCCACCTTAACGTTGTCTGAGTTACTCCAACGACGATATCCTCGAGTTTTAAAATAAATTTCGCAGAGTGACGAGGCATTGGCTACCTGAAGAGAGTCATAGTTACTGCTGCCAGCTGCTCCCATTTCTTTAGGCCTTCATCATTCTTGCTATGGCCAGTCCTACAGAACCGATATGCCACTGTATGTCCACCTTAACGTCGTCCCAGTTACTCCCACTACGAGTTTCTCGAGTAAGCAAATGTACTTCGCCGGATGACGAGGCATCTGGCTACCCTAAGAGAGTCATAGTTACTGCAGCCAGATGCTCCCCTTATTTTGAATCTTTCTTCTCTTTAATTCTTACTGCGGAATGTCCAAGCAGATGCGAAATGCTGCAACATGTCCACCTTAACGTTGTCTGAGTTACTCCAACGACGATATCCACGACTTTTCATATAAATTTCGCAGATTGACGAGGCATTTGGCTATCTTGAGAGAGTCATAGATACTGCTGCCAGCTTCTACCCCTTCTTTGAATCTTTCCTTTTTTTAATTTGTATTGCGACCAGTCCTGCAGAAGCGAAATGCTACAGCATGTCCACCTTAACGTTGTCTGAGTTACTCCAACGACGATATCCTCGAGTTTTGAAATAAATTTCGCAGAGTGACGAGGCACTGGCTACCTTAAGAGGGTTATAGTTACTCCTGCCGGCTGCTCCCATGTCTTTAGGCCTTTATCATTCTTGCTATGGCCAGTCCTACAGAACCGATATGCCACTGTATGTCCACCTTAACTTCGTCACAGTTACTCCCACTACGCGTTTCTCGAGTTACCAAATGTACTTCGCCGGATGACGAGACGTTTGGCTACCTTAAGAGAGTCATAGTTACTGCAGCCAGATGCTCCCCTTCCTTTTAATTGTTCCGCTCTTTAATTCCCACTGCGGAATGTTCAAGCAGAAGCGAAATGCTGCAACATGTCCACCTTAACGTTGTCTGAGTTACTCCAACGACGATATCCACGAGTTTTCAAATAAATTTCGCAGAGTGACGAGGCATTTGGCTACCTTAAGAGAGTCATAGTTACTGCTGCCAGCTGCTCCCCCTTCTTTGAATCTCTCCTCTCTTTAATTTGTATTGCGGCCAGTCCAGCAGAAGCGTAATACTACAGCATGTCCACCTTAACGTTGTCTGAGTTACTCCAACGACGATATCCTCGAGTTTTAAAATAAATTTCGCAGAGTGACGAGGCATTGGCTACCTGAAGAGAGTCATAGCTACTGCTGCCAGCTGCTCCCATTTCTGTAGGCCTTTATCATTCTTGCTATGGCCAGTCCTACAGAACCGATATGCCACTGTATGTCCACCTTAACGTCGTCCCAGTTACTCCCACTACGAGTTTCTCGAGTTACCAAATGTACTTCGCCGGATGACGAGACGTTTGGCTACCTTAAGAGAGGAATAGTTACTGCAGCCAGATGCTCTCCTTCCTTTTAATCTTTCCGCTCTTCAATTCCTACTGCGAAATGTTCAAGTAGAAGCGAAATGCTGCAAAATGTCCACCTTAACGTTGTCTGAGTTACTCCAACGACGATATCCACGAGTTTTCAAATAAATTTCGCAGAGTGACGAGGCATTTGGCTACCTTAAGAGAGTCATAGTTACTGCTGCCAGCTGCTCCCATTTCTTTAGGCCTTCATCATTCTTGCTATGGCCAGTCCTACAGAACCGATATGCCACTGTATGTCCACCTTAACGTCGTCCCAGTTACTCCCACTACGAGTTTCTCGAGTAAGCAAATGTACTTCGCCGGATGACGAGGCATCTGGCTACCCTAAGAGAGTCATAGTTACTGCAGCCAGATGCTCCCCTTATTTTGAATCTTTCCTCTCTTTAATTCTTACTGCGGAATGTCCAAGCAGATGCGAAATGCTGCAACATGTCCACCTTAACGTTGTCTGAGTTACTCCAACGACGATATCCACGACTTTTCATATAAATTTCGCAGATTGACGAGGCTTTTGGCTATCTTGAGAGAGTCATAGATACTGCTGCCAGCTTCTACCCCTTCTTTGAATCTTTCCTTTTTTTAATTTGTATTGCGACCAGTCCTGCAGAAGCGAAATGCTACAGCATGTCCACCTTAACGTTGTCTGAGTTACTCCAACGACGATATCCTCGAGTTTTGAAATAAATTTCGCAGAGTGACGAGGCACTGGCTACCTTAAGAGAGTTATAGTTACTCCTGCCGGCTGCTCCCATGTCTTTAGGCCTTTATCATTCTTGCTATGGCCAGTCCTACAGAACCGATATGCCACTGTATGTCCACCTTAACGTCGTCACAGTTACTCCCACTACGCGTTTCTCGAGTTACCAAATGTACTTCGCCGGAAGACGAGACGTTTGGCTACCTTAAGAGAGTCATAGTTACTGCAGCCAGATGCTCCCCTTCCTTTTAATTGTTCCGCTCTTTAATTCCTACTGCGGAATGTTCAAGCAGAAGCGAAATGCTGCAACATGTCCACCTTAACGTTGTCTGAGTTACTCCAACGACGATATCCACGAGTTTTCAAATAAATTTCGCAGAGTGACGAGGCATTTGGCTACCTTAAGAGAGTCATAGTTACTGCTGCCAGCTGCTCCCCCTTCTTTGAATCTCTCCTCTCTTTAATTTGTATTGCGGCCAGTCCAGCAGAAGCGTAATACTACAGCATGTCCACCTTAACGTTGTCTGAGTTACTCCAACGACGATATCCTCGAGTTTTAAAATAAATTTCGCAGAGTGACGAGGCATTGGCTACCTGAAGAGAGTCATAGCTACTGCTGCCAGCTGCTCCCATTTCTGTAGGCCTTTATCATTCTTGCTATGGCCAGTCCTACAGAACCGATATGCCACTGTATGTCCACCTTAACGTCGTCCCAGTTACTCCCACTACGAGTTTCTCGAGTTACCAAATGTACTTCGCCGGATGACGAGACGTTTGGCTACCTTAAGAGAGGAATAGTTACTGCAGCCAGATGCTCTCCTTCCTTTTAATCTTTCCGCTCTTCAATTCCTACTGCGAAATGTTCAAGTAGAAGCGAAATGCTGCAAAATGTCCACCTTAACGTTGTCTGAGTTACTCCAACGACGATATCCACGAGTTTTCAAATAAATTTCGCAGAGTGACGAGGCATTTGGCTACCTTAAGAGAGTCATAGTTACTGCTGCCAGCTGCTCCCATTTCTTTAGGCCTTCATCATTCTTGCTATGGCCAGTCCTACAGAACCGATATGCCACTGTATGTCCACCTTAACGTCGTCCCAGTTACTCCCACTACGAGTTTCTCGAGTAAGCAAATGTACTTCGCCGGATGACGAGGCATCTGGCTACCCTAAGAGAGTCATAGTTACTGCAGCCAGATGCTCCCCTTATTTTGAATCTTTCCTCTCTTTAATTCTTACTGCGGAATGTCCAAGCAGATGCGAAATGCTGCAACATGTCCACCTTAACGTTGTCTGAGTTACTCCAACGACGATATCCACGACTTTTCATATAAATTTCGCAGATTGACGAGGCATTTGGCTATCTTGAGAGAGTCATAGATACTGCTGCCAGCTTCTACCCCTTCTTTGAATCTTTCCTTTTTTTAATTTGTATTGCGACCAGTCCTGCAGAAGCGAAATGCTACAGCATGTCCACCTTAACGTTGTCTGAGTTACTCCAACGACGATATCCTCGAGTTTTGAAATAAATTTCGCAGAGTGACGAGGCACTGGCTACCTTAAGAGGGTTATAGTTACTCCTGCCGGCTGCTCCCATGTCTTTAGGCCTTTATCATTCTTGCTATGGCCAGTCCTACAGAACCGATATGCCACTGTATGTCCACCTTAACTTCGTCACAGTTACTCCCACTACGCGTTTCTCGAGTTACCAAATGTACTTCGCCGGATGACGAGACGTTTGGCTACCTTAAGAGAGTCATAGTTACTGCAGCCAGATGCTCCCCTTCCTTTTAATTGTTCCGCTCTTTAATTCCCACTGCGGAATGTTCAAGCAGAAGCGAAATGCTGCAACATGTCCACCTTAACGTTGTCTGAGTTACTCCAACGACGATATCCACGAGTTTTCAAATAAATTTCGCAGAGTGACGAGGCATTTGGCTACCTTAAGAGAGTCATAGTTACTGCTGCCAGCTGCTCCCCCTTCTTTGAATCTCTCCTCTCTTTAATTTGTATTGCGGCCAGTCCAGCAGAAGCGTAATACTACAGCATGTCCACCTTAACGTTGTCTGAGTTACTCCAACGACGATATCCTCGAGTTTTAAAATAAATTTCGCAGAGTGACGAGGCATTGGCTACCTGAAGAGAGTCATAGCTACTGCTGCCAGCTGCTCCCATTTCTGTAGGCCTTTATCATTCTTGCTATGGCCAGTCCTACAGAACCGATATGCCACTGTATGTCCACCTTAACGTCGTCCCAGTTACTCCCACTACGAGTTTCTCGAGTTACCAAATGTACTTCGCCGGATGACGAGACGTTTGGCTACCTTAAGAGAGGAATAGTTACTGCAGCCAGATGCTCTCCTTCCTTTTAATCTTTCCGCTCTTCAATTCCTACTGCGAAATGTTCAAGTAGAAGCGAAATGCTGCAAAATGTCCACCTTAACGTTGTCTGAGTTACTCCAACGACGATATCCACGAGTTTTCAAATAAATTTCGCAGAGTGACGAGGCATTTGGCTACCTTAAGAGAGTCATAGTTACTGCTGCCAGCTGCTCCCATTTCTTTAGGCCTTCATCATTCTTGCTATGGCCAGTCCTACAGAACCGATATGCCACTGTATGTCCACCTTAACGTCGTCCCAGTTACTCCCACTACGAGTTTCTCGAGTAAGCAAATGTACTTCGCCGGATGACGAGGCATCTGGCTACCCTAAGAGAGTCATAGTTACTGCAGCCAGATGCTCCCCTTATTTTGAATCTTTCCTCTCTTTAATTCTTACTGCGGAATGTCCAAGCAGATGCGAAATGCTGCAACATGTCCACCTTAACGTTGTCTGAGTTACTCCAACGACGATATCCACGACTTTTCATATAAATTTCGCAGATTGACGAGGCTTTTGGCTATCTTGAGAGAGTCATAGATACTGCTGCCAGCTTCTACCCCTTCTTTGAATCTTTCCTTTTTTTAATTTGTATTGCGACCAGTCCTGCAGAAGCGAAATGCTACAGCATGTCCACCTTAACGTTGTCTGAGTTACTCCAACGACGATATCCTCGAGTTTTGAAATAAATTTCGCAGAGTGACGAGGCACTGGCTACCTTAAGAGAGTTATAGTTACTCCTGCCGGCTGCTCCCATGTCTTTAGGCCTTTATCATTCTTGCTATGGCCAGTCCTACAGAACCGATATGCCACTGTATGTCCACCTTAACGTCGTCACAGTTACTCCCACTACGCGTTTCTCGAGTTACCAAATGTACTTCGCCGGAAGACGAGACGTTTGGCTACCTTAAGAGAGTCATAGTTACTGCAGCCAGATGCTCCCCTTCCTTTTAATTGTTCCGCTCTTTAATTCCTACTGCGGAATGTTCAAGCAGAAGCGAAATGCTGCAACATGTCCACCTTAACGTTGTCTGAGTTACTCCAACGACGATATCCACGAGTTTTCAAATAAATTTCGCAGAGTGACGAGGCATTTGGCTACCTTAAGAGAGTCATAGTTACTGCTGCCAGCTGCTCCCCCTTCTTTGAATCTCTCCTCTCTTTAATTTGTATTGCGGCCAGTCCAGCAGAAGCGTAATACTACAGCATGTCCACCTTAACGTTGTCTGAGTTACTCCAACGACGATATCCTCGAGTTTTAAAATAAATTTCGCAGAGTGACGAGGCATTGGCTACCTGAAGAGAGTCATAGCTACTGCTGCCAGCTGCTCCCATTTCTGTAGGCCTTTATCATTCTTGCTATGGCCAGTCCTACAGAACCGATATGCCACTGTATGTCCACCTTAACGTCGTCCCAGTTACTCCCACTACGAGTTTCTCGAGTTACCAAATGTACTTCGCCGGATGACGAGACGTTTGGCTACCTTAAGAGAGGAATAGTTACTGCAGCCAGATGCTCTCCTTCCTTTTAATCTTTCCGCTCTTCAATTCCTACTGCGAAATGTTCAAGTAGAAGCGAAATGCTGCAAAATGTCCACCTTAACGTTGTCTGAGTTACTCCAACGACGATATCCACGAGTTTTCAAATAAATTTCGCAGAGTGACGAGGCATTTGGCTACCTTAAGAGAGTCATAGTTACTGCTGCCAGCTGCTCCCATTTCTTTAGGCCTTCATCATTCTTGCTATGGCCAGTCCTACAGAACCGATATGCCACTGTATGTCCACCTTAACGTCGTCCCAGTTACTCCCACTACGAGTTTCTCGAGTAAGCAAATGTACTTCGCCGGATGACGAGGCATCTGGCTACCCTAAGAGAGTCATAGTTACTGCAGCCAGATGCTCCCCTTATTTTGAATCTTTCCTCTCTTTAATTCTTACTGCGGAATGTCCAAGCAGATGCGAAATGCTGCAACATGTCCACCTTAACGTTGTCTGAGTTACTCCAACGACGATATCCACGACTTTTCATATAAATTTCGCAGATTGACGAGGCATTTGGCTATCTTGAGAGAGTCATAGATACTGCTGCCAGCTTCTACCCCTTCTTTGAATCTTTCCTTTTTTTAATTTGTATTGCGACCAGTCCTGCAGAAGCGAAATGCTACAGCATGTCCACCTTAACGTTGTCTGAGTTACTCCAACGACGATATCCTCGAGTTTTGAAATAAATTTCGCAGAGTGACGAGGCACTGGCTACCTTAAGAGAGTTATAGTTACTCCTGCCGGCTGCTCCCATGTCTTTAGGCCTTTATCATTCTTGCTATGGCCAGTCCTACAGAACCGATATGCCACTGTATGTCCACCTTAACGTCGTCACAGTTACTCCCACTACGCGTTTCTCGAGTTACCAAATGTACTTCGCCGGATGACGAGACGTTTGGCTACCTTAAGAGAGTCATAGTTACTGCAGCCAGATGCTCCCCTTCCTTTTAATTGTTCCGCTCTTTAATTCCTACTGCGGAATGTTCAAGCAGAAGCGAAATGCTGCAACATGTCCACCTTAACGTTGTCTGAGTTACTCCAACGACGATATCCACGAGTTTTCAAATAAATTTCGCAGAGTGACGAGGCATTTGGCTACCTTAAGAGAGTCATAGTTACTGCTGCCAGCTGCTCCCCCTTCTTTGAATCTCTCCTCTCTTTAATTTGTATTGCGGCCAGTCCAGCAGAAGCGTAATACTACAGCATGTCCACCTTAACGTTGTCTGAGTTACTCCAACGACGATATCCTCGAGTTTTAAAATAAATTTCGCAGAGTGACGAGGCATTGGCTACCTGAAGAGAGTCATAGTTACTGCTGCCAGCTGCTCCCATTTCTTTAGGCCTTCATCATTCTTGCTATGGCCAGTCCTACAGAACCGATATGCCACTGTATGTCCACCTTAACGTCGTCCCAGTTACTCCCACTACGAGTTTCTCGAGTAAGCAAATGTACTTCGCCGGATGACGAGGCATCTGGCTACCCTAAGAGAGTCATAGTTACTGCAGCCAGATGCTCCCCTTATTTTGAATCTTTCCTCTCTTTAATTCTTACTGCGGAATGTCCAAGCAGATGCGAAATGCTGCAACATGTCCACCTTAACGTTGTCTGAGTTACTCCAACGACGATATCCACGAGTTTTCAAATAAATTTCTCAGAGTGACGAGGCATTGGCTACCTGAAGAGAGTCATAGTTACTCCTGCCGGCTGCTCCCATTTCTTTAGGCCTTTATCATTCTTGCTATGGCCAGTCCTACAGAACCGATATGCCACTGTATGTCCACCTTAACGTCGTCCCAGTTACTCCCACTACGAGTTTCTCGAGTAAGCAAATGTACTTCGCCGGATGACGAGGCATCTGGCTACCCTAAGAGAGTCATAGTTACTGCAGCCAGATGCTCCCCTTATTTTGAATCTTTCCTCTCTTTAATTCTTACTGCGGAATGTCCAAGCAGATGCGAAATGCTGCAACATGTCCACCTTAACGTTGTCTGAGTTACTCCAACGACGATATCCACGAGTTTTCAAATAAATTTCGCAGAGTGACGAGGCATTTGGCTACCTTAAGAGAGTCATAGTTACTGCTGCCAGCTGCTCCCATTTCTTTAGGCCTTCATCATTCTTGCTATGGCCAGTCCTACAGAACCGATATGCCACTGTATGTCCACCTTAACGTCGTCCCAGTTACTCCCACTACGAGTTTCTCGAGTAAGCAAATGTACTTCGCCGGATGACGAGGCATCTGGCTACCCTAAGAGAGTCATAGTTACTGCAGCCAGATGCTCCCCTTATTTTGAATCTTTCCTCTCTTTAATTCTTACTGCGGAATGTCCAAGCAGATGCGAAATGCTGCAACATGTCCACCTTAACGTTGTCTGAGTTACTCCAACGACGATATCCACGACTTTTCATATAAATTTCGCAGATTGACGAGGCATTTGGCTATCTTGAGAGAGTCATAGATACTGCTGCCAGCTTCTACCCCTTCTTTGAATCTTTCCTTTTTTTAATTTGTATTGCGACCAGTCCTGCAGAAGCGAAATGCTACAGCATGTCCACCTTAACGTTGTCTGAGTAACTCCAACGACGATATCCTCGAGTTTTGAAATAAATTTCGCAGAGTGACGAGGCACTGGCTACCTTAAGAGAGTTATAGTTACTCCTGCCGGCTGCTCCCATGTCTTTAGGCCTTTATCATTCTTGCTATGGCCAGTCCTACAGAACCGATATGCCACTGTATGTCCACCTTAACGTCGTCACAGTTACTCCCACTACGCGTTTCTCGAGTTACCAAATGTACTTCGCCGGATGACGAGACGTTTGGCTACCTTAAGAGAGTCATAGTTACTGCAGCCAGATGCTCCCCTTCCTTTTAATTGTTCCGCTCTTTAATTCCTACTGCGGAATGTTCAAGCAGAAGCGAAATGCTGCAACATGTCCACCTTAACGTTGTCTGAGTTACTCCAACGACGATATCCACGAGTTTTCAAATAAATATCGCAGAGTGACGAGGCATTTGGCTACCTTAAGAGAGTCATAGTTACTGCTGCCAGCTGCTCCCCCTTCTTTGAATCTCTCCTCTCTTTAATTTGTATTGCGGCCAGTCCAGCAGAAGCGTAATACTACAGCATGTCCACCTTAACGTTGTCTGAGTTACTCCAACGACGATATCCTCGAGTTTTAAAATAAATTTCGCAGAGTGACGAGGCATTGGCTACCTGAAGAGAGTCATAGTTACTGCTGCCAGCTGCTCCCATTTCTTTAGGCCTTCATCATTCTTGCTATGGCCAGTCCTACAGAACCGATATGCCACTGTACGTCCACCTTAACGTCGTCCCAGTTACTCCCACTACGAGTTTCTCGAGTAAGCAAATGTACTTCGTCGGATGACGAGGCATCTGGCTACCCTAAGAGAGTCATAGTTACTGCAGCCAGATGCTCCCCTTATTTTGAATCTTTCCTCTCTTTAATTCTTACTGCGGAATGTCCAAGCAGATGCGAAATGCTGCAACATGTCCACCTTAACGTTGTCTGAGTTACTCCAACGACGATATCCACGAGTTTTCAAATAAATTTCTCAGAGTGACGAGGCATTGGCTACCTGAAGAGAGTCATAGTTACTCCTGCCGGCTGCTCCCATTTCTTTAGGCCTTTATCATTCTTGCTATGGCCAGTCCTACAGAACCGACATGCCACTGTATGTCCACCTTAACGTCGTCCCAGTTACTCCCACTACGAGTTTCTCGAGTAAGCAAATGTACTTCGCCGGATGACGAGGCATTTGGCTACCCTAAGAGAGTCATAGTTACTGCAGCCAGATGCTCCCCTTATTTTGAATCTTTCCTCTCTTTAATTCTTACTGCGGAATGTCCAAGCAGATGCGAAATGCTGCAACATGTCCACCTTAACGTTGTCTGAGTTACTCCAATGACGATATCCACGTGTTTTCAAATAAATTTCTCAGAGTGACGAGGCATTGGCTACCTGAAGAGAGTCATAGTTACTCCTGCCGGCTGCTCCCATTTCTTTAGGCCTTTATCATTCTTGCTATGGCCAGTCCTACAGAACCGATATGCCACTGTATGTCCACCTTAACGTCGTCACAGTTACTCCCACTACGCGTTTCTCGAGTTACCAAATGTACTTCGCCGGATGACGAGACGTTTGGCTACCTTAAGAGAGTCATAGTTACTGCAGCCAGATGCTCCCCTTCCTTTTAATTGTTCCGCTCTTTAATTCCTACTGCGGAATGTTCAAGCAGAAGCGAAATGCTGCAACATGTCCACCTTAACGTTGTCTGAGTTACTCCAACGACGATATCCACGAGTTTTCAAATAAATTTCGCAGAGTGACGAGGCATTTGGCTACCTTAAGAGAGTCATAGTTACTGCTGCCAGCTGCTCCCCCTTCTTTGAATCTCTCCTCTCTTTAATTTGTATTGCGGCCAGTCCAGCAGAAGCGTAATACTACAGCATGTCCACCTTAACGTTGTCTGAGTTACTCCAACGACGATATCCTCGAGTTTTAAAATAAATTTCGCAGAGTGACGAGGCATTGGCTACCTGAAGAGAGTCATAGTTACTGCTGCCAGCTGCTCCCATTTCTTTAGGCCTTCATCATTCTTGCTATGGCCAGTCCTACAGAACCGATATGCCACTGTATGTCCACCTTAACGTCGTCCCAGTTACTCCCACTACGAGTTTCTCGAGTAAGCAAATGTACTTCGCCGGATGACGAGGCATCTGGCTACCCTAAGAGAGTCATAGTTACTGCAGCCAGATGCTCCCCTTATTTTGAATCTTTCTTCTCTTTAATTCTTACTGCGGAATGTCCAAGCAGATGCGAAATGCTGCAACATGTCCACCTTAACGTTGTCTGAGTTACTCCAACGACGATATCCACGACTTTTCATATAAATTTCGCAGATTGACGAGGCATTTGGCTATCTTGAGAGAGTCATAGATACTGCTGCCAGCTTCTACCCCTTCTTTGAATCTTTCCTTTTTTTAATTTGTATTGCGACCAGTCCTGCAGAAGCGAAATGCTACAGCATGTCCACCTTAACGTTGTCTGAGTTACTCCAACGACGATATCCTCGAGTTTTGAAATAAATTTCGCAGAGTGACGAGGCACTGGCTACCTTAAGAGAGTTATAGTTACTCCTGCCGGCTGCTCCCATGTCTTTAGGCCTTTATCATTCTTGCTATGGCCAGTCCTACAGAACCGATATGCCACTGTATGTCCACCTTAACTTCGTCACAGTTACTCCCACTACGCGTTTCTCGAGTTACCAAATGTACTTCGCCGGATGACGAGACGTTTGGCTACCTTAAGAGAGTCATAGTTACTGCAGCCAGATGCTCCCCTTCCTTTTAATTGTTCCGCTCTTTAATTCCCACTGCGGAATGTTCAAGCAGAAGCGAAATGCTGCAACATGTCCACCTTAACGTTGTCTGAGTTACTCCAACGACGATATCCACGAGTTTTCAAATAAATTTCGCAGAGTGACGAGGCATTTGGCTACCTTAAGAGAGTCATAGTTACTGCTGCCAGCTGCTCCCCCTTCTTTGAATCTCTCCTCTCTTTAATTTGTATTGCGGCCAGTCCAGCAGAAGCGTAATACTACAGCATGTCCACCTTAACGTTGTCTGAGTTACTCCAACGACGATATCCTCGAGTTTTAAAATAAATTTCGCAGAGTGACGAGGCATTGGCTACCTGAAGAGAGTCATAGCTACTGCTGCCAGCTGCTCCCATTTCTGTAGGCCTTTATCATTCTTGCTATGGCCAGTCCTACAGAACCGATATGCCACTGTATGTCCACCTTAACGTCGTCCCAGTTACTCCCACTACGAGTTTCTCGAGTTACCAAATGTACTTCGCCGGATGACGAGACGTTTGGCTACCTTAAGAGAGGAATAGTTACTGCAGCCAGATGCTCTCCTTCCTTTTAATCTTTCCGCTCTTCAATTCCTACTGCGAAATGTTCAAGTAGAAGCGAAATGCTGCAAAATGTCCACCTTAACGTTGTCTGAGTTACTCCAACGACGATATCCACGAATTTTCAAATAAATTTCGCAGAGTGACGAGGCATTTGGCTACCTTAAGAGAGTCATAGTTACTGCTGCCAGCTGCTCCCATTTCTTTAGGCCTTCATCATTCTTGCTATGGCCAGTCCTACAGAACCGATATGCCACTGTATGTCCACCTTAACGTCGTCCCAGTTACTCCCACTACGAGTTTCTCGAGTAAGCAAATGTACTTCGCCGGATGACGAGGCATCTGGCTACCCTAAGAGAGTCATAGTTACTGCAGCCAGATGCTCCCCTTATTTTGAATCTTTCCTCTCTTTAATTCTTACTGCGGAATGTCCAAGCAGATGCGAAATGCTGCAACATGTCCACCTTAACGTTGTCTGAGTTACTCCAACGACGATATCCACGACTTTTCATATAAATTTCGCAGATTGACGAGGCATTTGGCTATCTTGAGAGAGTCATAGATACTGCTGCCAGCTTCTACCCCTTCTTTGAATCTTTCCTTTTTTTAATTTGTATTGCGACCAGTCCTGCAGAAGCGAAATGCTACAGCATGTCCACCTTAACGTTGTCTGAGTAACTCCAACGACGATATCCTCGAGTTTTGAAATAAATTTCGCAGAGTGACGAGGCACTGGCTACCTTAAGAGAGTTATAGTTACTCCTGCCGGCTGCTCCCATGTCTTTAGGCCTTTATCATTCTTGCTATGGCCAGTCCTACAGAACCGATATGCCACTGTATGTCCACCTTAACGTCGTCACAGTTACTCCCACTACGCGTTTCTCGAGTTACCAAATGTACTTCGCCGGATGACGAGACGTTTGGCTACCTTAAGAGAGTCATAGTTACTGCAGCCAGATGCTCCCCTTCCTTTTAATTGTTCCGCTCTTTAATTCCTACTGCGGAATGTTCAAGCAGAAGCGAAATGCTGCAACATGTCCACCTTAACGTTGTCTGAGTTACTCCAACGACGATATCCACGAGTTTTCAAATAAATTTCTCAGAGTGACGAGGCATTGGCTACCTGAAGAGAGTCATAGTTACTCCTGCCGGCTGCTCCCATTTCTTTAGGCCTTTATCATTCTTGCTATGGCCAGTCCTACAGAACCGACATGCCACTGTATGTCCACCTTAACGTCGTCCCAGTTACTCCCACTACGAGTTTCTCGAGTAAGCAAATGTACTTCGCCGGATGACGAGGCATTTGGCTACCCTAAGAGAGTCATAGTTACTGCAGCCAGATGCTCCCCTTATTTTGAATCTTTCCTCTCTTTAATTCTTACTGCGGAATGTCCAAGCAGATGCGAAATGCTGCAACATGTCCACCTTAACGTTGTCTGAGTTACTCCAATGACGATATCCACGTGTTTTCAAATAAATTTCTCAGAGTGACGAGGCATTGGCTACCTGAAGAGAGTCATAGTTACTCCTGCCGGCTGCTCCCATTTCTTTAGGCCTTTATCATTCTTGCTATGGCCAGTCCTACAGAACCGATATGCCACTGTATGTCCACCTTAACGTCGTCACAGTTACTCCCACTACGCGTTTCTCGAGTTACCAAATGTACTTCGCCGGATGACGAGACGTTTGGCTACCTTAAGAGAGTCATAGTTACTGCAGCCAGATGCTCCCCTTCCTTTTAATTGTTCCGCTCTTTAATTCCTACTGCGGAATGTTCAAGCAGAAGCGAAATGCTGCAACATGTCCACCTTAACGTTGTCTGAGTTACTCCAACGACGATATCCACGAGTTTTCAAATAAATTTCGCAGAGTGACGAGGCATTTGGCTACCTTAAGAGAGTCATAGTTACTGCTGCCAGCTGCTCCCCCTTCTTTGAATCTCTCCTCTCTTTAATTTGTATTGCGGCCAGTCCAGCAGAAGCGTAATACTACAGCATGTCCACCTTAACGTTGTCTGAGTTACTCCAACGACGATATCCTCGAGTTTTAAAATAAATTTCGCAGAGTGACGAGGCATTGGCTACCTGAAGAGAGTCATAGTTACTGCTGCCAGCTGCTCCCATTTCTTTAGGCCTTCATCATTCTTGCTATGGCCAGTCCTACAGAACCGATATGCCACTGTATGTCCACCTTAACGTCGTCCCAGTTACTCCCACTACGAGTTTCTCGAGTAAGCAAATGTACTTCGCCGGATGACGAGGCATCTGGCTACCCTAAGAGAGTCATAGTTACTGCAGCCAGATGCTCCCCTTATTTTGAATCTTTCTTCTCTTTAATTCTTACTGCGGAATGTCCAAGCAGATGCGAAATGCTGCAACATGTCCACCTTAACGTTGTCTGAGTTACTCCAACGACGATATCCACGACTTTTCATATAAATTTCGCAGATTGACGAGGCATTTGGCTATCTTGAGAGAGTCATAGATACTGCTGCCAGCTTCTACCCCTTCTTTGAATCTTTCCTTTTTTTAATTTGTATTGCGACCAGTCCTGCAGAAGCGAAATGCTACAGCATGTCCACCTTAACGTTGTCTGAGTTACTCCAACGACGATATCCTCGAGTTTTGAAATAAATTTCGCAGAGTGACGAGGCACTGGCTACCTTAAGAGAGTTATAGTTACTCCTGCCGGCTGCTCCCATGTCTTTAGGCCTTTATCATTCTTGCTATGGCCAGTCCTACAGAACCGATATGCCACTGTATGTCCACCTTAACTTCGTCACAGTTACTCCCACTACGCGTTTCTCGAGTTACCAAATGTACTTCGCCGGATGACGAGACGTTTGGCTACCTTAAGAGAGTCATAGTTACTGCAGCCAGATGCTCCCCTTCCTTTTAATTGTTCCGCTCTTTAATTCCCACTGCGGAATGTTCAAGCAGAAGCGAAATGCTGCAACATGTCCACCTTAACGTTGTCTGAGTTACTCCAACGACGATATCCACGAGTTTTCAAATAAATTTCGCAGAGTGACGAGGCATTTGGCTACCTTAAGAGAGTCATAGTTACTGCTGCCAGCTGCTCCCCCTTCTTTGAATCTCTCCTCTCTTTAATTTGTATTGCGGCCAGTCCAGCAGAAGCGTAATACTACAGCATGTCCACCTTAACGTTGTCTGAGTTACTCCAACGACGATATCCTCGAGTTTTAAAATAAATTTCGCAGAGTGACGAGGCATTGGCTACCTGAAGAGAGTCATAGCTACTGCTGCCAGCTGCTCCCATTTCTGTAGGCCTTTATCATTCTTGCTATGGCCAGTCCTACAGAACCGATATGCCACTGTATGTCCACCTTAACGTCGTCCCAGTTACTCCCACTACGAGTTTCTCGAGTTACCAAATGTACTTCGCCGGATGACGAGACGTTTGGCTACCTTAAGAGAGGAATAGTTACTGCAGCCAGATGCTCTCCTTCCTTTTAATCTTTCCGCTCTTCAATTCCTACTGCGAAATGTTCAAGTAGAAGCGAAATGCTGCAAAATGTCCACCTTAACGTTGTCTGAGTTACTCCAACGACGATATCCACGAGTTTTCAAATAAATTTCGCAGAGTGACGAGGCATTTGGCTACCTTAAGAGAGTCATAGTTACTGCTGCCAGCTGCTCCCATTTCTTTAGGCCTTCATCATTCTTGCTATGGCCAGTCCTACAGAACCGATATGCCACTGTATGTCCACCTTAACGTCGTCCCAGTTACTCCCACTACGAGTTTCTCGAGTAAGCAAATGTACTTCGCCGGATGACGAGGCATCTGGCTACCCTAAGAGAGTCATAGTTACTGCAGCCAGATGCTCCCCTTATTTTGAATCTTTCCTCTCTTTAATTCTTACTGCGGAATGTCCAAGCAGATGCGAAATGCTGCAACATGTCCACCTTAACGTTGTCTGAGTTACTCCAACGACGATATCCACGACTTTTCATATAAATTTCGCAGATTGACGAGGCTTTTGGCTATCTTGAGAGAGTCATAGATACTGCTGCCAGCTTCTACCCCTTCTTTGAATCTTTCCTTTTTTTAATTTGTATTGCGACCAGTCCTGCAGAAGCGAAATGCTACAGCATGTCCACCTTAACGTTGTCTGAGTTACTCCAACGACGATATCCTCGAGTTTTGAAATAAATTTCGCAGAGTGACGAGGCACTGGCTACCTTAAGAGAGTTATAGTTACTCCTGCCGGCTGCTCCCATGTCTTTAGGCCTTTATCATTCTTGCTATGGCCAGTCCTACAGAACCGATATGCCACTGTATGTCCACCTTAACGTCGTCACAGTTACTCCCACTACGCGTTTCTCGAGTTACCAAATGTACTTCGCCGGAGGACGAGACGTTTGGCTACCTTAAGAGAGTCATAGTTACTGCAGCCAGATGCTCCCCTTCCTTTTAATTGTTCCGCTCTTTAATTCCTACTGCGGAATGTTCAAGCAGAAGCGAAATGCTGCAACATGTCCACCTTAACGTTGTCTGAGTTACTCCAACGACGATATCCACGAGTTTTCAAATAAATTTCGCAGAGTGACGAGGCATTTGGCTACCTTAAGAGAGTCATAGTTACTGCTGCCAGCTGCTCCCCCTTCTTTGAATCTCTCCTCTCTTTAATTTGTATTGCGGCCAGTCCAGCAGAAGCGTAATACTACAGCATGTCCACCTTAACGTTGTCTGAGATACTCCAACGACGATATCCTCGAGTTTTAAAATAAATTTCGCAGAGTGACGAGGCATTGGCTACCTGAAGAGAGTCATAGTTACTGCTGCCAGCTGCTCCCATTTCTTTAGGCCTTCATCATTCTTGCTATGGCCAGTCCTACAGAACCGATATGCCACTGTATGTCCACCTTAACGTCGTCCCAGTTACTCCCACTACGAGTTTCTCGAGTAAGCAAATGTACTTCGCCGGATGACGAGGCATCTGGCTACCCTAAGAGAGTCATAGTTACTGCAGCCAGATGCTCCCCTTATTTTGAATCTTTCCTCTCTTTAATTCTTACTGCGGAATGTCCAAGCAGATGCGAAATGCTGCAACATGTCCACCTTAACGTTGTCTGAGTTACTCCAACGACGATATCCACGAGTTTTCAAATAAATTTCTCAGAGTGACGAGGCATTGGCTACCTGAAGAGAGTCATAGTTACTCCTGCCGGCTGCTCCCATTTCTTTAGGCCTTTATCATTCTTGCTATGGCCAGTCCTACAGAACCGATATGCCACTGTATGTCCACCTTAACGTCGTCCCAGTTACTCCCACTACGAGTTTCTCGAGTAAGCAAATGTACTTCGCCGGATGACGAGGCATCTGGCTACCCTAAGAGAGTCATAGTTACTGCAGCCAGATGCTCCCCTTATTTTGAATCTTTCCTCTCTTTAATTCTTACTGCGGAATGTCCAAGCAGATGCGAAATGCTGCAACATGTCCACCTTAACGTTGTCTGAGTTACTCCAACGACGATATCCACGAGTTTTCAAATAAATTTCGCAGAGTGACGAGGCATTTGGCTACCTTAAGAGAGTCATAGTTACTGCTGCCAGCTGCTCCCATTTCTTTAGGCCTTCATCATTCTTGCAATGGCCAGTCCTACAGAACCGATATGCCACTGTATGTCCACCTTAACGTCGTCCCAGTTACTCCCACTACGAGTTTCTCGAGTAAGCAAATGTACTTCGCCGGATGACGAGGCATCTGGCTACCCTAAGAGAGTCATAGTTACTGCAGCCAGATGCTCCCCTTATTTTGAATCTTTCCTCTCTTTAATTCTTACTGCGGAATGTCCAAGCAGATGCGAAATGCTGCAACATGTCCACCTTAACGTTGTCTGAGTTACTCCAACGACGATATCCACGACTTTTCATATAAATTTCGCAGATTGACGAGGCATTTGGCTATCTTGAGAGAGTCATAGATACTGCTGCCAGCTTCTACCCCTTCTTTGAATCTTTCCTTTTTTTAATTTGTATTGCGACCAGTCCTGCAGAAGCGAAATGCTACAGCATGTCCACCTTAACGTTGTCTGAGTAACTCCAACGACGATATCCTCGAGTTTTGAAATAAATTTCGCAGAGTGACGAGGCACTGGCTACCTTAAGAGAGTTATAGTTACTCCTGCCGGCTGCTCCCATGTCTTTAGGCCTTTATCATTCTTGCTATGGCCAGTCCTACAGAACCGATATGCCACTGTATGTCCACCTTAACGTCGTCACAGTTACTCCCACTACGCGTTTCTCGAGTTACCAAATGTACTTCGCCGGATGACGAGACGTTTGGCTACCTTAAGAGAGTCATAGTTACTGCAGCCAGATGCTCCCCTTCCTTTTAATTGTTCCGCTCTTTAATTCCTACTGCGGAATGTTCAAGCAGAAGCGAAATGCTGCAACATGTCCACCTTAACGTTGTCTGAGTTACTCCAACGACGATATCCACGAGTTTTCAAATAAATATCGCAGAGTTACGAGGCATTTGGCTACCTTAAGAGAGTCATAGTTACTGCTGCCAGCTGCTCCCCCTTCTTTGAATCTCTCCTCTCTTTAATTTGTATTGCGGCCAGTCCAGCAGAAGCGTAATACTACAGCATGTCCACCTTAACGTTGTCTGAGTTACTCCAACGACGATATCCTCGAGTTTTAAAATAAATTTCGCAGAGTGACGAGGCATTGGCTACCTGAAGAGAGTCATAGTTACTGCTGCCAGCTGCTCCCATTTCTTTAGGCCTTCATCATTCTTGCTATGGCCAGTCCTACAGAACCGATATGCCACTGTACGTCCACCTTAACGTCGTCCCAGTTACTCCCACTACGAGTTTCTCGAGTAAGCAAATGTACTTCGCCGGATGACGAGGCATCTGGCTACCCTAAGAGAGTCATAGTTACTGCAGCCAGATGCTCCCCTTATTTTGAATCTTTCCTCTCTTTAATTCTTACTGCGGAATGTCCAAGCAGATGCGAAATGCTGCAACATGTCCACCTTAACGTTGTCTGAGTTACTCCAACGACGATATCCACGAGTTTTCAAATAAATTTCTCAGAGTGACGAGGCATTGGCTACCTGAAGAGAGTCATAGTTACTCCTGCCGGCTGCTCCCATTTCTTTAGGCCTTTATCATTCTTGCTATGGCCAGTCCTACAGAACCGATATGCCACTGTATGTCCACCTTAACGTCGTCCCAGTTACTCCCACTACGAGTTTCTCGAGTAAGCAAATGTACTTCGCCGGATGACGAGGCATTTGGCTACCCTAAGAGAGTCATAGTTACTGCAGCCAGATGCTCCCCTTATTTTGAATCTTTCCTCTCTTTAATTCTTACTGCGGAATGTTCAAGCAGATGCGAAATGCTGCAACATGTCCACCTTAACGTTGTCTGAGTTACTCCAATGACGATATCCACGTGTTTTCAAATAAATTTCTCAGAGTGACGAGGCATTGGCTACCTGAAGAGAGTCATAGTTACTCCTGCCGGCTGCTCCCATTTCTTTAGGCCTTTATCATTCTTGCTATGGCCAGTCCTACAGAACCGATATGCCACTGTATGTCCACCTTAACGTCGTCACAGTTACTCCCACTACGCGTTTCTCGAGTTACCAAATGTACTTCGCCGGATGACGAGACGTTTGGCTACCTTAAGAGAGTCATAGTTACTGCAGCCAGATGCTCCCCTTCCTTTTAATTGTTCCGCTCTTTAATTCCTACTGCGGAATGTTCAAGCAGAAGCGAAATGCTGCAACATGTCCACCTTAACGTTGTCTGAGTTACTCCAACGACGATATCCACGAGTTTTCAAATAAATTTCGCAGAGTGACGAGGCATTTGGCTACCTTAAGAGAGTCATAGTTACTGCTGCCAGCTGCTCCCCCTTCTTTGAATCTCTCCTCTCTTTAATTTGTATTGCGGCCAGTCCAGCAGAAGCGTAATACTACAGCATGTCCACCTTAACGTTGTCTGAGTTACTCCAACGACGATATCCTCGAGTTTTAAAATAAATTTCGCAGAGTGACGAGGCATTGGCTACCTGAAGAGAGTCATAGTTACTGCTGCCAGCTGCTCCCATTTCTTTAGGCCTTCATCATTCTTGCTATGGCCAGTCCTACAGAACCGATATGCCACTGTATGTCCACCTTAACGTCGTCCCAGTTACTCCCACTACGAGTTTCTCGAGTAAGCAAATGTACTTCGCCGGATGACGAGGCATCTGGCTACCCTAAGAGAGTCATAGTTACTGCAGCCAGATGCTCCCCTTATTTTGAATCTTTCCTCTCTTTAATTCTTACTGCGGAATGTCCAAGCAGATGCGAAATGCTGCAACATGTCCACCTTAACGTTGTCTGAGTTACTCCAACGACGATATCCACGAGTTTTCAAATAAATTTCTCAGAGTGACGAGGCATTGGCTACCTGAAGAGAGTCATAGTTACTCCTGCCGGCTGCTCCGATTTCTTTAGGCCTTTATCATTCTTGCTATGGCCAGTCCTACAGAACCGATATGCCACTGTATGTCCACCTTAACGTCGTCCCAGTTACTCCCACTACGAGTTTCTCGAGTAAGCAAATGTACTTCGCCGGAAGACGAGGCATCTGGCTACCCTAAGAGAGTCATAGTTACTGCAGCCAGATGCTCCCCTTATTTTGAATCTTTCCTCTCTTTAATTCTTACTGCGGAATGTCCAAGCAGATGCGAAATGCTGCAACATGTCCACCTTAACGTTGTCTGAGTTACTCCAACGACGATATCCACGAGTTTTCAAATAAATTTCGCACAGTGACGAGGCATTTGGCTACCTTAAGAGAGTCATAGTTACTGCTGCCAGCTGCTCCCATTTCTTTAGGCCTTCATCATTCTTGCTATGGCCAGTCCTACAGAACCGATATGCCACTGTATGTCCACCTTAACGTCGTCCCAGTTACTCCCACTACGAGTTTCTCGAGTAAGCAAATGTACTTCGCCGGATGACGAGGCATCTGGCTACCCTAAGAGAGTCATAGTTACTGCAGCCAGATGCTCCCCTTATTTTGAATCTTTCCTCTCTTTAATTCTTACTGCGGAATGTCCAAGCAGATGCGAAATGCTGCAACATGTCCACCTTAACGTTGTCTGAGTTACTCCAACGACGATATCCACGACTTTTCATATAAATTTCGCAGATTGACGAGGCATTTGGCTATCTTGAGAGAGTCATAGATACTGCTGCCAGCTTCTACCCCTTCTTTGAATCTTTCCTTTTTTTAATTTGTATTGCGATCAGTCCTGCAGAAGCGAAATGCTACAGCATGTCCACCTTAACGTTGTCTGAGTTACTCCAACGACGATATCCTCGAGTTTTGAAATAAATTTCGCAGAGTGACGAGGCACTGGCTACCTTAAGAGAGTTATAGTTACTCCTGCCGGCTGCTCCCATGTCTTTAGGCCTTTATCATTCTTGCTATGGCCAGTCCTACAGAACCGATATGCCACTGTATGTCCACCTTAACGTCGTCACAGTTACTCCCACTACGCGTTTCTCGAGTTACCAAATGTACTTCGCCGGATGACGAGACGTTTGGCTACCTTAAGAGAGTCATAGTTACTGCAGCCAGATGCTCCCCTTCCTTTTAATTGTTCCGCTCTTTAATTCCTACTGCGGAATGTTCAAGCAGAAGCGAAATGCTGCAACATGTCCACCTTAACGTTGTCTGAGTTACTCCAACGACGATATCCACGAGTTTTCAAATAAATATCGCAGAGTGACGAGGCATTTGGCTACCTTAAGAGAGTCATAGTTACTGCTGCCAGCTGCTCCCCCTTCTTTGAATCTCTCCTCTCTTTAATTTGTATTGCGGCCAGTCCAGCAGAAGCGTAATACTACAGCATGTCCACCTTAACGTTGTCTGAGTTACTCCAACGACGATATCCTCGAGTTTTAAAATAAATTTCGCAGAGTGACGAGGCATTGGCTACCTGAAGAGAGTCATAGTTACTGCTGCCAGCTGCTCCCATTTCTTTAGGCCTTCATCATTCTTGCTATGGCCAGTCCTACAGAACCGATATGCCACTGTACGTCCACCTTAACGCCGTCCCAGTTACTCCCACTACGAGTTTCTCGAGTAAGCAAATGTACTTCGCCGGATGACGAGGCATCTGGCTACCCTAAGAGAGTCATAGTTACTGCAGCCAGATGCTCCCCTTATTTTGAATCTTTCCTCTCTTTAATTCTTACTGCGGAATGTCCAAGCAGATGCGAAATGCTGCAACATGTCCACCTTAACGTTGTCTGAGTTACTCCAACGACGATATCCACGAGTTTTCAAATAAATTTCTCAGAGTGACGAGGCATTGGCTACCTGAAGAGAGTCATAGTTACTCCTGCCGGCTGCTCCCATTTCTTTAGGCCTTTATCATTCTTGCTATGGCCAGTCCTACAGAACCGATATGCCACTGTATGTCCACCTTAACGTCGTCCCAGTTACTCCCACTACGAGTTTCTCGAGTAAGCAAATGTACTTCGCCGGATGACGAGGCATTTGGCTACCCTAAGAGAGTCATAGTTACTGCAGCCAGATGCTCCCCTTATTTTGAATCTTTCCTCTCTTTAATTCTTACTGCGGAATGTCCAAGCAGATGCGAAATGCTGCAACATGTCCACCTTAACGTTGTCTGAGTTACTCCAACGACGATATCCACGAGTTTTAAAATAAATTGCAGAGTGACGAGGCATTTGGCTACCTTAAGAGAGTCATAGTTACTCCTGCCGGCTGCTCCCCTTTCTGTAGGCCTCTATCATTCTTGCTATGGCCAGTCCTACAGAACCGATATGCCACTGTATGTCCACCTTAACGTCGTCCCAGTTACTCCCACTACGAGTTTCTCGAGTTACCAAATGTACTTCGCCGGATGACGAGACGTTTGGCTACCTTAAGAGAGGAATAGTTACTGCAGCCAGATGCTCTCCTTCCTTTTAATCTTTCCGCTCTTCAATTCCTACTGCGAAATGTTCAAGTAGAAGCGAAATGCTGCAAAATGTCCACCTTAACGTTGTCTGAGTTACTCCAACGACGATATCCACGAGTTTTCAAATAAATTTCGCAGAGTGACGAGGCATTTGGCTACCTTAAGAGAGTCATAGTTACTGCTGCCAGCTGCTCCCATTTCTTTAGGCCTTCATCATTCTTGCTATGGCCAGTCCTACAGAACCGATATGCCACTGTATGTCCACCTTAACGTCGTCCCAGTTACTCCCACTACGAGTTTCTCGAGTAAGCAAATGTACTTCGCCGGATGACGAGGCATCTGGCTACCCTAAGAGAGTCATAGTTACTGCAGCCAGATGCTCCCCTTATTTTGAATCTTTCCTCTCTTTAATTCTTACTGCGGAATGTCCAAGCAGATGCGAAATGCTGCAACATGTCCACCTTAACGTTGTCTGAGTTACTCCAACGACGATATCCACGACTTTTCATATAAATTTCGCAGATTGACGAGGCATTTGGCTATCTTGAGAGAGTCATAGATACTGCTGCCAGCTTCTACCCCTTCTTTGAATCTTTCCTTTTTTTAATTTGTATTGCGACCAGTCCTGCAGAAGCGAAATGCTACAGCATGTCCACCTTAACGTTGTCTGAGTTACTCCAACGACGATATCCTCGAGTTTTGAAATAAATTTCGCAGAGTGACGAGGCACTGGCTACCTTAAGAGAGTTATAGTTACTCCTGCCGGCTGCTCCCATGTCTTTAGGCCTTTATCATTCTTGCTATGGCCAGTCCTACAGAACCGATATGCCACTGTATGTCCACCTTAACGTCGTCACAGTTACTCCCACTACGCGTTTCTCGAGTTACCAAATGTACTTCGCCGGATGACGAGACGTTTGGCTACCTTAAGAGAGTCATAGTTACTGCAGCCAGATGCTCCCCTTCCTTTTAATTGTTCCGCTCTTTAATTCCTACTGCGGAATGTTCAAGCAGAAGCGAAATGCTGCAACATGTCCACCTTAACGTTGTCTGAGTTACTCCAACGACGATATCCACGAGTTTTCAAATAAATATCGCAGAGTGACGAGGCATTTGGCTACCTTAAGAGAGTCATAGTTACTGCTGCCAGCTGCTCCCCCTTCTTTGAATCTCTCCTCTCTTTAATTTGTATTGCGGCCAGTCCAGCAGAAGCGTAATACTACAGCATGTCCACCTTAACGTTGTCTGAGTTACTCCAACGACGATATCCTCGAGTTTTAAAATAAATTTCGCAGAGTGACGAGGCATTGGCTACCTGAAGAGAGTCATAGTTACTGCTGCCAGCTGCTCCCATTTCTTTAGGCCTTCATCATTCTTGCTATGGCCAGTCCTACAGAACCGATATGCCACTGTACGTCCACCTTAACGTCGTCCCAGTTACTCCCACTACGAGTTTCTCGAGTAAGCAAATGTACTTCGCCGGATGACGAGGCATCTGGCTACCCTAAGAGAGTCATAGTTACTGCAGCCAGATGCTCCCCTTATTTTGAATCTTTCCTCTCTTTAATTCTTACTGCGGAATGTCCAAGCAGATGCGAAATGCTGCAACATGTCCACCTTAACGTTGTCTGAGTTACTCCAACGACGATATCCACGAGTTTTCAAATAAATTTCTCAGAGTGACGAGGCATTGGCTACCTGAAGAGAGTCATAGTTACTCCTGCCGGCTGCTCCCATTTCTTTAGGCCTTTATCATTCTTGCTATGGCCAGTCCTACAGAACCGATATGCCACTGTATGTCCACCTTAACGTCGTCCCAGTTACTCCCACTACGAGTTGCTCGAGTAAGCAAATGTACTTCGCCGGATGACGAGGCATTTGGCTACCCTAAGAGAGTCATAGTTACTGCAGCCAGATGCTCCCCTTATTTTGAATCTTTCCTCTCTTTAATTCTTACTGCGGAATGTCCAAGCAGATGCGAAATGCTGCAACATGTCCACCTTAACGGTGTCTGAGTTACTCCAACGACGATATCCACGAGTTTTAAAATAAATTGCAGAGTGACGAGGCATTTGGCTACCTTAAGAGAGTCATAGTTACTCCTGCCGGCTGCTCCCCTTTCTGTAGGCCTTTATCATTCTTGCTATGGCCAGTCCTACAGAACCGATATGCCACTGTATGTCCACCTTAACGTCGTCCCAGTTACTCCCACTACGAGTTTCTCGAGTTACCAAATGTACTTCGCCGGATGACGAGACGTTTGGCTACCTTAAGAGAGGAATAGTTACTGCAGCCAGATGCTCTCCTTCCTTTTAATCTTTCCGCTCTTCAATTCCTACTGCGAAATGTTCAAGTAGAAGCGAAATGCTGCAAAATGTCCACCTTAACGTTGTCTGAGTTACTCCAACGACGATATCCACGAGTTTTCAAATAAATTTCGCAGAGTGACGAGGAATTTGGCTACCTTAAGAGAGTCATAGTTACTGCTGCCAGCTGCTCCCATTTCTTTAGGCCTTCATCATTCTTGCTATGGCCAGTCCTACAGAACCGATATGCCACTATATGTCCACCTTAACGTCGTCCCAGTTACTCCCACTACGAGTTTCTCGAGTTACCAAATGTACTTCGCCGGATGACGAGACGTTTGGCTACCTTAAGAGAGGAATAGTTACTGCAGCCAGATGCTCTCCTTCCTTTTAATCTTTCCGCTCTTCAATTCCTACTGCGAAATGTTCAAGTAGAAGCGAAATGCTGCAAAATGTCCACCTTAACGTTGTCTGAGTTACTCCAACGACGATATCCACGAGTTTTCAAATAAATTTCGCAGAGTGACGAGGAATTTGGCTACCTTAAGAGAGTCATAGTTACTGCTGCCAGCTGCTCCCATTTCTTTAGGCCTTCATCATTCTTGCTATGGCCAGTCCTACAGAACCGATATGCCACTATATGTCCACCTTAACGTCGTCCCAGTTACTCCCACTACGAGTTTCTCGAGTTACCAAATGTACTTCGCCGGATGACGAGACGTTTGGCTACTTTAAGAGAGTCATAGTTACTGCAGCCAGATGCTCCCCTTCCTTTTAATTGTTCCGCTCTTTAATTCCTACTGCGGAATGTTCAAGCAGAAGCGAAATGCTGCAACATGTCCACCTTAACGTTGTCTGAGTTACTCCAACGACGATATCCACGAGTTTTCAAATAAATTTCGCAGAGTGACGAGGCATTTGGCTACCTTAAGAGAGTCATAGTTACTGCTGCCAGCTGCTCCCCCTTCTTTGAATCTCTCCTCTCTTTAATTTGTATTGCGGCCAGTCCAGCAGAAGCGTAATACTACAGCATGTCCACCTTAACGTTGTCTGAGTTACTCCAACGACGATATCCTCGAGTTTTAAAATAAATTTCGCAGAGTGACGAGGCATTGGCTACCTGAAGAGAGTCATAGTTACTGCTGCCAGCTGCTCCCATTTCTTTAGGCCTTCATCATTCTTGCTAAGGCCAGTCCTACAGAACCGATATGCCACTGTATGTCCACCTTAACGTCGTCCCAGTTACTCCCACTACGAGTTTCTCGAGTAAGCAAATGTACTTCGCCGGATGACGAGGCATCTGGCTACCCTAAGAGAGTCATAGTTACTGCAGCCAGATGCTCCCCTTATTTTGAATCTTTCCTCTCTTTAATTCTTACTGCGGAATGTCCAAGCAGATGCGAAATGCTGCAACATGTCCACCTTAACGTTGTCTGAGTTACTCCAACGACGATATCCACGAGTTTTCAAATAAATTTCTCAGAGTGACGAGGCATTTGGCTACCTTAAGAGAGTCATAGTTACTCCTGCCGGCTGCTCCCCTTTCTGTAGGCCTTTATCATTCTTGCTATGGCCAGTCCTACAGAACCGATATGCCACTGTATGTCCACCTTAACGTCGTCCCAGTTACTCCCACTACGAGTTTCTCGAGTTACCAAATGTACTTCGCCGGATGACGAGACGTTTGGCTACCTTAATAGAGGAATAGTTACTGCAGCCAGATGCTCCCCTTCCTTTTAATCTTTCCGGTCTTTAATTCCTACTGCGAAATGTTCAAGTAGAAGCGAAATGCTGCAAAATGTCCACCTTAACGTTGTCTGAGTTACTCCAACGACGATATCCACGACTTTTCATATAAATTTCGCAGATTGACGAGGCATTTGGCTATCTTGAGAGAGTCATAGATACTGCTGCCAGCTTCTACCCCTTCTTTGAATCTTTCCTTTTTTTAATTTGTATTGCGACCAGTCCTGCAGAAGCGAAATGCTACAGCATGTCCACCTTAACGTTGTCTGAGTTACTCCAACGACGATATCCTCGAGTTTTGAAATAAATTTCGCAGAGTGACGAGGCACTGGCTACCTTAAGAGAGTTATAATTACTCCTGCCGGCTGCTCCCATGTCTTTAGGCCTTTATCATTCTTGCTATGGCCAGTCCTACAGAACCGATATGCCACTGTATGTCCACCTTAACGTCGTCACAGTTACTCCCACTACGCGTTTCTCGAGTTACCAAATGTACTTCGCCGGATGACGAGACGTTTGGCTACCTTAAGAGAGTCATAGTTACTGCAGCCAGATGCTCCCCTTCCTTTTAATTGTTCCGCTCTTTAATTCCTACTGCGGAATGTTCAAGCAGAAGCGAAATGCTGCAACATGTCCACCTTAACGTTGTCTGAGTTACTCCAACGACGATATCCACGAGTTTTCAAATAAATTTCGCAGAGTGACGAGGCATTTGGCTACCTTAAGAGAGTCATAGTAACTGCTGCCAGCTGCTCCCATTTCTTTAGGCCTTCATCATTCTTGCTATGGCCAGTCCTACAGAACCGATATGCCACTGTATGTCCACCTTAACGTCGTCCCAGTTACTCCCACTACGAGTTTCTCGAGTAAGCAAATGTACTTCGCCGGATGACGAGGCATCTGGCTACCCTAAGAGAGTCATAGTTACTGCAGCCAGATGCTCCCCTTATTTTGAATCTTTCCTCTCTTTAATTCTTACTGCGGAATGTCCAAGCAGATGCGAAATGCTGCAACATGTCCACCTTAACGTTGTCTGAGTTACTCCAACGACGATATCCACGAGTTTTCAAATAAATTTCTCAGAGTGACGAGGCATTGGCTACCTGAAGAGAGTCATAGTTACTCCTGCCGGCTGCTCCCATTTCTTTAGGCCTTTATCATTCTTGCTATGGCCAGTCCTACAGAACCGATATGCCACTGTATGTCCACCTTAACGTCGTCCCAGTTACTCCCACTACGAGTTTCTCGAGTAAGCAAATGTACTTCGCCGGATGACGAGGCATTTGGCTACCCTAAGAGAGTCATAGTTACTGCAGCCAGATGCTCCCCTTATTTTGAATCTTTCCTCTCTTTAATTCTTACTGCGGAATGTCCAAGCAGATGCGAAATGCTGCAACATGTCCACCTTAACGTTGTCTGAGTTACTCCAACGACGATATCCACGAGTTTTCAAATAAATTTCGCAGAGTGACGAGGCATTTGGCTACCTTAAGAGAGTCATAGTTACTCCTGCCGGCTGCTCCCCTTTCTGTAGGCCTTTATCATTCTTGCTATGGCCAGTCCTACAGAACCGATATGCCACTGTATGTCCACCTTAACGTCGTCCCAGTTACTCCCACTACGAGTTTCTCGAGTTACCAAATGTACTTCGCCGGATGACGAGACGTTTGGCTACCTTAAGAGAGGAATACTTACTGCAGCCAGATGCTCCCCTTCCTTTTAATTGTTCCGCTCTTTAATTCCTACTGCGGAATGTTCAAGCAGAAGCGAAATGCTGCAACATGTCCACCTTAACGTTGTCTGAGTTACTCCAACGACGATATCCACGAGTTTTCAAATAAATTTCGCAGAGTGACGAGGCATTTGGCTACCTTAAGAGAGTCATAGTTACTGCTGCCAGCTGCTCCCCCTTCTTTGAATCTCTCCTCTCTTAAATTTGTATTGCGGCCAGTCCAGCAGAAGCGTAATACTACAGCATGTCCACCTTAACGTTGTCTGAGTTACTCCAACGACGATATCCTCGAGTTTTAAAATAAATTTCGCAGAGTGACGAGGCATTGGCTACCTGAAGAGAGTCATAGTTACTGCTGCCAGCTGCTCCCATTTCTTTAGGCCTTCATCATTCTTGCTAAGGCCAGTCCTACAGAACCGATATGCCACTGTATGTCCACCTTAACGTCGTCCCAGTTACTCCCACTACGAGTTTCTCGAGTAAGCAAATGTACTTCGCCGGATGACGAGGCATCTGGCTACCCTAAGAGAGTCATAGTTACTGCAGCCAGATGCTCCCCTTATTTTGAATCTTTCCTCTCTTTAATTCTTACTGCGGAATGTCCAAGCTGATGCGAAATGCTGCAACATGTCCACCTTAACGTTGTCTGAGTTACTCCAACGACGATATCCACGAGTTTTCAAATAAATTTCTCAGAGTGACGAGGCATTTGGCTACCTTAAGAGAGTCATAGTTACTCCTGCCGGCTGCTCCCCTTTCTGTAGGCCTTTATCATTCTTGCTATGGCCAGTCCTACAGAACCGATATGCCACTGTATGTCCACCTTAACGTCGTCCCAGTTACTCCCACTACGAGTTTCTCGAGTTACCAAATGTACTTCGCCGGATGACGAGACGTTTGGCTACCTTAATAGAGGAATAGTTACTGCAGCCAGATGCTCCCCTTCCTTTTAATCTTTCCGCTCTTTAATTCCTACTGCGAAATGTTCAAGTAGAAGCGAAATGCTGCAAAATGTCCCCCTTAACGTTGTCTGAGTTACTCCAACGACGATATCCACGACTTTTCATATAAATTTCGCAGATTGACGAGGCATTTGGCTATCTTGAGAGAGTCATAGATACTGCTGCCAGCTTCTACCCCTTCTTTGAATCTTTCCTTTTTTTAATTTGTATTGCGACCAGTCCTGCAGAAGCGAAATGCTACAGCATGTCCACCTTAACGTTGTCTGAGTTACTCCAACGACGATATCCTCGAGTTTTGAAATAAATTTCGCAGAGTGACGAGGCACTGGCTACCTTAAGAGAGTTATAATTACTCCTGCCGGCTGCTCCCATGTCTTTAGGCCTTTATCATTCTTGCTATGGCCAGTCCTACAGAACCGATATGCCACTGTATGTCCACCTTAACGTCGTCACAGTTACTCCCACTACGCGTTTCTCGAGTTACCAAATGTACTTCGCCGGATGACGAGACGTTTGGCTACCTTAAGAGAGTCATAGTTACTGCAGCCAGATGCTCCCCTTATTTTGAATCTTTCCTCTCTTTAATTCTTACTGCGGAATGTCCAAGCAGATGCGAAATGCTGCAACATGTCCACCTTAACGTTGTCTGAGTTACTCCAACGACGATATCTACGAGTTTTCAAATAAATTTCTCAGAGTGACGAGGCATTGGCTACCTGAAGAGAGTCATAGTTACTCCTGCCGGCTGCTCCCATTTCTTTAGGCCTTTATCATTCTTGCTATGGCCAGTCCTACAGAACCGATATGCCACTGTATGTCCACCTTAACGTCGTCCCAGTTACTCCCACTACGAGTTTCTCGAGTAAGCAAATGTACTTCGCCGGATGACGAGGCATTTGGCTACCCTAAGAGAGTCATAGTTACTGCAGCCAGATGCTCCCCTTATTTTGAATCTTTCCTCTCTTTAATTCTTACTGCGGAATGTCCAAGCAGATGCGAAATGCTGCAACATGTCCACCTTAACGTTGTCTGAGTTACTCCAACGACGATATCCACGAGTTTTCAAATAAATTTCGCAGAGTGACGAGGCATTTGGCTACCTTAAGAGAGTCATAGTTACTCCTGCCGGCTGCTCCCCTTTCTGTAGGCCTTTATCATTCTTGCTATGGCCAGTCCTACAGAACCGATATGCCACTGTATGTCCACCTTAACGTCGTCCCAGTTACTCCCACTACGAGTTTCTCGAGTTACCAAATGTACTTCGCCGGATGACGAGACGTTTGGCTACCTTAAGAGAGGAATAGTTACTGCAGCCAGATGCTCCCCTTCCTTTTAATTGTTCCGCTCTTTAATTCCTACTGCGGAATGTTCAAGCAGAAGCGAAATGCTGCAACATGTCCACCTTAACGTTGTCTGAGTTACTCCAACGACGATATCCACGAGTTTTCAAATAAATTTCGCAGAGTGACGAGGCATTTGGCTACCTTAAGAGAGTCATAGTTACTGCTGCCAGCTGCTCCCCCTTCTTTGAATCTCTCCTCTCTTTAATTTGTATTGCGGCCAGTCCAGCAGAAGCGTAATACTACAGCATGTCCACCTTAACGTTGTCTGAGTTACTCCAACGACGATATCCTCGAGTTTTAAAATAAATTTCGCAGAGTGACGAGGCATTGGCTACCTGAAGAGAGTCATAGTTACTGCTGCCAGCTGCTCCCATTTCTTTAGGCCTTCATCATTCTTGCTAAGGCCAGTCCTACAGAACCGATATGCCACTGTATGTCCACCTTAACGTCGTCCCAGTTACTCCCACTACGAGTTTCTCGAGTAAGCAAATGTACTTCGCCGGATGACGAGGCATCTGGCTACCCTAAGAGAGTCATAGTTACTGCAGCCAGATGCTCCCCTTATTTTGAATCTTTCCTCTCTTTAATTCTTACTGCGGAATGTCCAAGCAGATGCGAAATGCTGCAACATGTCCACCTTAACGTTGTCTGAGTTACTCCAACGACGATATCCACGAGTTTTCAAATAAATTTCTCAGAGTGACGAGGCATTTGGCTACCTTAAGAGAGTCATAGTTACTCCTGCCGGCTGCTCCCATTTCTTTAGGCCTTTATCATTCTTGCTATGGCCAGTCCTACAGAACCGATATGCCACTGTATGTCCACCTTAACGTCGTCCCAGTTACTCCCACTACGAGTTTCTCGAGTTACCAAATGTACTTCGCCGGATGACGAGACGTTTGGCTACCTTAATAGAGGAATAGTTACTGCAGCCAGATGCTCCCCTTCCTTTTAATCTTTCCGCTCTTTAATTCCTACTGCGAAATGTTCAAGTAGAAGCGAAATGCTGCAAAATGTCCCCCTTAACGTTGTCTGAGTTACTCCAACGACGATATCCACGACTTTTCATATAAATTTCGCAGATTGACGAGGCATTTGGCTATCTTGAGAGAGTCATAGATACTGCTGCCAGCTTCTACCCCTTCTTTGAATCTTTCCTTTTTTTAATTTGTATTGCGACCAGTCCTGCAGAAGCGAAATGCTACAGCATGTCCACCTTAACGTTGTCTGAGTTACTCCAACGACGATATCCTCGAGTTTTGAAATAAATTTCGCAGAGTGACGAGGCACTGGCTACCTTAAGAGAGTTATAATTACTCCTGCCGGCTGCTCCCATGTCTTTAGGCCTTTATCATTCTTGCTATGGCCAGTCCTACAGAACCGATATGCCACTGTATGTCCACCTTAACGTCGTCACAGTTACTCCCACTACGCGTTTCTCGAGTTACCAAATGTACTTCGCCGGATGACGAGACGTTTGACTACCTTAAGAGAGTCATAGTTACTGCAGCCAGATGCTCCCCTTCCTTTTAATTGTTCCGCTCTTTAATTCCTACTGCGGAATGTTCAAGCAGAAGCGAAATGCTGCAACATGTCCACCTTAACGTTGTCTGAGTTACTCCAACGACGATATCCACGAGTTTTCAAATAAATTTCGCAGAGTGACGAGGCATTTGGCTACCTTAAGAGAGTCATAGTAACTGCTGCCAGCTGCTCCCATTTCTTTAGGCCTTCATCATTCTTGCTATGGCCAGTCCTACAGAACCGATATGCCACTGTATGTCCACCTTAACGTCGTCCCAGTTACTCCCACTACGAGTTTCTCGAGTAAGCAAATGTACTTCGCCGGATGACGAGGCATCTGGCTACCCTAAGAGAGTCATAGTTACTGCAGCCAGATGCTCCCCTTATTTTGAATCTTTCCTCTCTTTAATTCTTACTGCGGAATGTCCAAGCAGATGCGAAATGCTGCAACATGTCCACCTTAACGTTGTCTGAGTTACTCCAACGACGATATCCACGAGTTTTCAAATAAATTTCTCAGAGTGACGAGGCATTGGCTACCTGAAGAGAGTCATAGTTACTCCTGCCGGCTGCTCCCATTTCTTTAGGCCTTTATCATTCTTGCTATGGCCAGTCCTACAGAACCGATATGCCACTGTATGTCCACCTTAACGTCGTCCCAGTTACTCCCACTACGAGTTTCTCGAGTAAGCAAATGTACTTCGCCGGATGACGAGGCATTTGGCTACCCTAAGAGAGTCATAGTTACTGCAGCCAGATGCTCCCCTTATTTTGAATCTTTCCTCTCTTTAATTCTTACTGCGGAATGTCCAAGCAGATGCGAAATGCTGCAACATGTCCACCTTAACGTTGTCTGAGTTACTCCAACGACGATATCCACGAGTTTTCAAATAAATTTCGCAGAGTGACGAGGCATTTGGCTACCTTAAGAGAGTCATAGTTACTCCTGCCGGCTGCTCCCCTTTCTGTAGGCCTTTATCATTCTTGCTATGGCCAGTCCTACAGAACCGATATGCCACTGTATGTCCACCTTAACGTCGTCCCAGTTACTCCCACTACGAGTTTCTCGAGTTACCAAATGTACTTCGCCGGATGACGAGACGTTTGGCTACCTTAAGAGAGGAATAGTTACTGCAGCCAGATGCTCCCCTTCCTTTTAATTGTTCCGCTCTTTAATTCCTACTGCGGAATGTTCAAGCAGAAGCGAAATGCTGCAACATGTCCACCTTAACGTTGTCTGAGTTACTCCAACGACGATATCCACGAGTTTTCAAATAAATTTCGCAGAGTGACGAGGCATTTGGCTACCTTAAGAGAGTCATAGTTACTGCTGCCAGCTGCTCCCCCTTCTTTGAATCTCTCCTCTCTTTAATTTGTATTGCGGCCAGTCCAGCAGAAGCGTAATACTACAGCATGTCCACCTTAACGTTGTCTGAGTTACTCCAAAGACGATATCCTCGAGTTTTAAAATAAATTTCGCAGAGTGACGAGGCATTGGCTACCTGAAGAGAGTCATAGTTACTGCTGCCAGCTGCTCCCATTTCTTTAGGCCTTCATCATTCTTGCTATGGCCAGTCCTACAGAACCGATATGCCACTGTATGTCCACCTTAACGTCGTCCCAGTTACTCCCACTACGAGTTTCTCGAGTAAGCAAATGTACTTCGCCGGATGACGAGGCATCTGGCTACCCTAAGAGAGTCATAGTTACTGCAGCCAGATGCTCCCCTTATTTTGAATCTTTCCTCTCTTTAATTCTTACTGCGGAATGTCCAAGCAGATGCGAAATGCTGCAACATGTCCACCTTAACGTTGTCTGAGTTACTCCAACGACGATATCCACGAGTTTTCAAATAAATTTCTCAGAGTGACGAGGCATTGGCTACCTGAAGAGAGTCATAGTTACTCCTGCCGGCTGCTCCCATTTCTTTAGGCCTTCATCATTCTTGCTATGGCCAGTCCTACAGAACCGATATGCCACTGTATGTCCACCTTAACGTCGTCCCAGTTACTCCCACTACGAGTTTCTCGAGTAAGCAAATGTACTTCGCCGGATGACGAGGCATTTGGCTACCCTAAGAAAGTCATAGTTACTGCAGCCAGATGCTCCCCTTATTTTGAATCTTTCCTCTCTTTAATTCTTACTGCGGAATGTCCAAGCAGATGCGAAATGCTGCAACATGTCCACCTTAACGTTGTCTGAGTTACTCCAACGACGATATCCACGAGTTTTCAAATAAATTTCGCAGAGTGACGAGGCATTTGGCTACCTTAAGAGAGTCATAGTTACTCCTGCCGGCTGCTCCCCTTTCTGTAGGCCTTTATCATTCTTGCTATGGCCAGTCCTACAGAACCGATATGCCACTGTATGTCCACCTTAACGTCGTCCCAGTTACTCCCACTACGAGTTTCTCGAGTTACCAAATGTACTTCGCCGGATGACGAGACGTTTGGCTACCTTAAGAGAGGAATAGTTACTGCA
Organism: Schistocerca serialis cubense; assembly: GCF_023864345.2. Classification (NCBI taxonomy): domain Eukaryota; kingdom Metazoa; phylum Arthropoda; class Insecta; order Orthoptera; family Acrididae; genus Schistocerca; species Schistocerca serialis. The sequence continues at coordinate 99,097 of NW_026047575.1, read as the reverse complement.
GCCAGATGCTCTCCTTCCTTTTAATCTTTCCGCTCTTCAATTCCTACTGCGAAATGTTCAAGTAGAAGCGAAATGCTGCAAAATGTCCACCTTAACGTTGTCTGAGTTACTCCAACGACGATATCCACGAGTTTTCAAATAAATTTCGCAGAGTGACGAGGCATTTGGCTACCTTAAGAGAGTCATAGTTACTGCTGCCAGCTGCTCCCATTTCTTTAGGCCTTCATCATTCTTGCTATGGCCAGTCCTACAGAACCGATATGCCACTGTATGTCCACCTTAACGTCGTCCCAGTTACTCCCACTACGAGTTTCTCGAGTAAGCAAATGTACTTCGCCGGATGACGAGGCATCTGGCTACCCTAAGAGAGTCATAGTTACTGCAGCCAGATGCTCCCCTTATTTTGAATCTTTCCTCTCTTTAATTCTTACTGCGGAATGTCCAAGCAGATGCGAAATGCTGCAACATGTCCACCTTAACGTTGTCTGAGTTACTCCAACGACGATATCCACGACTTTTCATATAAATTTCGCAGATTGACGAGGCATTTGGCTATCTTGAGAGAGTCATAGATACTGCTGCCAGCTTCTACCCCTTCTTTGAATCTTTCCTTTTTTTAATTTGTATTGCGACCAGTCCTGCAGAAGCGAAATGCTACAGCATGTCCACCTTAACGTTGTCTGAGTTACTCCAACGACGATATCCTCGAGTTTTGAAATAAATTTCGCAGAGTGACGAGGCACTGGCTACCTTAAGAGAGTTATAGTTACTCCTGCCGGCTGCTCCCATTTCTTTAGGCCTTCATCATTCTTGCTATGGCCAGTCCTACAGAACCAATATGCCACTGTATGTCCACCTTAACGTCGTCCCAGTTACTCCCACTACGAGTTTCTCGAGTAAGCAAATGTACTTCGCCGGATGACGAGGCATCTGGCTACCCTAAGAGAGTCATAGTTACTGCAGCCAGATGCTCCCCTTATTTTGAATCTTTCCTCTCTTTAATTCTTACTGCGGAATGTCCAAGCAGATGCGAAATGCTGCAACATGTCCACCTTAACGTTGTCTGAGTTACTCCAACGACGATATCCACGAGTTTTCAAATAAATTTCTCAGAGTGACGAGGCATTTGGCTACCTTAAGAGAGTCATAGTTACTCCTGCCGGCTGCTCCCCTTTCTGTAGGCCTTTATCATTCTTGCTATGGCCAGTCCTACAGAACCGATATGCCACTGTATGTCCACCTTAACGTCGTCCCAGTTACTCCCACTACGAGTTTCTCGAGTTACCAAATGTACTTCGCCGGATGACGAGACGTTTGGCTACCTTAATAGAGGAATAGTTACTGCAGCCAGATGCTCCCCTTCCTTTTAATCTTTCCGCTCTTTAATTCCTACTGCGAAATGTTCAAGTAGAAGCGAAATGCTGCAAAATGTCCCCCTTTACGTTGTCTGAGTTACTCCAACGACGATATCCACGACTTTTCATATAAATTTCGCAGATTGACGAGGCATTTGGCTATCTTGAGAGAGTCATAGATACTGCTGCCAGCTTCTACCCCTTCTTTGAATCTTTCCTTTTTTTAATTTGTATTGCGACCAGTCCTGCAGAAGCGAAATGCTACAGCATGTCCACCTTAACGTTGTCTGAGTTACTCCAACGACGATATCCTCGAGTTTTGAAATAAATTTCGCAGAGTGACGAGGCACTGGCTACCTTAAGAGAGTTATAATTACTCCTGCCGGCTGCTCCCATGTCTTTAGGCCTTTATCATTCTTGCTATGGCCAGTCCTACAGAACCGATATGCCACTGTATGTCCACCTTAACGTCGTCACAGTTACTCCCACTACGCGTTTCTCGAGTTACCAAATGTACTTCGCCGGATGACGAGACGTTTGGCTACCTTAAGAGAGTCATAGTTACTGCAGCCAGATGCTCCCCTTCCTTTTAATTGTTCCGCTCTTTAATTCCTACTGCGGAATGTTCAAGCAGAAGCGAAATGCTGCAACATGTCCACCTTAACGTTGTCTGAGTTACTCCAACGACGATATCCACGAGTTTTCAAATAAATTTCGCAGAGTGACGAGGCATTTGGCTACCTTAAGAGAGTCATAGTAACTGCTGCCAGCTGCTCCCATTTCTTTAGGCCTTCATCATTCTTGCTATGGCCAGTCCTACAGAACCGATATGCCACTGTATGTCCACCTTAACGTCGTCCCAGTTACTCCCACTACGAGTTTCTCGAGTAAGCAAATGTACTTCGCCGGATGACGAGGCATCTGGCTACCCTAAGAGAGTCATAGTTACTGCAGCCAGATGCTCCCCTTATTTTGAATCTTTCCTCTCTTTAATTCTTACTGCGGAATGTCCAAGCAGATGCGAAATGCTGCAACATGTCCACCTTAACGTTGTCTGAGTTACTCCAACGACGATATCCACGAGTTTTCAAATAAATTTCTCAGAGTGACGAGGCATTGGCTACCTGAAGAGAGTCATAGTTACTCCTGCCGGCTGCTCCCATTTCTTTAGGCCTTTATCATTCTTGCTATGGCCAGTCCTACAGAACCGATATGCCACTGTATGTCCACCTTAACGTCGTCCCAGTTACTCCCACTACGAGTTTCTCGAGTAAGCAAATGTACTTCGCCGGATGACGAGGCATTTGGCTACCCTAAGAGAGTCATAGTTACTGCAGCCAGATGCTCCCCTTATTTTGAATCTTTCCTCTCTTTAATTCTTACTGCGGAATGTCCAAGCAGATGCGAAATGCTGCAACATGTCCACCTTAACGTTGTCTGAGTTACTCCAACGACGATATCCACGAGTTTTCAAATAAATTTCGCAGAGTGACGAGGCATTTGGCTACCTTAAGAGAGTCATAGTTACTCCTGCCGGCTGCTCCCCTTTCTGTAGGCCTTTATCATTCTTGCTATGGCCAGTCCTACAGAACCGATATGCCACTGTATGTCCACCTTAACGTCGTCCCAGTTACTCCCACTACGAGTTTCTCGAGTTACCAAATGTACTTCGCCGGATGACGAGACGTTTGGCTACCTTAAGAGAGGAATAGTTACTGCAGCCAGATGCTCCCCTTCCTTTTAATTGTTCCGCTCTTTAATTCCTACTGCGGAATGTTCAAGCAGAAGCGAAATGCTGCAACATGTCCACCTTAACGTTGTCTGAGTTACTCCAACGACGATATCCACGAGTTTTCAAATAAATTTCGCAGAGTGACGAGGCATTTGGCTACCTTAAGAGAGTCATAGTTACTGCTGCCAGCTGCTCCCCCTTCTTTGAATCTCTCCTCTCTTTAATTTGTATTGCGGCCAGTCCAGCAGAAGCGTAATACTACAGCATGTCCACCTTAACGTTGTCTGAGTTACTCCAACGACGATATCCTCGAGTTTTAAAATAAATTTCGCAGAGTGACGAGGCATTGGCTACCTGAAGAGAGTCATAGTTACTGCTGCCAGCTGCTCCCATTTCTTTAGGCCTTCATCATTCTTGCTATGGCCAGTCCTACAGAACCGATATGCCACTGTATGTCCACCTTAACGTCGTCCCAGTTACTCCCACTACGAGTTTCTCGAGTAAGCAAATGTACTTCGCCGGATGACGAGGCATCTGGCTACCCTAAGAGAGTCATAGTTACTGCAGCCAGATGCTCCCCTTATTTTGAATCTTTCCTCTCTTTAATTCTTACTGCGGAATGTCCAAGCAGATGCGAAATGCTGCAACATGTCCACCTTAACGTTGTCTGAGTTACTCCAACGACGATATCCACGAGTTTTCAAATAAATTTCTCAGAGTGACGAGGCACTGGCTACCTTAAGAGAGTTATAATTACTCCTGCCGGCTGCTCCCATGTCTTTAGGCCTTTATCATTCTTGCTATGGCCAGTCCTACAGAACCGATATGCCACTGTATGTCCACCTTAACGTCGTCACAGTTACTCCCACTACGCGTTTCTCGAGTTACCAAATGTACTTCGCCGGATGACGAGACGTTTGGCTACCTTAAGAGAGTCATAGTTACTGCAGCCAGATGCTCCCCTTCCTTTTAATTGTTCCGCTCTTTAATTCCTACTGCGGAATGTTCAAGCAGAAGCGAAATGCTGCAACATGTCCACCTTAACGTTGTCTGAGTTACTCCAACGACGATATCCACGAGTTTTCAAATAAATTTCGCAGAGTGACGAGGCATTTGGCTACCTTAAGAGAGTCATAGTAACTGCTGCCAGCTGCTCCCATTTCTTTAGGCCTTCATCATTCTTGCTATGGCCAGTCCTACAGAACCGATATGCCACTGTATGTCCACCTTAACGTCGTCCCAGTTACTCCCACTACGAGTTTCTCGAGTAAGCAAATGTACTTCGCCGGATGACGAGGCATCTGGCTACCCTAAGAGAGTCATAGTTACTGCAGCCAGATGCTCCCCTTATTTTGAATCTTTCCTCTCTTTAATTCTTACTGCGGAATGTCCAAGCAGATGCGAAATGCTGCAACATGTCCACCTTAACGTTGTCTGAGTTACTCCAACGACGATATCCACGAGTTTTCAAATAAATTTCTCAGAGTGACGAGGCATTGGCTACCTGAAGAGAGTCATAGTTACTCCTGCCGGCTGCTCCCATTTCTTTAGGCCTTTATCATTCTTGCTATGGCCAGTCCTACAGAACCGATATGCCACTGTATGTCCACCTTAACGTCGTCCCAGTTACTCCCACTACGAGTTTCTCGAGTAAGCAAATGTACTTCGCCGGATGACGAGGCATTTGGCTACCCTAAGAGAGTCATAGTTACTGCAGCCAGATGCTCCCCTTATTTTGAATCTTTCCTCTCTTTAATTCTTACTGCGGAATGTCCAAGCAGATGCGAAATGCTGCAACATGTCCACCTTAACGTTGTCTGAGTTACTCCAACGACGATATCCACGAGTTTTCAAATAAATTTCGCAGAGTGACGAGGCATTTGGCTACCTTAAGAGAGTCATAGTTACTCCTGCCGGCTGCTCCCCTTTCTGTAGGCCTTTATCATTCTTGCTATGGCCAGTCCTACAGAACCGATATGCCACTGTATGTCCACCTTAACGTCGTCCCAGTTACTCCCACTACGAGTTTCTCGAGTTACCAAATGTACTTCGCCGGATGACGAGACGTTTGGCTACCTTAAGAGAGGAATAGTTACTGCAGCCAGATGCTCCCCTTCCTTTTAATTGTTCCGCTCTTTAATTCCTACTGCGGAATGTTCAAGCAGAAGCGAAATGCTGCAACATGTCCACCTTAACGTTGTCTGAGTTACTCCAACGACGATATCCACGAGTTTTCAAATAAATTTCGCAGAGTGACGAGGCATTTGGCTACCTTAAGAGAGTCATAGTTACTGCTGCCAGCTGCTCCCCCTTCTTTGAATCTCTCCTCTCTTTAATTTGTATTGCGGCCAGTCCAGCAGAAGCGTAATACTACAGCATGTCCACCTTAACGTTGTCTGAGTTACTCCAACGACGATATCCTCGAGTTTTAAAATAAATTTCGCAGAGTGACGAGGCATTGGCTACCTGAAGAGAGTCATAGTTACTGCTGCCAGCTGCTCCCATTTCTTTAGGCCTTCATCATTCTTGCTATGGCCAGTCCTACAGAACCGATATGCCACTGTATGTCCACCTTAACGTCGTCCCAGTTACTCCCACTACGAGTTTCTCGAGTAAGCAAATGTACTTCGCCGGATGACGAGGCATCTGGCTACCCTAAGAGAGTCATAGTTACTGCAGCCAGATGCTCCCCTTATTTTGAATCTTTCCTCTCTTTAATTCTTACTGCGGAATGTCCAAGCAGATGCGAAATGCTGCAACATGTCCACCTTAACGTTGTCTGAGTTACTCCAACGACGATATCCACGAGTTTTCAAATAAATTTCTCAGAGTGACGAGGCATTGGCTACCTGAAGAGAGTCATAGTTACTCCTGCCGGCTGCTCCCATTTCTTTAGGCCTTTATCATTCTTGCTATGGCCAGTCCTACAGAACCGATATGCCACTGTATGTCCACCTTAACGTCGTCCCAGTTACTCCCACTACGAGTTTCTCGAGTAAGCAAATGTACTTCGCCGGATGACGAGGCATTTGGCTACCCTAAGAGAGTCATAGTTACTGCAGCCAGATGCTCCCCTTATTTTGAATCTTTCCTCTCTTTAATTCTTACTGCGGAATGTCCAAGCAGATGCGAAATGCTGCAACATGTCCACCTTAACGTTGTCTGAGTTACTCCAACGACGATATCCACGAGTTTTCAAATAAATTTCTCAGAGTGACGAGGCATTGGCTACCTGAAGAGAGTCATAGTTACTCCTGCCGGCTGCTCCCATTTCCTTAGGCCTTCATCATTCTTGCTATGGCCAGTCCTACAGAACCGATATGCCACTGTATGTCCACCTTAACGTCGTCCCAGTTACTCCCACTACGAGTTTCTCGAGTAAGCAAATGTACTTCGCCGGATGACGAGGCATTTGGCTACCCTAATAGAGTCATAGTTACTGCAGCCAGATGCTCCCCTTATTTTGAATCTTTCCTCTCTTTAATTCTTACTGCGGAATGTCCAAGCAGATGCGAAATGCTGCAACATGTCCACCTTAACGTTGTCTGAGTTACTCCAACGACGATATCCACGAGTTTTCAAATAAATTTCGCAGAGTGACGAGGCATTTGGCTACCTTAAGAGAGTCGTAGTTACTCCTGCCGGCTGCTCCCCTTTCTGTAGGCCTTTATCATTCTTGCTATGGCCAGTCCTACAGAACCGATATGCCACTGTATGTCCACCTTAACGTCGTCCCAGTTACTCCCACTACGAGTTTCTCGAGTTACCAAATGTACTTCGCCGGATGACGAGACGTTTGGCTACCTTAAGAGAGGAATAGTTACTGCAGCCAGATGCTCTCCTTCCTTTTAATCTTTCCGCTCTTCAATTCCTACTGCGAAATGTTCAAGTAGAAGCGAAATGCTGCAAAATGTCCACCTTAACGTTGTCTGAGTTACTCCAACGACGATATCCACGAGTTTTCAAATAAATTTCGCAGAGTGACGAGGCATTTGGCTACCTTAAGAGAGTCATAGTTACTGCTGCCAGCTGCTCCCATTTCTTTAGGCCTTCATCATTCTTGCTATGGCCAGTCCTACAGAACCGATATGCCACTGTATGTCCACCTTAACGTCGTCCCAGTTACTCCCACTACGAGTTTCTCAAGTAAGCAAATGTACTTCGCCGGATGACGAGGCATCTGGCTACCCTAAGAGAGTCATAGTTACTGCAGCCAGATGCTCCCCTTATTTTGAATCTTTCCTCTCTTTAATTCTTACTGCGGAATGTCCAAGCAGATGCGAAATGCTGCAACATGTCCACCTTAACGTTGTCTGAGTTACTCCAACGACGATATCCACGACTTTTCATATAAATTTCGCAGATTGACGAGGCATTTGGCTATCTTGAGAGAGTCATAGATACTGCTGCCAGCTTCTACCCCTTCTTTGAATCTTTCCTTTTTTTAATTTGTATTGCGACCAGTCCTGCAGAAGCGAAATGCTACAGCATGTCCACCTTAACGTTGTCTGAGTTACTCCAACGACGATATCCTCGAGTTTTGAAATAAATTTCGCAGAGTGACGAGGCACTGGCTACCTTAAGAGAGTTATAGTTACTCCTGCCGGCTGCTCCCATTTCTTTAGGCCTTCATCATTCTTGCTATGGCCAGTCCTACAGAACCGATATGCCACTGTATGTCCACCTTAACGTCGTCCCAGTTACTCCCACTACGAGTTTCTCGAGTAAGCAAATGTACTTCGCCGGATGACGAGGCATCTGGCTACCCTAAGAGAGTCATAGTTACTGCAGCCAGATGCTCCCCTTATTTTGAATCTTTCCTCTCTTTAATTCTTACTGCGGAATGTCCAAGCAGATGCGAAATGCTGCAACATGTCCACCTTAACGTTGTCTGAGTTACTCCAACGACGATATCCACGACTTTTCATATAAATTTCGCAGATTGACGAGGCATTTGGCTATCTTGAGAGAGTCATAGATACTGCTGCCAGCTTCTACCCCTTCTTTGAATCTTTCCTTTTTTTAATTTGTATTGCGACCAGTCCTGCAGAAGCGAAATGCTACAGCATGTCCACCTTAACGTTGTCTGAGTTACTCCAACGACGATATCCTCGAGTTTTGAAATAAATTTCGCAGAGTGACGAGGCACTGGCTACCTTAAGAGAGTTATAGTTACTCCTGCCGGCTGCTCCCATGTCTTTAGGCCTTTATCATTCTTGCTATGGCCAGTCCTACAGAACCGATATGCCACTGTATGTCCACCTTAACGTCGTCACAGTTACTCCCACTACGCGTTTCTCGAGTTATCAAATGTACTTCGCCGGATGACGAGACGTTTGGCTACCTTAAGAGGGTCATAGTTACTGCAGCCAGATGCTCCCCTTCCTTTTAATTGTTCCGCTCTTTAATTCCTACTGCGGAATGTTCAAGCAGAAGCGAAATGCTGCAACATGTCCACCTTAACGTTGTCTGAGTTACTCCAACGACGATATCCACGAGTTTTCAAATAAATTTCGCAGAGTGACGAGGCATTTGGCTACCTTAAGAGAGTCATAGTTACTGCTGCCAGCTGCTCCCATTTCTTTAGGCCTTCATCATTCTTGCTATGGCCAGTCCTACAGAACCGATATGCCACTGTACGTCCACCTTAACGTCGTCCCAGTTACTCCCACTACGAGTTTCTCGAGTAAGCAAATGTACTTCGCCGGATGACGAGGCATCTGGCTACCCTAAGAGAGTCATAGTTACTGCAGCCAGATGCTCCCCTTATTTTGAATCTTTCCTCTCTTTAATTCTTACTGCGGAATGTCCAAGCAGATGCGAAATGCTGCAACATGTCCACCTTAACGTTGTCTGAGTTACTCCAACGACGATATCCACGAGTTTTCAAATAAATTTCTCAGAGTGACGAGGCATTGGCTACCTGAAGAGAGTCATAGTTACTCCTGCCGGCTGCTCCCATTTCTTTAGGCCTTTATCATTCTTGCTATGGCCAGTCCTACAGAACCGATATGCCACTGTATGTCCACCTTAACGTCGTCCCAGTTACTCCCACTACGAGTTTCTCGAGTAAGCAAATGTACTTCGCCGGATGACGAGGCATTTGGCTACCCTAAGAGAGTCATAGTTACTGCAGCCAGATGCTCCCCTTATTTTGAATCTTTCCTCTCTTTAATTCTTACTGCGGAATGTCCAAGCAGATGCGAAATGCTGCAACATGTCCACCTTAACGTTGTCTGAGTTACTCCAACGACGATATCCACGAGTTTTCAAATAAATTTCGCAGAGTGACGAGGCATTTGGCTACCTTAAGAGAGTCATAGTTACTCCTGCCGGCTGCTCCCCTTTCTGTAGGCCTTTATCATTCTTGCTATGGCCAGTCCTACAGAACCGATATGCCACTGTATGTCCACCTTAACGTCGTCCCAGTTACTCCCACTACGAGTTTCTCGAGTTACCAAATGTACTTCGCCGGATGACGAGACGTTTGGCTACCTTAAGAGAGGAATAGTTACTGCAGCCAGATGCTCTCCTTCCTTTTAATCTTTCCGCTCTTCAATTCCTACTGCGAAATGTTCAAGTAGAAGCGAAATGCTGCAAAATGTCCACCTTAACGTTGTCTGAGTTACTCCAACGACGATATCCACGAGTTTTCAAATAAATTTCGCAGAGTGACGAGGCATTTGGCTACCTTAAGAGAGTCATAGTTACTGCTGCCAGCTGCTCCCATTACTTTAGGCCTTCATCATTCTTGCTATGGCCAGTCCTACAGAACCGATATGCCACTGTATGTCCACCTTAACGTCGTCCCAGTTACTCCCACTACGAGTTTCTCGAGTAAGCAAATGTACTTCGCCGGATGACGAGGCATCTGGCTACCCTAAGAGAGTCATAGTTACTGCAGCCAGATGCTCCCCATATTTTGAATCTTTCCTCTCTTTAATTCTTACTGCGGAATGTCCAAGCAGATGCGAAATGCTGCAACATGTCCACCTTAACGTTGTCTGAGTTACTCCAACGACGATATCCACGACTTTTCATATAAATTTCGCAGATTGACGAGGCATTTGGCTATCTTGAGAGAGTCATAGATACTGCTGCCAGCTTCTACCCCTTCTTTGAATCTTTCCTTTTTTTAATTTGTATTGCGACCAGTCCTGCAGAAGCGAAATGCTACAGCATGTCCACCTTAACGTTGTCTGAGTTACTCCAACGACGATATCCTCGAGTTTTGAAATAAATTTCGCAGAGTGACGAGGCACTGGCTACCTTAAGAGAGTTATAGTTACTCCTGCCGGCTGCTCCCATGTCTTTAGGCCTTTATCATTCTTGCTATGGCCAGTCCTACAGAACCGATATGCCACTGTATGTCCACCTTAACGTCGTCACAGTTACTCCCACTACGCGTTTCTCGAGTTACCAAATGTACTTCGCCGGATGACGAGACGTTTGGCTACCTTAAGAGAGTCATAGTTACTGCAGCCAGATGCTCCCCTTCCTTTTAATTGTTCCGCTCTTTAATTCCTACTGCGGAATGTTCAAGCAGAAGCGAAATGCTGCAACATGTCCACCTTAACGTTGTCTGAGTTACTCCAACGACGATATCCACGAGTTTTCAAATAAATTTCGCAGAGTGACGAGGCATTTGGCTACCTTAAGAGAGTCATAGTTACTCCTGCCGGCTGCTCCCCTTTCTGTAGGCCTTTATCATTCTTGCTATGGCCAGTCCTACAGAACCGATATGCCACTGTACGTCCACCTTAACGTCGTCCCAGTTACTCCCACTACGAGTTTCTCGAGTAAGCAAATGTACTTCGCCGGATGACGAGGCATCTGGCTACCCTAAGAGAGTCATAGTTACTGCAGCCAGATGCTCCCCTTATTTTGAATCTTTCCTCTCTTTAATTCTTACTGCGGAATGTCCAAGCAGATGCGAAATGCTGCAACATGTCCACCTTAACGTTGTCTGAGTTACTCCAACGACGATATCCACGAGTTTTCAAATAAATTTCTCAGAGTGACGAGGCATTGGCTACCTGAAGAGAGTCATAGTTACTCCTGCCGGCTGCTCCCATTTCTTTAGGCCTTTATCATTCTTGCTATGGCCAGTCCTACAGAACCGATATGCCACTGTATGTCCACCTTAACTTCGTCACAGTTACTCCCACTACGCGTTTCTCGAGTTACCAAATGTACTTCGCCGGATGACGAGACGTTTGGCTACCTTAAGAGAGTCATAGTTACTGCAGCCAGATGCTCCCCTTCCTTTTAATTGTTCCGCTCTTTAATTCCCACTGCGGAATGTTCAAGCAGAAGCGAAATGCTGCAACATGTCCACCTTAACGTTGTCTGAGTTACTCCAACGACGATATCCACGAGTTTTCAAATAAATTTCGCAGAGTGACGAGGCATTTGGCTACCTTAAGAGAGTCATAGTTACTGCTGCCAGCTGCTCCCCCTTCTTTGAATCTCTCCTCTCTTTAATTTGTATTGCGGCCAGTCCAGCAGAAGCGTAATACTACAGCATGTCCACCTTAACGTTGTCTGAGTTACTCCAACGACGATATCCTCGAGTTTTAAAATAAATTTCGCAGAGTGACGAGGCATTGGCTACCTGAAGAGAGTCATAGCTACTGCTGCCAGCTGCTCCCATTTCTGTAGGCCTTTATCATTCTTGCTATGGCCAGTCCTACAGAACCGATATGCCACTGTATGTCCACCTTAACGTCGTCCCAGTTACTCCCACTACGAGTTTCTCGAGTTACCAAATGTACTTCGCCGGATGACGAGACGTTTGGCTACCTTAAGAGAGGAATAGTTACTGCAGCCAGATGCTCTCCTTCCTTTTAATCTTTCCGCTCTTCAATTCCTACTGCGAAATGTTCAAGTAGAAGCGAAATGCTGCAAAATGTCCACCTTAACGTTGTCTGAGTTACTCCAACGACGATATCCACGAGTTTTCAAATAAATTTCGCAGAGTGACGAGGCATTTGGCTACCTTAAGAGAGTCATAGTTACTGCTGCCAGCTGCTCCCATTTCTTTAGGCCTTCATCATTCTTGCTATGGCCAGTCCTACAGAACCGATATGCCACTGTATGTCCACCTTAACGTCGTCCCAGTTACTCCCACTACGAGTTTCTCGAGTAAGCAAATGTACTTCGCCGGATGACGAGGCATCTGGCTACCCTAAGAGAGTCATAGTTACTGCAGCCAGATGCTCCCCTTATTTTGAATCTTTCCTCTCTTTAATTCTTACTGCGGAATGTCCAAGCAGATGCGAAATGCTGCAACATGTCCACCTTAACGTTGTCTGAGTTACTCCAACGACGATATCCACGACTTTTCATATAAATTTCGCAGATTGACGAGGCTTTTGGCTATCTTGAGAGAGTCATAGATACTGCTGCCAGCTTCTACCCCTTCTTTGAATCTTTCCTTTTTTTAATTTGTATTGCGACCAGTCCTGCAGAAGCGAAATGCTACAGCATGTCCACCTTAACGTTGTCTGAGTTACTCCAACGACGATATCCTCGAGTTTTGAAATAAATTTCGCAGAGTGACGAGGCACTGGCTACCTTAAGAGAGTTATAGTTACTCCTGCCGGCTGCTCCCATGTCTTTAGGCCTTTATCATTCTTGCTATGGCCAGTCCTACAGAACCGATATGCCACTGTATGTCCACCTTAACGTCGTCACAGTTACTCCCACTACGCGTTTCTCGAGTTACCAAATGTACTTCGCCGGAAGACGAGACGTTTGGCTACCTTAAGAGAGTCATAGTTACTGCAGCCAGATGCTCCCCTTCCTTTTAATTGTTCCGCTCTTTAATTCCTACTGCGGAATGTTCAAGCAGAAGCGAAATGCTGCAACATGTCCACCTTAACGTTGTCTGAGTTACTCCAACGACGATATCCACGAGTTTTCAAATAAATTTCGCAGAGTGACGAGGCATTTGGCTACCTTAAGAGAGTCATAGTTACTGCTGCCAGCTGCTCCCCCTTCTTTGAATCTCTCCTCTCTTTAATTTGTATTGCGGCCAGTCCAGCAGAAGCGTAATACTACAGCATGTCCACCTTAACGTTGTCTGAGTTACTCCAACGACGATATCCTCGAGTTTTAAAATAAATTTCGCAGAGTGACGAGGCATTGGCTACCTGAAGAGAGTCATAGCTACTGCTGCCAGCTGCTCCCATTTCTGTAGGCCTTTATCATTCTTGCTATGGCCAGTCCTACAGAACCGATATGCCACTGTATGTCCACCTTAACGTCGTCCCAGTTACTCCCACTACGAGTTTCTCGAGTTACCAAATGTACTTCGCCGGATGACGAGACGTTTGGCTACCTTAAGAGAGGAATAGTTACTGCAGCCAGATGCTCTCCTTCCTTTTAATCTTTCCGCTCTTCAATTCCTACTGCGAAATGTTCAAGTAGAAGCGAAATGCTGCAAAATGTCCACCTTAACGTTGTCTGAGTTACTCCAACGACGATATCCACGAGTTTTCAAATAAATTTCGCAGAGTGACGAGGCATTTGGCTACCTTAAGAGAGTCATAGTTACTGCTGCCAGCTGCTCCCATTTCTTTAGGCCTTCATCATTCTTGCTATGGCCAGTCCTACAGAACCGATATGCCACTGTATGTCCACCTTAACGTCGTCCCAGTTACTCCCACTACGAGTTTCTCGAGTAAGCAAATGTACTTCGCCGGATGACGAGGCATCTGGCTACCCTAAGAGAGTCATAGTTACTGCAGCCAGATGCTCCCCTTATTTTGAATCTTTCCTCTCTTTAATTCTTACTGCGGAATGTCCAAGCAGATGCGAAATGCTGCAACATGTCCACCTTAACGTTGTCTGAGTTACTCCAACGACGATATCCACGACTTTTCATATAAATTTCGCAGATTGACGAGGCATTTGGCTATCTTGAGAGAGTCATAGATACTGCTGCCAGCTTCTACCCCTTCTTTGAATCTTTCCTTTTTTTAATTTGTATTGCGACCAGTCCTGCAGAAGCGAAATGCTACAGCATGTCCACCTTAACGTTGTCTGAGTTACTCCAACGACGATATCCTCGAGTTTTGAAATAAATTTCGCAGAGTGACGAGGCACTGGCTACCTTAAGAGAGTTATAGTTACTCCTGCCGGCTGCTCCCATGTCTTTAGGCCTTTATCATTCTTGCTATGGCCAGTCCTACAGAACCGATATGCCACTGTATGTCCACCTTAACGTCGTCACAGTTACTCCCACTACGCGTTTCTCGAGTTATCAAATGTACTTCGCCGGATGACGAGACGTTTGGCTACCTTAAGAGGGTCATAGTTACTGCAGCCAGATGCTCCCCTTCCTTTTAATTGTTCCGCTCTTTAATTCCTACTGCGGAATGTTCAAGCAGAAGCGAAATGCTGCAACATGTCCACCTTAACGTTGTCTGAGTTACTCCAACGACGATATCCACGAGTTTTCAAATAAATTTCGCAGAGTGACGAGGCATTTGGCTACCTTAAGAGAGTCATAGTTACTGCTGCCAGCTGCTCCCATTTCTTTAGGCCTTCATCATTCTTGCTATGGCCAGTCCTACAGAACCGATATGCCACTGTACGTCCACCTTAACGTCGTCCCAGTTACTCCCACTACGAGTTTCTCGAGTAAGCAAATGTACTTCGCCGGATGACGAGGCATCTGGCTACCCTAAGAGAGTCATAGTTACTGCAGCCAGATGCTCCCCTTATTTTGAATCTTTCCTCTCTTTAATTCTTACTGCGGAATGTCCAAGCAGATGCGAAATGCTGCAACATGTCCACCTTAACGTTGTCTGAGTTACTCCAACGACGATATCCACGAGTTTTCAAATAAATTTCTCAGAGTGACGAGGCATTGGCTACCTGAAGAGAGTCATAGTTACTCCTGCCGGCTGCTCCCATTTCTTTAGGCCTTTATCATTCTTGCTATGGCCAGTCCTACAGAACCGATATGCCACTGTATGTCCACCTTAACGTCGTCCCAGTTACTCCCACTACGAGTTTCTCGAGTAAGCAAATGTACTTCGCCGGATGACGAGGCATCTGGCTACCCTAAGAGAGTCATAGTTACTGCAGCCAGATGCTCCCCTTATTTTGAATCTTTCCTCTCTTTAATTCTTACTGCGGAATGTCCAAGCAGATGCGAAATGCTGCAACATGTCCACCTTAACGTTGTCTGAGTTACTCCAACGACGATATCCACGAGTTTTCAAATAAATTTCTCAGAGTGACGAGGCATTGGCTACCTGAAGAGAGTCATAGTTACTCCTGCCGGCTGCTCCCATTTCTTTAGGCCTTTATCATTCTTGCTATGGCCAGTCCTACAGAACCGATATGCCACTGTATGTCCACCTTAACGTCGTCCCAGTTACTCCCACTACGAGTTTCTCGAGTAAGCAAATGTACTTCGCCGGATGACGAGGCATTTGGCTACCCTAAGAGAGTCATAGTTACTGCAGCCAGATGCTCCCCTTATTTTGAATCTTTCCTCTCTTTAATTCTTACTGCGGAATGTCCAAGCAGATGCGAAATGCTGCAACATGTCCACCTTAACGTTGTCTGAGTTACTCCAACGACGATATCCACGAGTTTTCAAATAAATTTCGCAGAGTGACGAGGCATTTGGCTACCTTAAGAGAGTCATAGTTACTCCTGCCGGCTGCTCCCCTTTCTGTAGGCCTTTATCATTCTTGCTATGGCCAGTCCTACAGAACCGATATGCCACTGTATGTCCACCTTAACGTCGTCCCAGTTACTCCCACTACGAGTTTCTCGAGTTACCAAATGTACTTCGCCGGATGACGAGACGTTTGGCTACCTTAAGAGAGGAATAGTTACTGCAGCCAGATGCTCTCCTTCCTTTTAATCTTTCCGCTCTTCAATTCCTACTGCGAAATGTTCAAGTAGAAGCGAAATGCTGCAAAATGTCCACCTTAACGTTGTCTGAGTTACTCCAACGACGATATCCACGAGTTTTCAAATAAATTTCGCAGAGTGACGAGGCATTTGGCTACCTTAAGAGAGTCATAGTTACTGCTGCCAGCTGCTCCCATTACTTTAGGCCTTCATCATTCTTGCTATGGCCAGTCCTACAGAACCGATATGCCACTGTATGTCCACCTTAACGTCGTCCCAGTTACTCCCACTACGAGTTTCTCGAGTAAGCAAATGTACTTCGCCGGATGACGAGGCATCTGGCTACCCTAAGAGAGTCATAGTTACTGCAGCCAGATGCTCCCCATATTTTGAATCTTTCCTCTCTTTAATTCTTACTGCGGAATGTCCAAGCAGATGCGAAATGCTGCAACATGTCCACCTTAACGTTGTCTGAGTTACTCCAACGACGATATCCACGACTTTTCATATAAATTTCGCAGATTGACGAGGCATTTGGCTATCTTGAGAGAGTCATAGATACTGCTGCCAGCTTCTACCCCTTCTTTGAATCTTTCCTTTTTTTAATTTGTATTGCGACCAGTCCTGCAGAAGCGAAATGCTACAGCATGTCCACCTTAACGTTGTCTGAGTTACTCCAACGACGATATCCTCGAGTTTTGAAATAAATTTCGCAGAGTGACGAGGCACTGGCTACCTTAAGAGAGTTATAGTTACTCCTGCCGGCTGCTCCCATGTCTTTAGGCCTTTATCATTCTTGCTATGGCCAGTCCTACAGAACCGATATGCCACTGTATGTCCACCTTAACGTCGTCACAGTTACTCCCACTACGCGTTTCTCGAGTTACCAAATGTACTTCGCCGGATGACGAGACGTTTGGCTACCTTAAGAGAGTCATAGTTACTGCAGCCAGATGCTCCCCTTCCTTTTAATTGTTCCGCTCTTTAATTCCTACTGCGGAATGTTCAAGCAGAAGCGAAATGCTGCAACATGTCCACCTTAACGTTGTCTGAGTTACTCCAACGACGATATCCACGAGTTTTCAAATAAATTTCGCAGAGTGACGAGGCATTTGGCTACCTTAAGAGAGTCATAGTTACTCCTGCCGGCTGCTCCCCTTTCTGTAGGCCTTTATCATTCTTGCTATGGCCAGTCCTACAGAACCGATATGCCACTGTACGTCCACCTTAACGTCGTCCCAGTTACTCCCACTACGAGTTTCTCGAGTAAGCAAATGTACTTCGCCGGATGACGAGGCATCTGGCTACCCTAAGAGAGTCATAGTTACTGCAGCCAGATGCTCCCCTTATTTTGAATCTTTCCTCTCTTTAATTCTTACTGCGGAATGTCCAAGCAGATGCGAAATGCTGCAACATGTCCACCTTAACGTTGTCTGAGTTACTCCAACGACGATATCCACGAGTTTTCAAATAAATTTCTCAGAGTGACGAGGCATTGGCTACCTGAAGAGAGTCATAGTTACTCCTGCCGGCTGCTCCCATTTCTTTAGGCCTTTATCATTCTTGCTATGGCCAGTCCTACAGAACCGATATGCCACTGTATGTCCACCTTAACGTCGTCCCAGTTACTCCCACTACGAGTTTCTCGAGTAAGCAAATGTACTTCGCCGGATGACGAGGCATTTGGCTACCCTAAGAGAGTCATAGTTACTGCAGCCAGATGCTCCCCTTATTTTGAATCTTTCCTCTCTTTAATTCTTACTGCGGAATGTCCAAGCAGATGCGAAATGCTGCAACATGTCCACCTTAACGTTGTCTGAGTTACTCCAACGACGATATCCACGACTTTTCATATAAATTTCGCAGATTGACGAGGCATTTGGCTATCTTGAGAGAGTCATAGATACTGCTGCCAGCTTCTACCCCTTCTTTGAATCTTTCCTTTTTTTAATTTGTATTGCGACCAGTCCTGCAGAAGCGAAATGCTACAGCATGTCCACCTTAACGTTGTCTGAGTTACTCCAACGACGATATCCTCGAGTTTTGAAATAAATTTCGCAGAGTGACGAGGCACTGGCTACCTTAAGAGAGTTATAGTTACTCCTGCCGGCTGCTCCCATGTCTTTAGGCCTTTATCATTCTTGCTATGGCCAGTCCTACAGAACCGATATGCCACTGTATGTCCACCTTAACGTCGTCACAGTTACTCCCACTACGCGTTTCTCGAGTTACCAAATGTACTTCGCCGGATGACGAGACGTTTGGCTACCTTAAGAGAGTCATAGTTACTGCAGCCAGATGCTCCCCTTCCTTTTAATTGTTCCGCTCTTTAATTCCTACTGCGGAATGTTCAAGCAGAAGCGAAATGCTGCAACATGTCCACCTTAACGTTGTCTGAGTTACTCCAACGACGATATCCACGAGTTTTCAAATAAATTTCGCAGAGTGACGAGGCATTTGGCTACCTTAAGAGAGTCATAGTTACTGCTGCCAGCTGCTCCCATTTCTTTAGGCCTTCATCATTCTTGCTATGGCCAGTCCTACAGAACCGATATGCCACTGTACGTCCACCTTAACGTCGTCCCAGTTACTCCCACTACGAGTTTCTCGAGTAAGCAAATGTACTTCGCCGGATGACGAGGCATCTGGCTACCCTAAGAGAGTCATAGTTACTGCAGCCAGATGCTCCCCTTATTTTGAATCTTTCCTCTCTTTAATTCTTACTGCGGAATGTCCAAGCAGATGCGAAATGCTGCAACATGTCCACCTTAACGTTGTCTGAGTTACTCCAACGACGATATCCACGAGTTTTCAAATAAATTTCTCAGAGTGACGAGGCATTGGCTACCTGAAGAGAGTCATAGTTACTCCTGCCGGCTGCTCCCATTTCTTTAGGCCTTTATCATTCTTGCTATGGCCAGTCCTACAGAACCGATATGCCACTGTATGTCCACCTTAACGTCGTCCCAGTTACTCCCACTACGAGTTTCTCGAGTAAGCAAATGTACTTCGCCGGATGACGAGGCATTTGGCTACCCTAAGAGAGTCATAGTTACTGCAGCCAGATGCTCCCCTTATTTTGAATCTTTCCTCTCTTTAATTCTTACTGCGGAATGTCCAAGCAGATGCGAAATGCTGCAACATGTCCACCTTAACGTTGTCTGAGTTACTCCAACGACGATATCCACGAGTTTTCAAATAAATTTCGCAGAGTGACGAGGCATTTGGCTACCTTAAGAGAGTCATAGTTACTCCTGCCGGCTGCTCCCCTTTCTGTAGGCCTTTATCATTCTTGCTATGGCCAGTCCTACAGAACCGATATGCCACTGTACGTCCACCTTAACGTCGTCCCAGTTACTCCCACTACGAGTTTCTCGAGTAAGCAAATGTACTTCGCCGGATGACGAGGCATCTGGCTACCCTAAGAGAGTCATAGTTACTGCAGCCAGATGCTCCCCTTATTTTGAATCTTTCCTCTCTTTAATTCTTACTGCGGAATGTCCAAGCAGATGCGAAATGCTGCAACATGTCCACCTTAACGTTGTCTGAGTTACTCCAACGACGATATCCACGAGTTTTCAAATAAATTTCTCAGAGTGACGAGGCATTGGCTACCTGAAGAGAGTCATAGTTACTCCTGCCGGCTGCTCCCATTTCTTTAGGCCTTTATCATTCTTGCTATGGCCAGTCCTACAGAACCGATATGCCACTGTATGTCCACCTTAACGTCGTCCCAGTTACTCCCACTACGAGTTTCTCGAGTAAGCAAATGTACTTCGCCGGATGACGAGGCATTTGGCTACCCTAAGAGAGTCATAGTTACTGCAGCCAGATGCTCCCCTTATTTTGAATCTTTCCTCTCTTTAATTCTTACTGCGGAATGTCCAAGCAGATGCGAAATGCTGCAACATGTCCACCTTAACGTTGTCTGAGTTACTCCAACGACGATATCCACGAGTTTTCAAATAAATTTCGCAGAGTGACGAGGCATTTGGCTACCTTAAGAGAGTCATAGTTACTCCTGCCGGCTGCTCCCCTTTCTGTAGGCCTTTATCATTCTTGCTATGGCCAGTCCTACAGAACCGATATGCCACTGTATGTCCACCTTAACGTCGTCCCAGTTACTCCCACTACGAGTTTCTCGAGTTACCAAATGTACTTCGCCGGATGACGAGACGTTTGGCTACCTTAAGAGGGGAATAGTTACTGCAGCCAGATGCTCTCCTTCCTTTTAATCTTTCCGCTCTTCAATTCCTACTGCGAAATGTTCAAGTAGAAGCGAAATGCTGCAAAATGTCCACCTTAACGTTGTCTGAGTTACTCCAACGACGATATCCACGAGTTTTCAAATAAATTTCGCAGAGTGACGAGGCATTTGGCTACCTTAAGAGAGTCATAGTTACTACTGCCAGCTGCTCCCATTTCTTTAGGCCTTCATCATTCTTGCTATGGCCAGTCCTACAGAACCGATATGCCACTGTATGTCCACCTTAACGTCGTCCCAGTTACTCCCACTACGAGTTTCTCGAGTTACCAAATGTACTTCGCCGGATGACGAGACGTTTGGCTACCTTAAGAGAGGAATAGTTACTGCAGCCAGATGCTCTCCTTCCTTTTAATCTTTCCGCTCTTCAATTCCTACTGCGAAATGTTCAAGTAGAAGCGAAATGCTGCAAAATGTCCACCTTAACGTTGTCTGAGTTACTCCAACGACGATATCCACGAGTTTTCAAATAAATTTCGCAGAGTGACGAGGCATTTGGCTACCTTAAGAGAGTCATAGTTACTGCTGCCAGCTGCTCCCATTTCTTTAGGCCTTCATCATTCTTGCTATGGCCAGTCCTACAGAACCGATATGCCACTGTATGTCCACCTTAACGTCGTCCCAGTTACTCCCACTACGAGTTTCTCGAGTAAGCAAATGTACTTCGCCGGATGACGAGGCATCTGGCTACCCTAAGAGAGTCATAGTTACTGCAGCCAGATGCTCCCCTTATTTTGAATCTTTCCTCTCTTTAATTCTTACTGCGGAATGTCCAAGCAGATGCGAAATGCTGCAACATGTCCACCTTAACGTTGTCTGAGTTACTCCAACGACGATATCCACGAGTTTTCAAATAAATTTCTCAGAGTGACGAGGCATTGGCTACCTGAAGAGAGTCATAGTTACTCCTGCCGGCTGCTCCCATTTCTTTAGGCCTTCATCATTCTTGCTATGGCCAGTCCTACAGAACCGATATGCCACTGTATGTCCACCTTAACGTCGTCCCAGTTACTCCCACTACGAGTTTCTCGAGTAAGCAAATGTACTTCGCCGGATGACGAGGCATCTGGCTACCCTAAGAGAGTCATAGTTACTGCAGCCAGATGCTCCCCTTATTTTGAATCTTTCCTCTCTTTAATTCTTACTGCTTAATGTCCAAGCAGATGCGAAGTGCTGCAACATGTCCACCTTAACGTTGTCTGAGTTACTCCAACGACGATATCCACGAGTTTTCAAATAAATTTCTCAGAGTGACGAGGCATTGGCTACCTGAAGAGAGTCATAGTTACTCCTGCCGGCTGCTCCCATTTCTTTAGGCCTTTATCATTCTTGCTATGGCCAGTCCTACAGAACCGATATGCCACTGTATGTCCACCTTAACGTCGTCCCAGTTACTCCCACTACGAGTTTCTCGAGTAAGCAAATGTACTTCGCCGGATGACGAGGCATCTGGCTACCCTAAGAGAGTCATAGTTACTGCAGCCAGATGCTCCCCTTATTTTGAATCTTTCCTCTCTTTAATTCTTACTGCGGAATGTCCAAGCAGATGCGAAATGCTGCAACATGTCCACCTTAACGTTGTCTGAGTTACTCCAACGACGATATCCACGACTTTTCATATAAATTTCGCAGATTGACGAGGCATTTGGCTATCTTGAGAGAGTCATAGATACTGCTGCCAGCTTCTACCCCTTCTTTGAATCTTTCCTTTTTTTAATTTGTATTGCGACCAGTCCTGCAGAAGCGAAATGCTACAGCATGTCCACCTTAACGTTGTCTGAGTTACTCCAACGACGATATCCTCGAGTTTTGAAATAAATTTCGCAGAGTGACGAGGCACTGGCTACCTTAAGAGAGTTATAGTTACTCCTGCCGGCTGCTCCCATGTCTTTAGGCCTTTATCATTCTTGCTATGGCCAGTCCTACAGAACCGATATGCCACTGTATGTCCACCTTAACGTCGTCACAGTTACTCCCACTACGCGTTTCTCGAGTTACCAAATGTACTTCGCCGGATGACGAGACGTTTGGCTACCTTAAGAGAGTCATAGTTACTGCAGCCAGATGCTCCCCTTCCTTTTAATTGTTCCGCTCTTTAATTCCTACTGCGGAATGTTCAAGCAGAAGCGAAATGCTGCAACATGTCCACCTTAACGTTGTCTGAGTTACTCCAACGACGATATCCACGAGTTTTCAAATAAATTTCTCAGAGTGACGAGGCATTGGCTACCTGAAGAGAGTCATAGTTACTCCTGCCGGCTGCTCCCATTTCTTTAGGCCTTTATCATTCTTGCTATGGCCAGTCCTACAGAACCGATATGCCACTGTATGTCCACCTTAACGTCGTCCCAGTTACTCCCACTACGAGTTTCTCGAGTAAGCAAATGTACTTCGCCGGATGACGAGGCATCTGGCTACCCTAAGAGAGTCATAGTTACTGCAGCCAGATGCTCCCCTTATTTTGAATCTTTCCTCTCTTTAATTCTTACTGCGGAATGTCCAAGCAGATGCGAAATGCTGCAACATGTCCACCTTAACGTTGTCTGAGTTACTCCAACGACGATATCCACGACTTTTCATATAAATTTCGCAGATTGACGAGGCATTTGGCTATCTTGAGAGAGTCATAGATACTGCTGCCAGCTTCTACCCCTTCTTTGAATCTTTCCTTTTTTTAATTTGTATTGCGACCAGTCCTGCAGAAGCGAAATGCTACAGCATGTCCACCTTAACGTTGTCTGAGTTACTCCAACGACGATATCCTCGAGTTTTGAAATAAATTTCGCAGAGTGACGAGGCACTGGCTACCTTAAGAGAGTTATAGTTACTCCTGCCGGCTGCTCCCATGTCTTTAGGCCTTTATCATTCTTGCTATGGCCAGTCCTACAGAACCGATATGCCACTGTACGTCCACCTTAACGTCGTCCCAGTTACTCCCACTACGAGTTTCTCGAGTAAGCAAATGTACTTCGCCGGATGACGAGGCATCTGGCTACCCTAAGAGAGTCATAGTTACTGCAGCCAGATGCTCCCCTTATTTTGAATCTTTCCTCTCTTTAATTCTTACTGCGGAATGTCCAAGCAGATGCGAAATGCTGCAACATGTCCACCTTAACGTTGTCTGAGTTACTCCAACGACGATATCCACGAGTTTTCAAATAAATTTCTCAGAGTGACGAGGCATTGGCTACCTGAAGAGAGTCATAGTTACTCCTGCCGGCTGCTCCCATTTCTTTAGGCCTTTATCATTCTTGCTATGGCCAGTCCTACAGAACCGATATGCCACTGTATGTCCACCTTAACGTCGTCCCAGTTACTCCCACTACGAGTTTCTCGAGTAAGCAAATGTACTTCGCCGGATGACGAGGCATTTGGCTACCCTAAGAGAGTCATAGTTACTGCAGCCAGATGCTCCCCTTATTTTGAATCTTTCCTCTCTTTAATTCTTACTGCGGAATGTCCAAGCAGATGCGAAATGCTGCAACATGTCCACCTTAACGTTGTCTGAGTTACTCCAACGACGATATCCACGAGTTTTCAAATAAATTTCGCAGAGTGACGAGGCATTTGGCTACCTTAAGAGAGTCATAGTTACTCCTGCCGGCTGCTCCCCTTTCTGTAGGCCTTTATCATTCTTGCTATGGCCAGTCCTACAGAACCGATATGCCACTGTATGTCCACCTTAACGTCGTCCCAGTTACTCCCACTACGAGTTTCTCGAGTTACCAAATGTACTTCGCCGGATGACGAGACGTTTGGCTACCTTAAGAGAGGAATAGTTACTGCAGCCAGATGCTCTCCTTCCTTTTAATCTTTCCGCTCTTCAATTCCTACTGCGAAATGTTCAAGTAGAAGCGAAATGCTGCAAAATGTCCACCTTAACGTTGTCTGAGTTACTCCAACGACGATATCCACGAGTTTTCAAATAAATTTCGCAGAGTGACGAGGCATTTGGCTACCTTAAGAGAGTCATAGTTACTACTGCCAGCTGCTCCCATTTCTTTAGGCCTTCATCATTCTTGCTATGGCCAGTCCTACAGAACCGATATGCCACTGTATGTCCACCTTAACGTCGTCCCAGTTACTCCCACTACGAGTTTCTCGAGTTACCAAATGTACTTCGCCGGATGACGAGACGTTTGGCTACCTTAAGAGAGGAATAGTTACTGCAGCCAGATGCTCTCCTTCCTTTTAATCTTTCCGCTCTTCAATTCCTACTGCGAAATGTTCAAGTAGAAGCGAAATGCTGCAAAATGTCCACCTTAACGTTGTCTGAGTTACTCCAACGACGATATCCACGAGTTTTCAAATAAATTTCGCAGAGTGACGAGGCATTTGGCTACCTTAAGAGAGTCATAGTTACTGCTGCCAGCTGCTCCCATTTCTTTAGGCCTTCATCATTCTTGCTATGGCCAGTCCTACAGAACCGATATGCCACTGTATGTCCACCTTAACGTCGTCCCAGTTACTCCCACTACGAGTTTCTCGAGTAAGCAAATGTACTTCGCCGGATGACGAGGCATCTGGCTACCCTAAGAGAGTCATAGTTACTGCAGCCAGATGCTCCCCTTATTTTGAATCTTTCCTCTCTTTAATTCTTACTGCGGAATGTCCAAGCAGATGCGAAATGCTGCAACATGTCCACCTTAACGTTGTCTGAGTTACTCCAACGACGATATCCACGACTTTTCATATAAATTTCGCAGATTGACGAGGCATTTGGCTATCTTGAGAGAGTCATAGATACTGCTGCCAGCTTCTACCCCTTCTTTGAATCTTTCCTTTTTTTAATTTGTATTGCGACCAGTCCTGCAGAAGCGAAATGCTACAGCATGTCCACCTTAACGTTGTCTGAGTTACTCCAACGACGATATCCTCGAGTTTTGAAATAAATTTCGCAGAGTGACGAGGCACTGGCTACCTTAAGAGAGTTATAGTTACTCCTGCCGGCTGCTCCCATGTCTTTAGGCCTTTATCATTCTTGCTATGGCCAGTCCTACAGAACCGATATGCCACTGTATGTCCACCTTAACGTCGTCACAGTTACTCCCACTACGCGTTTCTCGAGTTACCAAATGTACTTCGCCGGATGACGAGACGTTTGGCTACCTTAAGAGAGTCATAGTTACTGCAGCCAGATGCTCCCCTTCCTTTTAATTGTTCCGCTCTTTAATTCCTACTGCGGAATGTTCAAGCAGAAGCGAAATGCTGCAACATGTCCACCTTAACGTTGTCTGAGTTACTCCAACGACGATATCCACGAGTTTTCAAATAAATTTCGCAGAGTGACGAGGCATTTGGCTACCTTAAGAGAGTCATAGTTACTCCTGCCGGCTGCTCCCCTTTCTGTAGGCCTTTATCATTCTTGCTATGGCCAGTCCTACAGAACCGATATGCCACTGTATGTCCACCTTAACGTCGTCCCAGTTACTCCCACTACGAGTTTCTCGAGTTACCAAATGTACTTCGCCGGATGACGAGACGTTTGGCTACCTTAAGAGAGGAATACTTACTGCAGCCAGATGCTCCCCTTCCTTTTAATTGTTCCGCTCTTTAATTCCTACTGCGGAATGTTCAAGCAGAAGCGAAATGCTGCAACATGTCCACCTTAACGTTGTCTGAGTTACTCCAACGACGATATCCACGAGTTTTCAAATAAATTTCGCAGAGTGACGAGGCATTTGGCTACCTTAAGAGAGTCATAGTTACTGCTGCCAGCTGCTCCCATTTCTTTAGGCCTTCATCATTCTTGCTATGGCCAGTCCTACAGAACCGATATGCCACTGTATGTCCACCTTAACGTCGTCCCAGTTACTCCCACTACGAGTTTCTCGAGTAAGCAAATGTACTTCGCCGGATGACGAGGCATCTGGCTACCCTAAGAGAGTCATAGTTACTGCAGCCAGATGCTCCCCTTATTTTGAATCTTTCCTCTCTTTAATTCTTACTGCGGAATGTCCAAGCAGATGCGAAATGCTGCAACATGTCCACCTTAACGTTGTCTGAGTTACTCCAACGACGATATCCACGACTTTTCATATAAATTTCGCAGATTGACGAGGCATTTGGCTATCTTGAGAGAGTCATAGATACTGCTGCCAGCTTCTACCCCTTCTTTGAATCTTTCCTTTTTTTAATTTGTATTGCGACCAGTCCTGCAGAAGCGAAATGCTACAGCATGTCCACCTTAACGTTGTCTGAGTTACTCCAACGACGATATCCTCGAGTTTTGAAATAAATTTCGCAGAGTGACGAGGCACTGGCTACCTTAAGAGAGTTATAGTTACTCCTGCCGGCTGCTCCCATGTCTTTAGGCCTTTATCATTCTTGCTATGGCCAGTCCTACAGAACCGATATGCCACTGTATGTCCACCTTAACGTCGTCACAGTTACTCCCACTACGCGTTTCTCGAGTTACCAAATGTACTTCGCCGGATGACGAGACGTTTGGCTACCTTAAGAGAGTCATAGTTACTGCAGCCAGATGCTCCCCTTCCTTTTAATTGTTCCGCTCTTTAATTCCTACTGCGGAATGTTCAAGCAGAAGCGAAATGCTGCAACATGTCCACCTTAACGTTGTCTGAGTTACTCCAACGACGATATCCACGAGTTTTCAAATAAATTTCGCAGAGTGACGAGGCATTTGGCTACCTTAAGAGAGTCATAGTTACTCCTGCCGGCTGCTCCCCTTTCTGTAGGCCTTTATCATTCTTGCTATGGCCAGTCCTACAGAACCGATATGCCACTGTATGTCCACCTTAACGTCGTCCCAGTTACTCCCACTACGAGTTTCTCGAGTTACCAAATGTACTTCGCCGGATGACGAGACGTTTGGCTACCTTAAGAGAGGAATACTTACTGCAGCCAGATGCTCCCCTTCCTTTTAATTGTTCCGCTCTTTAATTCCTACTGCGGAATGTTCAAGCAGAAGCGAAATGCTGCAACATGTCCACCTTAACGTTGTCTGAGTTACTCCAACGACGATATCCACGAGTTTTCAAATAAATTTCGCAGAGTGACGAGGCATTTGGCTACCTTAAGAGAGTCATAGTTACTACTGCCAGCTGCTCCCATTTCTTTAGGCCTTCATCATTCTTGCTATGGCCAGTCCTACAGAACCGATATGCCACTGTATGTCCACCTTAACGTCGTCCCAGTTACTCCCACTACGAGTTTCTCGAGTTACCAAATGTACTTCGCCGGATGACGAGACGTTTGGCTACCTTAAGAGAGGAATAGTTACTGCAGCCAGATGCTCTCCTTCCTTTTAATCTTTCCGCTCTTCAATTCCTACTGCGAAATGTTCAAGTAGAAGCGAAATGCTGCAAAATGTCCACCTTAACGTTGTCTGAGTTACTCCAACGACGATATCCACGAGTTTTCAAATAAATTTCGCAGAGTGACGAGGCATTTGGCTACCTTAAGAGAGTCATAGTTACTGCTGCCAGCTGCTCCCATTTCTTTAGGCCTTCATCATTCTTGCTATGGCCAGTCCTACAGAACCGATATGCCACTGTATGTCCACCTTAACGTCGTCCCAGTTACTCCCACTACGAGTTTCTCGAGTAAGCAAATGTACTTCGCCGGATGACGAGGCATCTGGCTACCCTAAGAGAGTCATAGTTACTGCAGCCAGATGCTCCCCTTATTTTGAATCTTTCCTCTCTTTAATTCTTACTGCGGAATGTCCAAGCAGATGCGAAATGCTGCAACATGTCCACCTTAACGTTGTCTGAGTTACTCCAACGACGATATCCACGACTTTTCATATAAATTTCGCAGATTGACGAGGCATTTGGCTATCTTGAGAGAGTCATAGATACTGCTGCCAGCTTCTACCCCTTCTTTGAATCTTTCCTTTTTTTAATTTGTATTGCGACCAGTCCTGCAGAAGCGAAATGCTACAGCATGTCCACCTTAACGTTGTCTGAGTTACTCCAACGACGATATCCTCGAGTTTTGAAATAAATTTCGCAGAGTGACGAGGCACTGGCTACCTTAAGAGAGTTATAGTTACTCCTGCCGGCTGCTCCCATGTCTTTAGGCCTTTATCATTCTTGCTATGGCCAGTCCTACAGAACCGATATGCCACTGTATGTCCACCTTAACGTCGTCACAGTTACTCCCACTACGCGTTTCTCGAGTTACCAAATGTACTTCGCCGGATGACGAGACGTTTGGCTACCTTAAGAGAGTCATAGTTACTGCAGCCAGATGCTCCCCTTCCTTTTAATTGTTCCGCTCTTTAATTCCTACTGCGGAATGTTCAAGCAGAAGCGAAATGCTGCAACATGTCCACCTTAACGTTGTCTGAGTTACTCCAACGACGATATCCACGAGTTTTCAAATAAATTTCGCAGAGTGACGAGGCATTTGGCTACCTTAAGAGAGTCATAGTTACTCCTGCCGGCTGCTCCCCTTTCTGTAGGCCTTTATCATTCTTGCTATGGCCAGTCCTACAGAACCGATATGCCACTGTATGTCCACCTTAACGTCGTCCCAGTTACTCCCACTACGAGTTTCTCGAGTTACCAAATGTACTTCGCCGGATGACGAGACGTTTGGCTACCTTAAGAGAGGAATACTTACTGCAGCCAGATGCTCCCCTTCCTTTTAATTGTTCCGCTCTTTAATTCCTACTGCGGAATGTTCAAGCAGAAGCGAAATGCTGCAACATGTCCACCTTAACGTTGTCTGAGTTACTCCAACGACGATATCCACGAGTTTTCAAATAAATTTCGCAGAGTGACGAGGCATTTGGCTACCTTAAGAGAGTCATAGTTACTGCTGCCAGCTGCTCCCCCTTCTTTGAATCTCTCCTCTCTTAAATTTGTATTGCGGCCAGTCCAGCAGAAGCGTAATACTACAGCATGTCCACCTTAACGTTGTCTGAGTTACTCCAACGACGATATCCTCGAGTTTTAAAATAAATTTCGCAGAGTGACGAGGCATTGGCTACCTGAAGAGAGTCATAGTTACTGCTGCCAGCTGCTCCCATTTCTTTAGGCCTTCATCATTCTTGCTAAGGCCAGTCCTACAGAACCGATATGCCACTGTATGTCCACCTTAACGTCGTCCCAGTTACTCCCACTACGAGTTTCTCGAGTAAGCAAATGTACTTCGCCGGATGACGAGGCATCTGGCTACCCTAAGAGAGTCATAGTTACTGCAGCCAGATGCTCCCCTTATTTTGAATCTTTCCTCTCTTTAATTCTTACTGCGGAATGTCCAAGCAGATGCGAAATGCTGCAACATGTCCACCTTAACGTTGTCTGAGTTACTCCAACGACGATATCCACGAGTTTTCAAATAAATTTCTCAGAGTGACGAGGCATTTGGCTACCTTAAGAGAGTCATAGTTACTCCTGCCGGCTGCTCCCCTTTCTGTAGGCCTTTATCATTCTTGCTATGGCCAGTCCTACAGAACCGATATGCCACTGTATGTCCACCTTAACGTCGTCCCAGTTACTCCCACTACGAGTTTCTCGAGTTACCAAATGTACTTCGCCGGATGACGAGACGTTTGGCTACCTTAATAGAGGAATAGTTACTGCAGCCAGATGCTCCCCTTCCTTTTAATCTTTCCGCTCTTTAATTCCTACTGCGAAATGTTCAAGTAGAAGCGAAATGCTGCAAAATGTCCCCCTTAACGTTGTCTGAGTTACTCCAACGACGATATCCACGACTTTTCATATAAATTTCGCAGATTGACGAGGCATTTGGCTATCTTGAGAGAGTCATAGATACTGCTGCCAGCTTCTACCCCTTCTTTGAATCTTTCCTTTTTTTAATTTGTATTGCGACCAGTCCTGCAGAAGCGAAATGCTACAGCATGTCCACCTTAACGTTGTCTGAGTTACTCCAACGACGATATCCTCGAGTTTTGAAATAAATTTCGCAGAGTGACGAGGCACTGGCTACCTTAAGAGAGTTATAATTACTCCTGCCGGCTGCTCCCATGTCTTTAGGCCTTTATCATTCTTGCTATGGCCAGTCCTACAGAACCGATATGCCACTGTATGTCCACCTTAACGTCGTCACAGTTACTCCCACTACGCGTTTCTCGAGTTACCAAATGTACTTCGCCGGATGACGAGACGTTTGGCTACCTTAAGAGAGTCATAGTTACTGCAGCCAGATGCTCCCCTTCCTTTTAATTGTTCCGCTCTTTAATTCCTACTGCGGAATGTTCAAGCAGAAGCGAAATGCTGCAACATGTCCACCTTAACGTTGTCTGAGTTACTCCAACGACGATATCCACGAGTTTTCAAATAAATTTCGCAGAGTGACGAGGCATTTGGCTACCTTAAGAGAGTCATAGTAACTGCTGCCAGCTGCTCCCATTTCTTTAGGCCTTCATCATTCTTGCTATGGCCAGTCCTACAGAACCGATATGCCACTGTATGTCCACCTTAACGTCGTCCCAGTTACTCCCACTACGAGTTTCTCGAGTAAGCAAATGTACTTCGCCGGATGACGAGGCATCTGGCTACCCTAAGAGAGTCATAGTTACTGCAGCCAGATGCTCCCCTTATTTTGAATCTTTCCTCTCTTTAATTCTTACTGCGGAATGTCCAAGCAGATGCGAAATGCTGCAACATGTCCACCTTTACGTTGTCTGAGTTACTCCAACGACGATATCCACGAGTTTTCAAATAAATTTCTCAGAGTGACGAGGCATTGGCTACCTGAAGAGAGTCATAGTTACTCCTGCCGGCTGCTCCCATTTCTTTAGGCCTTTATCATTCTTGCTATGGCCAGTCCTACAGAACCGATATGCCACTGTATGTCCACCTTAACGTCGTCCCAGTTACTCCCACTACGAGTTTCTCGAGTAAGCAAATGTACTTCGCCGGATGACGAGGCATTTGGCTACCCTAAGAGAGTCATAGTTACTGCAGCCAGATGCTCCCCTTATTTTGAATCTTTCCTCTCTTTAATTCTTACTGCGGAATGTCCAAGCAGATGCGAAATGCTGCAACATGTCCACCTTAACGTTGTCTGAGTTACTCCAACGACGATATCCACGAGTTTTCAAATAAATTTCGCAGAGTGACGAGGCATTTGGCTACCTTAAGAGAGTCATAGTTACTCCTGCCGGCTGCTCCCCTTTCTGTAGGCCTTTATCATTCTTGCTATGGCCAGTCCTACAGAACCGATATGCCACTGTATGTCCACCTTAACGTCGTCCCAGTTACTCCCACTACGAGTTTCTCGAGTTACCAAATGTACTTCGCCGGATGACGAGACGTTTGGCTACCTTAAGAGAGGAATAGTTACTGCAGCCAGATGCTCCCCTTCCTTTTAATTGTTCCGCTCTTTAATTCCTACTGCGGAATGTTCAAGCAGAAGCGAAATGCTGCAACATGTCCACCTTAACGTTGTCTGAGTTACTCCAACGACGATATCCACGAGTTTTCAAATAAATTTCGCAGAGTGACGAGGCATTTGGCTACCTTAAGAGAGTCATAGTTACTGCTGCCAGCTGCTCCCCCTTCTTTGAATCTCTCCTCTCTTTAATTTGTATTGCGGCCAGTCCAGCAGAAGCGTAATACTACAGCATGTCCACCTTAACGTTGTCTGAGTTACTCCAACGACGATATCCTCGAGTTTTAAAATAAATTTCGCAGAGTGACGAGGCATTGGCTACCTGAAGAGAGTCATAGTTACTGCTGCCAGCTGCTCCCATTTCTTTAGGCCTTCATCATTCTTGCTATGGCCAGTCCTACAGAACCGATATGCCACTGTATGTCCACCTTAACGTCGTCCCAGTTACTCCCACTACGAGTTTCTCGAGTAAGCAAATGTACTTCGCCGGATGACGAGGCATCTGGCTACCCTAAGAGAGTCATAGTTACTGCAGCCAGATGCTCCCCTTATTTTGAATCTTTCCTCTCTTTAATTCTTACTGCGGAATGTCCAAGCAGATGCGAAATGCTGCAACATGTCCACCTTAACGTTGTCTGAGTTACTCCAACGACGATATCCACGAGTTTTCAAATAAATTTCTCAGAGTGACGAGGCATTGGCTACCTGAAGAGAGTCATAGTTACTCCTGCCGGCTGCTCCCATTTCTTTAGGCCTTTATCATTCTTGCTATGGCCAGTCCTACAGAACCGATATGCCACTGTATGTCCACCTTAACGTCGTCCCAGTTACTCCCACTACGAGTTTCTCGAGTAAGCAAATGTACTTCGCCGGATGACGAGGCATTTGGCTACCCTAAGAGAGTCATAGTTACTGCAGCCAGATGCTCCCCTTATTTTGAATCTTTCCTCTCTTTAATTCTTACTGCGGAATGTCCAAGCAGATGCGAAATGCTGCAACATGTCCACCTTAACGTTGTCTGAGTTACTCCAACGACGATATCCACGAGTTTTCAAATAAATTTCGCAGAGTGACGAGGCATTTGGCTACCTTAAGAGAGTCATAGTTACTCCTGCCGGCTGCTCCCCTTTCTGTAGGCCTTTATCATTCTTGCTATGGCCAGTCCTACAGAACCGATATGCCACTGTATGTCCACCTTAACGTCGTCCCAGTTACTCCCACTACGAGTTTCTCGAGTTACCAAATGTACTTCGCCGGATGACGAGACGTTTGGCTACCTTAAGAGAGGAATAGTTACTGCAGCCAGATGCTCTCCTTCCTTTTAATCTTTCCGCTCTTCAATTCCTACTGCGAAATGTTCAAGTAGAAGCGAAATGCTGCAAAATGTCCACCTTAACGTTGTCTGAGTTACTCCAACGACGATATCCACGAGTTTTCAAATAAATTTCGCAGAGTGACGAGGCATTTGGCTACCTTAAGAGAGTCATAGTTACTGCTGCCAGCTGCTCCCATTTCTTTAGGCCTTCATCATTCTTGCTATGGCCAGTCCTACAGAACCGATATGCCACTGTATGTCCACCTTAACGTCGTCCCAGTTACTCCCACTACGAGTTTCTCGAGTAAGCAAATGTACTTCGCCGGATGACGAGGCATCTGGCTACCCTAAGAGAGTCATAGTTACTGCAGCCAGATGCTCCCCTTATTTTGAATCTTTCCTCTCTTTAATTCTTACTGCGGAATGTCCAAGCAGATGCGAAATGCTGCAACATGTCCACCTTAACGTTGTCTGAGTTACTCCAACGACGATATCCACGACTTTTCATATAAATTTCGCAGATTGACGAGGCATTTGGCTATCTTGAGAGAGTCATAGATACTGCTGCCAGCTTCTACCCCTTCTTTGAATCTTTCCTTTTTTTAATTTGTATTGCGACCAGTCCTGCAGAAGCGAAATGCTACAGCATGTCGTCCTTAACGTTGTCTGAGTTACTCCAACGACGATATCCTCGAGTTTTGAAATAAATTTCGCAGAGTGACGAGGCACTGGCTACCTTAAGAGAGTTATAGTTACTCCTGCCGGCTGCTCCCATGTCTTTAGGCCTTTATCATTCTTGCTATGGCCAGTCCTACAGAACCGATATGCCACTGTATGTCCACCTTAACGTCGTCACAGTTACTCCCACTACGCGTTTCTCGAGTTACCAAATGTACTTCGCCGGATGACGAGCGTTTGGCTACCTTAAGAGAGTCATAGTTACTGCAGCCAGATGATCCCCTTCCTTTTAATTGTTCCGCTCTTTAATTCCTACTGCGGAATGTTCAAGCAGAAGCGAAATGCTGCAACATGTCCACCTTAACGTTGTCTGAGTTACTCCAACGACGATATCCACGAGTTTTCAAATAAATTTCGCAGAGTGACGAGGCATTTGGCTACCTTAAGAGAGTCATAGTTACTGCTGCCAGCTGCTCCCATTTCTTTAGGCCTTCATCATTCTTGCTATGGCCAGTCCTACAGAACCGATATGCCACTGTACGTCCACCTTAACGTCGTCCCAGTTACTCCCACTACGAGTTTCTCGAGTAAGCAAATGTACTTCGCCGGATGACGAGGCATCTGGCTACCCTAAGAGAGTCATAGTTACTGCAGCCAGATGCTCCCCTTATTTTGAATCTTTCCTCTCTTTAATTCTTACTGCGGAATGTCCAAGCAGATGCGAAATGCTGCAACATGTCCACCTTAACGTTGTCTGAGTTACTCCAACGACGATATCCACGACTTTTCATATAAATTTCGCAGATTGACGAGGCATTTGGCTATCTTGAGAGAGTCATAGATACTGCTGCCAGCCTCTACCCCTTCTTTGAATCTTTCCTTTTATTAATTTGTATTGCGACCAGTCCTGCAGAAGCGAAATGCTACAGCATGTCCACCTTAACGTTGTCTGAGTTACTCCAACGACGATATCCTCGAGTTTTGAAATAAATTTCGCAGAGTGACGAGGCACTGGCTACCTTAAGAGAGTTATAGTTACTCCTGCCGGCTGCTCCCATGTCTTTAGGCCTTTATCATTCTTGCTATGGCCAGTCCTACAGAACCGATATGCCACTGTATGTCCACCTTAACGTCGTCACAGTTACTCCCACTACGCGTTTCTCGAGTTACCAAATGTACTTCGCCGGATGACGAGACGTTTGGCTACCTTAAGAGAGTCATAGTTACTGCAGCCAGATGCTCCCCTTCCTTTTAATTGTTCCGCTCTTTAATTCCTACTGCGGAATGTTCAAGCAGAAGCGAAATGCTGCAACATGTCCACCTTAACGTTGTCTGAGTTACTCCAACGACGATATCCACGAGTTTTCAAATAAATTTCGCAGAGTGACGAGGCATTTGGCTACCTTAAGAGAGTCATAGTTACTGCTGCCAGCTGCTCCCATTTCTTTAGGCCTTCATCATTCTTGCTATGGCCAGTCCTACAGAACCGATATGCCACTGTACGTCCACCTTAACGTCGTCCCAGTTACTCCCACTACGAGTTTCTCGAGTAAGCAAATGTACTTCGCCGGATGACGAGGCATCTGGCTACCCTAAGAGAGTCATAGTTACTGCAGCCAGATGCTCCCCTTATTTTGAATCTTTCCTCTCTTTAATTCTTACTGCGGAATGTCCAAGCAGATGCGAAATGCTGCAACATGTCCACCTTAACGTTGTCTGAGTTACTCCAACGACGATATCCACGAGTTTTCAAATAAATTTCTCAGAGTGACGAGGCATTGGCTACCTGAAGAGAGTCATAGTTACTCCTGCCGGCTGCTCCCATTTCTTTAGGCCTTTATCATTCTTGCTATGGCCAGTCCTACAGAACCGATATGCCACTGTATGTCCACCTTAACGTCGTCCCAGTTACTCCCACTACGAGTTTCTCGAGTAAGCAAATGTACTTCGCCGGATGACGAGGCATTTGGCTACCCTAAGAGAGTCATAGTTACTGCAGCCAGTTGCTCCCCTTATTTTGAATCTTTCCTCTCTTTAATTCTTACTGCGGAATGTCCAAGCAGATGCGAAATGCTGCAACATGTCCACCTTAACGTTGTCTGAGTTACTCCAACGACGATATCCACGAGTTTTCAAATAAATTTCGCAGAGTGACGAGGCATTTGGCTACCTTAAGAGAGTCATAGTTACTCCTGCCGGCTGCTCCCCTTTCTGTAGGCCTTTATCATTCTTGCTATGGCCAGTCCTACAGAACCGATATGCCACTGTATGTCCACCTTAACGTCGTCCCAGTTACTCCCACTACGAGTTTCTCGAGTTACCAAATGTACTTCGCCGGATGACGAGACGTTTGGCTACCTTAAGAGAGGAATAGTTACTGCAGCCAGATGCTCTCCTTCCTTTTAATCTTTCCGCTCTTCAATTCCTACTGCGAAATGTTCAAGTAGAAGCGAAATGCTGCAAAATGTCCACCTTAACGTTGTCTGAGTTACTCCAACGACGATATCCACGAGTTTTCAAATAAATTTCGCAGAGTGACGAGGCATTTGGCTACCTTAAGAGAGTCATAGTTACTGCTGCCAGCTGCTCCCATTTCTTTAGGCCTTCATCATTCTTGCTATGGCCAGTCCTACAGAACCGATATGCCACTGTACGTCCACCTTAACGTCGTCCCAGTTACTCCCACTACGAGTTTCTCGAGTAAGCAAATGTACTTCGCCGGATGACGAGGCATCTGGCTACCCTAAGAGAGTCATAGTTACTGCAGCCAGATGCTCCCCTTATTTTGAATCTTTCCTCTCTTTAATTCTTACTGCGGAATGTCCAAGCAGATGCGAAATGCTGCAACATGTCCACCTTAACGTTGTCTGAGTTACTCCAACGACGATATCCACGAGTTTTCAAATAAATTTCTCAGAGTGACGAGGCATTGGCTACCTGAAGAGAGTCATAGTTACTCCTGCCGGCTGCTCCCATTTCTTTAGGCCTTTATCATTCTTGCTATGGCCAGTCCTACAGAACCGATATGCCACTGTATGTCCACCTTAACGTCGTCCCAGTTACTCCCACTACGAGTTTCTCGAGTAAGCAAATGTACTTCGCCGGATGACGAGGCATTTGGCTACCCTAAGAGAGTCATAGTTACTGCAGCCAGTTGCTCCCCTTATTTTGAATCTTTCCTCTCTTTAATTCTTACTGCGGAATGTCCAAGCAGATGCGAAATGCTGCAACATGTCCACCTTAACGTTGTCTGAGTTACTCCAACGACGATATCCACGAGTTTTCAAATAA
Source organism: Schistocerca serialis cubense (assembly GCF_023864345.2). Lineage (NCBI taxonomy): Eukaryota > Metazoa > Arthropoda > Insecta > Orthoptera > Acrididae > Schistocerca > Schistocerca serialis. The sequence goes on along the minus strand of NW_026047575.1, from coordinate 62,258 downwards.
ATTTCGCAGAGTGACGAGGCATTTGGCTACCTTAAGAGAGTCATAGTTACTCCTGCCGGCTGCTCCCCTTTCTGTAGGCCTTTATCATTCTTGCTATGGCCAGTCCTACAGAACCGATATGCCACTGTATGTCCACCTTAACGTCGTCCCAGTTACTCCCACTACGAGTTTCTCGAGTTACCAAATGTACTTCGCCGGATGACGAGACGTTTGGCTACCTTAAGAGAGGAATAGTTACTGCAGCCAGATGCTCTCCTTCCTTTTAATCTTTCCGCTCTTCAATTCCTACTGCGAAATGTTCAAGTAGAAGCGAAATGCTGCAAAATGTCCACCTTAACGTTGTCTGAGTTACTCCAACGACGATATCCACGAGTTTTCAAATAAATTTCGCAGAGTGACGAGGCATTTGGCTACCTTAAGAGAGTCATAGTTACTGCTGCCAGCTGCTCCCATTTCTTTAGGCCTTCATCATTCTTGCTATGGCCAGTCCTACAGAACCGATATGCCACTGTATGTCCACCTTAACGTCGTCCCAGTTACTCCCACTACGAGTTTCTCGAGTAAGCAAATGTACTTCGCCGGATGACGAGGCATCTGGCTACCCTAAGAGAGTCATAGTTACTGCAGCCAGATGCTCTCCTTCCTTTTAATCTTTCCGCTCTTCAATTCCTACTGCGAAATGTTCAAGTAGAAGCGAAATGCTGCAAAATGTCCACCTTAACGTTGTCTGAGTTACACCAACGACGATATCCACGAGTTTTCAAATAAATTTCGCAGAGTGACGAGGCATTTGGCTACCTTAAGAGAGTCATAGTTACTGCTGCCAGCTGCTCCCATTTCTTTAGGCCTTCATCATTCTTGCTATGGCCAGTCCTACAGAACCGATATGCCACTGTATGTCCACCTTAACGTCGTCCCAGTTACTCCCACTACGAGTTTCTCGAGTAAGCAAATGTACTTCGCCGGATGACGAGGCATCTGGCTACCCTAAGAGAGTCATAGTTACTGCAGCCAGATGCTCCCCTTATTTTGAATCTTTCCTCTCTTTAATTCTTACTGCGGAATGTCCAAGCAGATGCGAAATGCTGCAACATGTCCACCTTAACGTTGTCTGAGTTACTCCAACGACGATATCCACGACTTTTCATATAAATTTCGCAGATTGACGAGGCATTTGGCTATCTTGAGAGAGTCATAGATACTGCTGCCAGCTTCTACCCCTTCTTTGAATCTTTCCTTTTTTTAATTTGTATTGCGACCAGTCCTGCAGAAGCGAAATGCTACAGCATGTCCACCTTAACGTTGTCTGAGTTACTCCAACGACGATATCCTCGAGTTTTGAAATAAATTTCGCAGAGTGACGAGGCACTGGCTACCTTAAGAGAGTTATAGTTACTCCTGCCGGCTGCTCCCATGTCTTTAGGCCTTTATCATTCTTGCTATGGCCAGTCCTACAGAACCGATATGCCACTGTATGTCCACCTTAACGTCGTCACAGTTACTCCCACTACGCGTTTCTCGAGTTACCAAATGTACTTCGCCGGATGACGAGACGTTTGGCTACCTTAAGAGAGTCATAGTTACTGCAGCCAGATGCTCCCCTTCCTTTTAATTGTTCCGCTCTTTAATTCCTACTGCGGAATGTTCAAGCAGAAGCGAAATGCTGCAACATGTCCACCTTAACGTTGTCTGAGTTACTCCAACGACGATATCCACGAGTTTTCAAATAAATTTCGCAGAGTGACGAGGCATTTGGCTACCTTAAGAGAGTCATAGTTACTGCTGCCAGCTGCTCCCATTTCTTTAGGCCTTCATCATTCTTGCTATGGCCAGTCCTACAGAACCGATATGCCACTGTACGTCCACCTTAACGTCGTCCCAGTTACTCCCACTACGAGTTTCTCGAGTAAGCAAATGTACTTCGCCGGATGACGAGGCATCTGGCTACCCTAAGAGAGTCATAGTTACTGCAGCCAGATGCTCCCCTTATTTTGAATCTTTCCTCTCTTTAATTCTTACTGCGGAATGTCCAAGCAGATGCGAAATGCTGCAACATGTCCACCTTAACGTTGTCTGAGTTACTCCAACGACGATATCCACGAGTTTTCAAATAAATTTCTCAGAGTGACGAGGCATTGGCTACCTGAAGAGAGTCATAGTTACTCCTGCCGGCTGCTCCCATTTCTTTAGGCCTTTATCATTCTTGCTATGGCCAGTCCTACAGAACCGATATGCCACTGTATGTCCACCTTAACGTCGTCCCAGTTACTCCCACTACGAGTTTCTCGAGTAAGCAAATGTACTTCGCCGGATGACGAGGCATTTGGCTACCCTAAGAGAGTCATAGTTACTGCAGCCAGATGCTCCCCTTATTTTGAATCTTTCCTCTCTTTAATTCTTACTGCGGAATGTCCAAGCAGATGCGAAATGCTGCAACATGTCCACCTTAACGTTGTCTGAGTTACTCCAACGACGATATCCACGAGTTTTCAAATAAATTTCGCAGAGTGACGAGGCATTTGGCTACCTTAAGAGAGTCATAGTTACTCCTGCCGGCTGCTCCCCTTTCTGTAGGCCTTTATCATTCTTGCTATGGCCAGTCCTACAGAACCGATATGCCACTGTATGTCCACCTTAACGTCGTCCCAGTTACTCCCACTACGAGTTTCTCGAGTTACCAAATGTACTTCGCCGGATGACGAGGCATCTGGCTACCCTAAGAGAGACATAGTTACTGCAGCCAGATGCTCCCCTTATTTTGAATTTTTCCTCTCTTTAATTCTTACTGCGGAATGTCCAAGCAGATGCGAAATGCTGCAACATGTCCACCTTAACGTTGTCTGAGTTACTCCAACGACGATATCCACGAGTTTTCAAATAAATTTCGCAGAGTGACGAGGCGTTTGGCTACCTTAAGAGATTCTTAGTTACTCCTGCCGGCTGCTCCCCTTTCTGTAGGCCTTTATCATTCTTGCTATGGCCAGTCCTACAGAACCGATATGCCACTGTATGTCCACCTTAACGTCGTCCCAGTTACTCCCACTACGAGTTTCTCGAGTAAGCAAATGTACTTCGCCGGATGACGAGGCATCTGGCTACCCTAAGAGAGTCATAGTTACTGCAGCCAGATGCTCCCCTTATTTTGAATCTTTCCTCTCTTTAATTCTTACTGCGGAATGTCCAAGCAGATGCGAAATGCTGCAACATGTCCACCTTAACGTTGTCAGAGTTACTCCAACGACGATATCCACGAGTTTTCAAATAAATGTCTCAGAGTGACGAGGCATTTGGCTACCTTAAGAGAGTCATAGTTACTCCTGCCGGCTGCTCCCCTTTCTGTAGGACTTTATCATTCTTGCTATGGCCAGTCCTACAGAACCGATATGCCACTGTATGTCCACCTTAACGTCGTCCCAGTTACTCCCACTACGAGTTTCTCGAGTTACCAAATGTACTTCGCCGGATGACGAGACGTCTGGCTACCTTAAGAGAGGAATAGTTACTGCAGCCAGATGCTCTCCTTCCTTTTAATCTTTCCGCTCTTCAATTCCTACTGCGAAATGTTCAAGTAGAAGCGAAATGCTGCAAAATGTCCACCTTAACGTTGTCTGAGTTACTCCAACGACGATATCCACGAGTTTTCAAATAAATTTCGCAGAGTGACGAGGCATTTGGCTACCTTAAGAGAGTCATAGTTACTACTGCCAGCTGCTCCCATTTCTTTAGGCCTTCATCATTCTTGCTATGGCCAGTCCTACAGAACCGATATGCCACTGTATGTCCACCTTAACGTCGTCCCAGTTACTCCCACTACGAGTTTCTCGAGTAAGCAAATGTACTTCGCCGGATGACGAGGCATCTGGCTACCCTAAGAGAGACATAGTTACTGCAGCCAGATGCTCCCCTTATTTTGAATTTTTCCTCTCTTTAATTCTTACTGCGGAATGTCCAAGCAGATGCGAAATGCTGCAACATGTCCACCTTAACGTTGTCTGAGTTACTCCAACGACGATATCCACGAGTTTTCAAATAAATTTCGCAGAGTGACGAGGCGTTTGGCTACCTTAAGAGATTCTTAGTTACTCCTGCCGGCTGCTCCCCTTTCTGTAGGCCTTTATCATTCTTGCTATGGCCAGTCCTACAGAACCGATATGCCACTGTATGTCCACCTTAACGTCGTCCCAGTTACTCCCACTACGAGTTTCTCGAGTAAGCAAATGTACTTCGCCGGATGACGAGGCATCTGGCTACCCTAAGAGAGTCATAGTTACTGCAGCCAGATGCTCCCCTTATTTTGAATCTTTCCTCTCTTTAATTCTTACTGCGGAATGTCCAAGCAGATGCGAAATGCTGCAACATGTCCACCTTAACGTTGTCAGAGTTACTCCAACGACGATATCCACGAGTTTTCAAATAAATGTCTCAGAGTGACGAGGCATTTGGCTACCTTAAGAGAGTCATAGTTACTCCTGCCGGCTGCTCCCCTTTCTGTAGGACTTTATCATTCTTGCTATGGCCAGTCCTACAGAACCGATATGCCACTGTATGTCCACCTTAACGTCGTCCCAGTTACTCCCACTACGAGTTTCTCGAGTTACCAAATGTACTTCGCCGGATGACGAGACGTCTGGCTACCTTAAGAGAGGAATAGTTACTGCAGCCAGATGCTCTCCTTCCTTTTAATCTTTCCGCTCTTCAATTCCTACTGCGAAATGTTCAAGTAGAAGCGAAATACTGCAAAATGTCCACCTTAACGTTGTCTGAGTTACTCCAACGACGATATCCGCGAGTTTTCAAATAAATTTCGCAGAGTGACGAGGCATTTGGCTACCTTAAGAGAGTCATAGTTACTGCTGCCAGCTGCTCCCATTTCTTTAGGCCTTCATCATTCTTGCTATGGCCAGTCCTACAGAACCGATATGCCACTGTATGTCCACCTTAACGTCGTCCCAGTTACTCCCACTACGAGTTTCTCGAGTAAGCAAATGTACTTCGCCGGATGACGAGGCATTTGGCTACCCTAAGAGAGTCATAGTTACTGCCGCCAGATGCTCACCTTATTTTGAATCTTTCCTCTCTTTAATTCTTACTGCGGAATGTCCAAGCACATGCGAAATGCTGCAACATGTCCACCTTAACGTTGTCAGAGTTACTCCAACGACGATATCCACGAGTTTTCAAATAAATGTCTCAGAGTGACGAGGCATTTGGCTACCTTAAGAGAGTCATAGTTACTCCTGCCCGCTGCTCCCCTTTCTGTAGGCCTTTATCATTCTTGCTATGGCCAGTCCTACAGAACCGATATGCCACTGTATGTCCACCTTAACGTCGTCCCAGTTACTCCCACTACGAGTTTCTCGAGTTACCAAATGTACTTCACCGGATGACGAGACGTCTGGCTACCTTAAGAGAGGAATAGTTACTGCAGCCAGATGCTCTCCTTCCTTTTAATCTTTCCGCTCTTCAATTCCTACTGCGAAATGTTCAAGTAGAAGCGAAATGCTGCAAAATGTCCACCTTAACGTTGTCTGAGTTTCTCCAACGACGATATCCGCGAGTTTTCAAATAAATTTCGCAGAGTGACGAGGCATTTGGCTACCTTAAGAGAGTCATAGTTACTGCTGCCAGCTGCTCCCATTTCTTTAGGCCTTCATCATTCTTGCTATGGCCAGTCCTACAGAACCGATATGCCACTGTATGTCCACCTTAACGTCGTCCCAGTTACTCCCACTAGGAGTTTCTCGAGTAAGCAAATGTACTTCACCGGATGACGAGGCATCTGGCTACCCTAAGAGAGTCATAGTTACTGCAGCCAGATGCTCCCCTCATTTTGAATCTATCCTCTCTTTAATTCTTACTGCGGAATGTCCAAGCAGATGCGAAATGCTGCAACATGTCCACCTTAACGTTGTCAGAGTTACTCCAACGACGATATCCACGAGTTTTCAAATAAATGTCTCAGAGTGACGAGGCATTTGGCTACCTTAAGAGAGTCATAGTTACTCCTGCCGGCTGCTCCCCTTTCTGTAGGCCTTTATCATTCTTGCTATGGCCAGTCCTACAGAACCGATATGCCACTGTATGTCCACCTTAACGTCGTCCCAGTTACTCCCACTACGAGTTTCTCGAGTTACCAAATGTACTTCGCCGGATGACGAGACGTCTGGCTACCTTAAGAGAGGAATAGTTACTGCAGCCAGATGCTCTCCTTCCTTTTAATCTTTCCGCTCTTCAATTCCTACTGCGAAATGTTCAAGTAGAAGCGAAATGCTGCAAAATGTCCACCTTAACGTTGTCTGAGTTACTCCAACGACGATATCCGCGAGTTTTCAAATAAATTTCGCAGAGTGACGAGGCATTTGGCTACCTTAAGAGAGTCATAGTTACTGCTGCCAGCTGCTCCCATTTCTTTAGGCCTTCATCATTCTTGCTATGGCCAGTCCTACAGAACCGATATGCCACTGTATGTCCACCTTAACGTCGTCCCAGTTACTCCCACTAGGAGTTTCTCGAGTAAGCAAATGTACTTCGCCGGATGACGAGGCATCTGGCTACCCTAAGAGAGTCATAGTTACTGCAGCCAGATGCTCCCCTTATTTTGAATCTTTCCTCTCTTTAATTCTTACTGCGGAATGTCCAAGCAGATGCGAAATGCTGCAACATGTCCACCTTAACGTTGTCAGAGTTACTCCAACGACGATATCCACGAGTTTTCAAATAAATGTCTCAGAGTGACGAGGCATTTGGCTACCTTAAGAGAGTCATAGTTACTCCTGCCGGCTGCTCCCCTTTCTGTAGGCCTTTATCATTCTTGCTATGGCCAGTCCTACAGAACCGATATGCCACTGTATGTCCACCTTAACGTCGTCCCAGTTACTCCCACTACGAGTTTCTCGAGTTACCAAATGTACTTCGCCGGATGACGAGACGTCTGGCTACCTTAAGAGAGGAATAGTTACTGCAGCCAGATGCTCTCCTTCCTTTTAATCTTTCCGCTCTTCAATTCCTACTGCGAAATGTTCAAGTAGAAGCGAAATGCTGCAAAATGTCCACCTTAACGTTGTCTGAGTTACTCCAACGACGATATCCGCGAGTTTTCAAATAAATTTCGCAGAGTGACGAGGCATTTGGCTACCTTAAGAGAGTCATAGTTACTGCTGCCAGCTGCTCCCATCTCTTTAGGCCTTCATCATTCTTGCTATGGCCAGTCCTACAGAACCGATATGCCACTGTATGTCCACCTTAACGTCGTCCCAGTTACTCCCACTAGGAGTTTCTCGAGTAAGCAAATGTACTTCGCCGGATGACGAGGCATCTGGCTACCCTAAGAGAGTCATAGTTACTGCAGCCAGATGCTCCCCTTATTTTGAATCTTTCCTCTCTTTAATTCTTACTGCGGAATGTCCAAGCAGATGCGAAATGCTGCAACATGTCCACCTTAACGTTGTCAGAGTTACTCCAACGACGATATCCACGAGTTTTCAAATAAATGTCTCAGAGTGACGAGGCATTTGGCTACCTTAAGAGAGTCATAGTTACTCCTGCCGGCTGCTCCCCTTTCTGTAGGCCTTTATCATTCTTGCTATGGCCAGTCCTACAGAACCGATATGCCACTGTATGTCCACCTTAACGTCGTCCCAGTTACTCCCACTACGAGTTTCTCGAGTTACCAAATGTACTTCGCCGGATGACGAGACGTCTGGCTACCTTAAGAGAGGAACAGTTACTGCAGCCAGATGCTCTCCTTCCTTTTAATCTTTCCGCTCTTCAATTCCTACTGCGAAATGTTCAAGTAGAAGCGAAATGCTGCAAAATGTCCACCTTAACGTTGTCTGAGTTACTCCAACGACGATATCCGCGAGTTTTCAAATAAATTTCGCAGAGTGACGAGGCATTTGGCTACCTTAAGAGAGTCATAGTTACTGCTGCCAGCTGCTCCCATCTCTTTAGGCCTTCATCATTCTTGCTATGGCCAGTCCTACAGAACCGATATGCCACTGTATGTCCACCTTAACGTCGTCCCAGTTACTCCCACTAGGAGTTTCTCGAGTAAGCAAATGTACTTCGCCGGATGACGAGGCATCTGGCTACCCTAAGAGAGTCATAGTTACTGCAGCCAGATGCTCCCCTTATTTTGAATCTTTCCTCTCTTTAATTCTTACTGCGGAATGTCCAAGCAGATGCGAAATGCTGCAACATGTCCACCTTAACGTTGTCAGAGTTACTCCAACGACGATATCCACGAGTTTTCAAATAAATGTCTCAGAGTGACGAGGCATTTGGCTACCTTAAGAGAGTCATAGTTACTCCTGCCGGCTGCTCCCCTTTCTGTAGGCCTTTATCATTCTTGCTATGGCCAGTCCTACAGAACCGATATGCCACTGTATGTCCACCTTAACGTCGTCCCAGTTACTCCCACTACGAGTTTCTCGAGTTACCAAATGTACTTCGCCGGATGACGAGGCGTCTGGCTACCTTAAGAGAGGAATAGTTACTGCAGCCACATGCTCTCCTTCCTTTTAATCTTTCCGCTCTTCAATTCCTACTGCGAAATGTTCAAGTAGAAGCGAAATGCTGCAAAATGTCCACCTTAACGTTGTCTGAGTTACTCCAACGACGATATCCGCGAGTTTTCAAATAAATTTCGCAGAGTGACGAGGCATTTGGCTACCTTAAGAGAGTCATAGTTACTGCTGCCAGCTGCTCCCATCTCTTTAGGCCTTCATCATTCTTGCTATGGCCAGTCCTACAGAACCGATATGCCACTGTATGTCCACCTTAACGTCGTCCCAGTTACTCCCACTACGAGTTTCTCGAGTTACCAAATGTACTTCGCCGGATGACGAGACGTCTGGCTACCTTAAGAGAGGAATAGTTACTGCAGCCAGATGCTCTCCTTCCTTTTAATCTTTCCGCTCTTCAATTCCTACTGCGAAATGTTCAAGTAGAAGCGAAATACTGCAAAATGTCCACCTTAACGTTGTCTGAGTTACTCCAACGACGATATCCGCGAGTTTTCAAATAAATTTCGCAGAGTGACGAGGCATTTGGCTACCTTAAGAGAGTCATAGTTACTGCTGCCAGCTGCTCCCATTTCTTTAGGCCTTCATCATTCTTGCTATGGCCAGTCCTACAGAACCGATATGCCACTGTATGTCCACCTTAACGTCGTCCCAGTTACTCCCACTACGAGTTTCTCGAGTAAGCAAATGTACTTCGCCGGATGACGAGGCATTTGGCTACCCTAAGAGAGTCATAGTTACTGCCGCCAGATGCTCACCTTATTTTGAATCTTTCCTCTCTAATTCTTACTGCGGAATGTCCAAGCACATGCGAAATGCTGCAACATGTCCACCTTAACGTTGTCAGAGTTACTCCAACGACGATATCCACGAGTTTTCAAATAAATGTCTCAGAGTGACGAGGCATTTGGCTACCTTAAGAGAGTCATAGTTACTCCTGCCCGCTGCTCCCCTTTCTGTAGGCCTTTATCATTCTTGCTATGGCCAGTCCTACAGAACCGATATGCCACTGTATGTCCACCTTAACGTCGTCCCAGTTACTCCCACTACGAGTTTCTCGAGTTACCAAATGTACTTCACCGGATGACGAGACGTCTGGCTACCTTAAGAGAGGAATAGTTACTGCAGCCAGATGCTCTCCTTCCTTTTAATCTTTCCGCTCTTCAATTCCTACTGCGAAATGTTCAAGTAGAAGCGAAATGCTGCAAAATGTCCACCTTAACGTTGTCTGAGTTTCTCCAACGACGATATCCGCGAGTTTTCAAATAAATTTCGCAGAGTGACGAGGCATTTGGCTACCTTAAGAGAGTCATAGTTACTGCTGCCAGCTGCTCCCATTTCTTTAGGCCTTCATCATTCTTGCTATGGCCAGTCCTACAGAACCGATATGCCACTGTATGTCCACCTTAACGTCGTCCCAGTTACTCCCACTAGGAGTTTCTCGAGTAAGCAAATGTACTTCACCGGATGACGAGGCATCTGGCTACCCTAAGAGAGTCATAGTTACTGCAGCCAGATGCTCCCCTCATTTTGAATCTATCCTCTCTTTAATTCTTACTGCGGAATGTCCAAGCAGATGCGAAATGCTGCAACATGTCCACCTTAACGTTGTCAGAGTTACTCCAACGACGATATCCACGAGTTTTCAAATAAATGTCTCAGAGTGACGAGGCATTTGGCTACCTTAAGAGAGTCATAGTTACTCCTGCCGGCTGCTCCCCTTTCTGTAGGCCTTTATCATTCTTGCTATGGCCAGTCCTACAGAACCGATATGCCACTGTATGTCCACCTTAACGTCGTCCCAGTTACTCCCACTACGAGTTTCTCGAGTTACCAAATGTACTTCGCCGGATGACGAGACGTCTGGCTACCTTAAGAGAGGAATAGTTACTGCAGCCAGATGCTCTCCTTCCTTTTAATCTTTCCGCTCTTCAATTCCTACTGCGAAATGTTCAAGTAGAAGCGAAATGCTGCAAAATGTCCACCTTAACGTTGTCTGAGTTACTCCAACGACGATATCCGCGAGTTTTCAAATAAATTTCGCAGAGTGACGAGGCATTTGGCTACCTTAAGAGAGTCATAGTTACTGCTGCCAGCTGCTCCCATTTCTTTAGGCCTTCATCATTCTTGCTATGGCCAGTCCTACAGAACCGATATGCCACTGTATGTCCACCTTAACGTCGTCCCAGTTACTCCCACTAGGAGTTTCTCGAGTAAGCAAATGTACTTCGCCGGATGACGAGGCATCTGGCTACCCTAAGAGAGTCATAGTTACTGCAGCCAGATGCTCCCCTTATTTTGAATCTTTCCTCTCTTTAATTCTTACTGCGGAATGTCCAAGCAGATGCGAAATGCTGCAACATGTCCACCTTAACGTTGTCAGAGTTACTCCAACGACGATATCCACGAGTTTTCAAATAAATGTCTCAGAGTGACGAGGCATTTGGCTACCTTAAGAGAGTCATAGTTACTCCTGCCGGCTGCTCCCCTTTCTGTAGGCCTTTATCATTCTTGCTATGGCCAGTCCTACAGAACCGATATGCCACTGTATGTCCACCTTAACGTCGTCCCAGTTACTCCCACTACGAGTTTCTCGAGTTACCAAATGTACTTCGCCGGATGACGAGACGTCTGGCTACCTTAAGAGAGGAATAGTTACTGCAGCCAGATGCTCTCCTTCCTTTTAATCTTTCCGCTCTTCAATTCCTACTGCGAAATGTTCAAGTAGAAGCGAAATGCTGCAAAATGTCCACCTTAACGTTGTCTGAGTTACTCCAACGACGATATCCGCGAGTTTTCAAATAAATTTCGCAGAGTGACGAGGCATTTGGCTACCTTAAGAGAGTCATAGTTACTGCTGCCAGCTGCTCCCATCTCTTTAGGCCTTCATCATTCTTGCTATGGCCAGTCCTACAGAACCGATATGCCACTGTATGTCCACCTTAACGTCGTCCCAGTTACTCCCACTAGGAGTTTCTCGAGTAAGCAAATGTACTTCGCCGGATGACGAGGCATCTGGCTACCCTAAGAGAGTCATAGTTACTGCAGCCAGATGCTCCCCTTATTTTGAATCTTTCCTCTCTTTAATTCTTACTGCGGAATGTCCAAGCAGATGCGAAATGCTGCAACATGTCCACCTTAACGTTGTCAGAGTTACTCCAACGACGATATCCACGAGTTTTCAAATAAATGTCTCAGAGTGACGAGGCATTTGGCTACCTTAAGAGAGTCATAGTTACTCCTGCCGGCTGCTCCCCTTTCTGTAGGCCTTTATCATTCTTGCTATGGCCAGTCCTACAGAACCGATATGCCACTGTATGTCCACCTTAACGTCGTCCCAGTTACTCCCACTACGAGTTTCTCGAGTTACCAAATGTACTTCGCCGGATGACGAGACGTCTGGCTACCTTAAGAGAGGAACAGTTACTGCAGCCAGATGCTCTCCTTCCTTTTAATCTTTCCGCTCTTCAATTCCTACTGCGAAATGTTCAAGTAGAAGCGAAATGCTGCAAAATGTCCACCTTAACGTTGTCTGAGTTACTCCAACGACGATATCCGCGAGTTTTCAAATAAATTTCGCAGAGTGACGAGGCATTTGGCTACCTTAAGAGAGTCATAGTTACTGCTGCCAGCTGCTCCCATCTCTTTAGGCCTTCATCATTCTTGCTATGGCCAGTCCTACAGAACCGATATGCCACTGTATGTCCACCTTAACGTCGTCCCAGTTACTCCCACTAGGAGTTTCTCGAGTAAGCAAATGTACTTCGCCGGATGACGAGGCATCTGGCTACCCTAAGAGAGTCATAGTTACTGCAGCCAGATGCTCCCCTTATTTTGAATCTTTCCTCTCTTTAATTCTTACTGCGGAATGTCCAAGCAGATGCGAAATGCTGCAACATGTCCACCTTAACGTTGTCAGAGTTACTCCAACGACGATATCCACGAGTTTTCAAATAAATGTCTCAGAGTGACGAGGCATTTGGCTACCTTAAGAGAGTCATAGTTACTCCTGCCGGCTGCTCCCCTTTCTGTAGGCCTTTATCATTCTTGCTATGGCCAGTCCTACAGAACCGATATGCCACTGTATGTCCACCTTAACGTCGTCCCAGTTACTCCCACTACGAGTTTCTCGAGTTACCAAATGTACTTCGCCGGATGACGAGGCGTCTGGCTACCTTAAGAGAGGAATAGTTACTGCAGCCACATGCTCTCCTTCCTTTTAATCTTTCCGCTCTTCAATTCCTACTGCGAAATGTTCAAGTAGAAGCGAAATGCTGCAAAATGTCCACCTTAACGTTGTCTGAGTTACTCCAACGACGATATCCGCGAGTTTTCAAATAAATTTCGCAGAGTGACGAGGCATTTGGCTACCTTAAGAGAGTCATAGTTACTGCTGCCAGCTGCTCCCATCTCTTTAGGCCTTCATCATTCTTGCTATGGCCAGTCCTACAGAACCGATATGCCACTGTATGTCCACCTTAACGTCGTCCCAGTTACTCCCACTAGGAGTTTCTCGAGTAAGCAAATGTACTTCGCCGGATGACGAGGCATCTGGCTACCCTAAGAGAGTCATAGTTACTGCAGCCAGATGCTCCCCTTATTTTGAATCTTTCCTCTCTTTAATTCTTACTGCGGAATGTCCAAGCAGATGCGAAATGCTGCAACATGTCCACCTTAACGTTGTCAGAGTTACTCCAACGACGATATCCACGAGTTTTCAAATAAATGTCTCAGAGTGACGAGGCATTTGGCTACCTTAAGAGAGTCATAGTTACTCCTGCCGGCTGCTCCCCTTTCTGTAGGCCTTTATCATTCTTGCTATGGCCAGTCCTACAGAACCGATATGCCACTGTATGTCCACCTTAACGTCGTCCCAGTTACTCCCACTACGAGTTTCTCGAGTTACCAAATGTACTTCGCCGGATGACGAGACGTCTGGCTACCTTAAGAGAGGAATAGTTACTGCAGCCAGATGCTCTCCTTCCTTTTAATCTTTCCGCTCTTCAATTCCTACTGCGAAATGTTCAAGTAGAAGCGAAATGCTGCAAAATGACCACCTTAACGTTGTCTGAGTTTCTCCAACGACGATATCCGCGAGTTTTCAAATAAATTTCGCAGAGTGACGAGGCATTTGGCTACCTTAAGAGAGTCATAGTTACTGCTGCCAGCTGCTCCCATTTCTTTAGGCCTTCATCATTCTTGCTATGGTCAGTCCTACAGAACCGATATGCCACTGTATGTCCACCTTAACGTCGTCCCAGTTACTCCCACTAGGAGTTTCTCGAGTAAGCAAATGTACTTCGCCGGATGACGAGGCATCTGGCTACCCTAAGAGAGTCATAGTTGCTGCAGCCAGATGCTCCCCTTATTTTGAATCTTTCCTCTCTTTAATTCTTACTGCGGAATGTCCAAGCAGATGCGAAATGCTGCAACATGTCCACCTTAACGTTGTCAGAGTTACTCCAACGACGATATCCACGAGTTTTCAAATAAATGTCTCAGAGTGACGAGGCATTTGGCTACCTTAAGAGAGTCATAGTTACTCCTGCCGGCTGCTCCCCTTTCTGTAGGCCTTTATCATTCTTGCTATGGCCAGTCCTACAGAACCGATATGCCACTGTATGTCCACCTTAACGTCGTCCCAGTTACTCCCACTACGAGTTTCTCGAGTTACCAAATGTACTTCGCCGGATGACGAGGCGTCTGGCTACCTTAAGAGAGGAATAGTTACTGCAGCCAGATGCTCTCCTTCCTTTTAATCTTTCCGCTCTTCAATTCCTACTGCGAAATGTTCAAGTAGAAGCGAAATGCTGCAAAATGTCCACCTTAACGTTGTCTGAGTTACTCCAACGACGATATCCGCGAGTTTTCAAATAAATTTCGCAGAGTGACGAGGCATTTGGCTACCTTAAGAGAGTCATAGTTACTGCTGCCAGCTGCTCCCATTTCTTTAGGCCTTCATCATTCTTGCTATGGCCAGTCCTACAGAACCGATATGCCACTGTATGTCCACCTTAACGTCGTCCCAGTTACTCCCACTAGGAGTTTCTCGAGTAAGCAAATGTACTTCGCCGGATGACGAGGCATCTGGCTACCCTAAGAGAGTCATAGTTACTGCAGCCAGATGCTCCCCTTATTTTGAATCTTTCCTCTCTTTAATTCTTACTGCGGAATGTCCAAGCAGATGCGAAATGCTGCAACATGTCCACCTTAACGTTGTCAGAGTTACTCCAACGACGATATCCACGAGTTTTCAAATAAATGTCTCAGAGTGACGAGGCATTTGGCTACCTTAAGAGAGTCATAGTTACTCCTGCCGGCTGCTCCCCTTTCTGTAGGCCTTTATCATTCTTGCTATGGCCAGTCCTACAGAACCGATATGCCACTGTATGTCCACCTTAACGTCGTCCCAGTTACTCCCACTACGAGTTTCTCGAGTTACCAAATGTACTTCGCCGGATGACGAGACGTCTGGCTACCTTAAGAGAGGAATAGTTACTGCAGCCAGATGCTCTCCTTCCTTTTAATCTTTCCGCTCTTCAATTCCTACTGCGAAATGTTCAAGTAGAAGCGAAATGCTGCAAAATGTCCACCTTAACGTTGTCTGAGTTTCTCCAACGACGATATCCGCGAGTTTTCAAATAAATTTCGCAGAGTGACGAGGCATTTGGCTACCTTAAGAGAGTCATAGTTACTGCTGCCAGCTGCTCCCATTTCTTTAGGCCTTCATCATTCTTGCTATGGCCAGTCCTACAGAACCGATATGCCACTGTATGTCCACCTTAACGTCGTCCCAGTTACTCCCACTAGGAGTTTCTCGAGTAAGCAAATGTACTTCGCCGGATGACGAGGCATCTGGCTACCCTAAGAGAGTCATAGTTACTGCAGCCAGATGCTCCCCTTATTTTGAATCTTTCCTCTCTTTAATTCTTACTGCGGAATGTCCAAGCAGATGCGAAATGCTGCAACATGTCCACCTTAACGTTGTCAGAGTTACTCCAACGACGATATCCACGAGTTTTCAAATAAATGTCTCAGAGTGACGAGGCATTTGGCTACCTTAAGAGAGTCATAGTTACTCCTGCCGGCTGCTCCCCTTTCTGTAGGCCTTTATCATTCTTGCTATGGCCAGTCCTACAGAACCGATATGCCACTGTATGTCCACCTTAACGTCGTCCCAGTTACTCCCACTACGAGTTTCTCGAGTTACCAAATGTACTTCGCCGGATGACGAGACGTCTGGCTACCTTAAGAGAGGAATAGTTACTGCAGCCAGATGCTCTCCTTCCTTTTAATCTTTCCGCTCTTCAATTCCTACTGCGAAATGTTCAAGTAGAAGCGAAATGCTGCAAAATGACCACCTTAACGTTGTCTGAGTTTCTCCAACGACGATATCCGCGAGTTTTCAAATAAATTTCGCAGAGTGACGAGGCATTTGGCTACCTTAAGAGAGTCATAGTTACTGCTGCCAGCTGCTCCCATTTCTTTAGGCCTTCATCATTCTTGCTATGGCCAGTCCTACAGAACCGATATGCCACTGTATGTCCACCTTAACGTCGTCCCAGTTACTCCCACTAGGAGTTTCTCGAGTAAGCAAATGTACTTCGCCGGATGACGAGGCATCTGGCTACCCTAAGAGAGTCATAGTTGCTGCAGCCAGATGCTCCCCTTATTTTGAATCTTTCCTCTCTTTAATTCTTACTGCGGAATGTCCAAGCAGATGCGAAATGCTGCAACATGTCCACCTTAACGTTGTCAGAGTTACTCCAACGACGATATCCACGAGTTTTCAAATAAATGTCTCAGAGTGACGAGGCATTTGGCTACCTTAAGAGAGTCATAGTTACTCCTGCCGGCTGCTCCCCTTTCTGTAGGCCTTTATCATTCTTGCTATGGCCAGTCCTACAGAACCGATATGCCACTGTATGTCCACCTTAACGTCGTCCCAGTTACTCCCACTACGAGTTTCTCGAGTTACCAAATGTACTTCGCCGGATGACGAGACGTCTGGCTACCTTAAGAGAGGAATAGTTACTGCAGCCAGATGCTCTCCTTCCTTTTAATCTTTCCGCTCTTCAATTCCTACTGCGAAATGTTCAAGTAGAAGCGAAATGCTGCAAAATGTCCACCTTAACGTTGTCTGAGTTACTCCAACGACGATATCCGCGAGTTTTCAAATAAATTTCGCAGAGTGACGAGGCATTTGGCTACCTTAAGAGAGTCATAGTTACTGCTGCCAGCTGCTCCCATCTCTTTAGGCCTTCATCATTCTTGCTATGGCCAGTCCTACAGAACCGATATGCCACTGTATGTCCACCTTAACGTCGTCCCAGTTACTCCCACTAGGAGTTTCTCGAGTAAGCAAATGTACTTCGCCGGATGACGAGGCATCTGGCTACCCTAAGAGAGTCATAGTTACTGCAGCCAGATGCTCCCCTTATTTTGAATCTTTCCTCTCTTTAATTCTTACTGCGGAATGTCCAAGCAGATGCGAAATGCTGCAACATGTCCACCTTAACGTTGTCAGAGTTACTCCAACGACGATATCCACGAGTTTTCAAATAAATGTCTCAGAGTGACGAGGCATTTGGCTACCTTAAGAGAGTCATAGTTACTCCTGCCGGCTGCTCCCCTTTCTGTAGGCCTTTATCATTCTTGCTATGGCCAGTCCTACAGAACCGATATGCCACTGTATGTCCACCTTAACGTCGTCCCAGTTACTCCCACTACGAGTTTCTCGAGTTACCAAATGTACTTCGCCGGATGACGAGACGTCTGGCTACCTTAAGAGAGGAATAGTTACTGCAGCCAGATGCTCTCCTTCCTTTTAATCTTTCCGCTCTTCAATTCCTACTGCGAAATGTTCAAGTAGAAGCGAAATGCTGCAAAATGACCACCTTAACGTTGTCTGAGTTTCTCCAACGACGATATCCGCGAGTTTTCAAATAAATTTCGCAGAGTGACGAGGCATTTGGCTACCTTAAGAGAGTCATAGTTACTGCTGCCAGCTGCTCCCATTTCTTTAGGCCTTCATCATTCTTGCTATGGTCAGTCCTACAGAACCGATATGCCACTGTATGTCCACCTTAACGTCGTCCCAGTTACTCCCACTAGGAGTTTCTCGAGTAAGCAAATGTACTTCGCCGGATGACGAGGCATCTGGCTACCCTAAGAGAGTCATAGTTGCTGCAGCCAGATGCTCCCCTTATTTTGAATCTTTCCTCTCTTTAATTCTTACTGCGGAATGTCCAAGCAGATGCGAAATGCTGCAACATGTCCACCTTAACGTTGTCAGAGTTACTCCAACGACGATATCCACGAGTTTTCAAATAAATGTCTCAGAGTGACGAGGCATTTGGCTACCTTAAGAGAGTCATAGTTACTCCCGCCGGCTGCTCCCCTTTCTGTAGGCCTTTATCATTCTTGCTATGGCCAGTCCTACAGAACCGATATGCCACTGTATGTCCACCTTAACGTCGTCCCAGTTACTCCCACTACGAGTTTCTCGAGTTACCAAATGTACTTCGCCGGATGACGAGGCGTCTGGCTACCTTAAGAGAGGAATAGTTACTGCAGCCAGATGCTCTCCTTCCTTTTAATCTTTCCGCTCTTCAATTCCTACTGCGAAATGTTCAAGTAGAAGCGAAATGCTGCAAAATGTCCACCTTAACGTTGTCTGAGTTACTCCAACGACGATATCCGCGAGTTTTCAAATAAATTTCGCAGAGTGACGAGGCATTTGGCTACCTTAAGAGAGTCATAGTTACTGCTGCCAGCTGCTCCCATTTCTTTAGGCCTTCAAAATTCTTGCTATGGCCAGTCCTACAGAACCGATATGCCACTGTATGTCCACCTTAACGTCGTCCCAGTTACTCCCACTAGGAGTTTCTCGAGTAAGCAAATGTACTTCGCCGGATGACGAGGCATCTGGCTACCCTAAGAGAGTCATAGTTACTGCAGCCAGATGCTCCCCTTATTTTGAATCTTTCCTCTCTTTAATTCTTACTGCGGAATGTCCAAGCAGATGCGAAATGCTGCAACATGTCCACCTTAACGTTGTCAGAGTTACTCCAACGACGATATCCACGAGTTTTCAAATAAATGTCTCAGAGTGACGAGGCATTTGGCTACCTTAAGAGAGTCATAGTTACTCCTGCCGGCTGCTCCCCTTTCTGTAGGCCTTTATCATTCTTGCTATGGCCAGTCCTACAGAACCGATATGCCACTGTATGTCCACCTTAACGTCGTCCCAGTTACTCCCACTACGAGTTTCTCGAGTTACCAAATGTACTTCGCCGGATGACGAGACGTCTGGCTACCTTAAGAGAGGAATAGTTACTGCAGCCAGATGCTCTCCTTCCTTTTAATCTTTCCGCTCTTCAATTCCTACTGCGAAATGTTCAAGTAGAAGCGAAATGCTGCAAAATGACCACCTTAACGTTGTCTGAGTTTCTCCAACGACGATATCCGCGAGTTTTCAAATAAATTTCGCAGAGTGACGAGGCATTTGGCTACCTTAAGAGAGTCATAGTTACTGCTGCCAGCTGCTCCCATTTCTTTAGGCCTTCATCATTCTTGCTATGGTCAGTCCTACAGAACCGATATGCCACTGTATGTCCACCTTAACGTCGTCCCAGTTACTCCCACTAGGAGTTTCTCGAGTAAGCAAATGTACTTCGCCGGATGACGAGGCATCTGGCTACCCTAAGAGAGTCATAGTTGCTGCAGCCAGATGCTCCCCTTATTTTGAATCTTTCCTCTCTTTAATTCTTACTGCGGAATGTCCAAGCAGATGCGAAATGCTGCAACATGTCCACCTTAACGTTGTCAGAGTTACTCCAACGACGATATCCACGAGTTTTCAAATAAATGTCTCAGAGTGACGAGGCATTTGGCTACCTTAAGAGAGTCATAGTTACTCCTGCCGGCTGCTCCCCTTTCTGTAGGCCTTTATCATTCTTGCTATGGCCAGTCCTACAGAACCGATATGCCACTGTATGTCCACCTTAACGTCGTCCCAGTTACTCCCACTACGAGTTTCTCGAGTTACCAAATGTACTTCGCCGGATGACGAGGCGTCTGGCTACCTTAAGAGAGGAATAGTTACTGCAGCCAGATGCTCTCCTTCCTTTTAATCTTTCCGCTCTTCAATTCCTACTGCGAAATGTTCAAGTAGAAGCGAAATGCTGCAAAATGTCCACCTTAACGTTGTCTGAGTTACTCCAACGACGATATCCGCGAGTTTTCAAATAAATTTCGCAGAGTGACGAGGCATTTGGCTACCTTAAGAGAGTCATAGTTACTGCTGCCAGCTGCTCCCATTTCTTTAGGCCTTCATCATTCTTGCTATGGCCAGTCCTACAGAACCGATATGCCACTGTATGTCCACCTTAACGTCGTCCCAGTTACTCCCACTAGGAGTTTCTCGAGTAAGCAAATGTACTTCGCCGGATGACGAGGCATCTGGCTACCCTAAGAGAGTCATAGTTACTGCAGCCAGATGCTCCCCTTATTTTGAATCTTTCCTCTCTTTAATTCTTACTGCGGAATGTCCAAGCAGATGCGAAATGCTGCAACATGTCCACCTTAACGTTGTCAGAGTTACTCCAACGACGATATCCACGAGTTTTCAAATAAATGTCTCAGAGTGACGAGGCATTTGGCTACCTTAAGAGAGTCATAGTTACTCCTGCCGGCTGCTCCCCTTTCTGTAGGCCTTTATCATTCTTGCTATGGCCAGTCCTACAGAACCGATATGCCACTGTATGTCCACCTTAACGTCGTCCCAGTTACTCCCACTACGAGTTTCTCGAGTTACCAAATGTACTTCGCCGGATGACGAGACGTCTGGCTACCTTAAGAGAGGAATAGTTACTGCAGCCAGATGCTCTCCTTCCTTTTAATCTTTCCGCTCTTCAATTCCTACTGCGAAATGTTCAAGTAGAAGCGAAATGCTGCAAAATGTCCACCTTAACGTTGTCTGAGTTTCTCCAACGACGATATCCGCGAGTTTTCAAATAAATTTCGCAGAGTGACGAGGCATTTGGCTACCTTAAGAGAGTCATAGTTACTGCTGCCAGCTGCTCCCATTTCTTTAGGCCTTCATCATTCTTGCTATGGCCAGTCCTACAGAACCGATATGCCACTGTATGTCCACCTTAACGTCGTCCCAGTTACTCCCACTAGGAGTTTCTCGAGTAAGCAAATGTACTTCGCCGGATGACGAGGCATCTGGCTACCCTAAGAGAGTCATAGTTACTGCAGCCAGATGCTCCCCTTATTTTGAATCTTTCCTCTCTTTAATTCTTACTGCGGAATGTCCAAGCAGATGCGAAATGCTGCAACATGTCCACCTTAACGTTGTCAGAGTTACTCCAACGACGATATCCACGAGTTTTCAAATAAATGTCTCAGAGTGACGAGGCATTTGGCTACCTTAAGAGAGTCATAGTTACTCCTGCCGGCTGCTCCCCTTTCTGTAGGCCTTTATCATTCTTGCTATGGCCAGTCCTACAGAACCGATATGCCACTGTATGTCCACCTTAACGTCGTCCCAGTTACTCCCACTACGAGTTTCTCGAGTTACCAAATGTACTTCGCCGGATGACGAGACGTCTGGCTACCTTAAGAGAGGAATAGTTACTGCAGCCAGATGCTCTCCTTCCTTTTAATCTTTCCGCTCTTCAATTCCTACTGCGAAATGTTCAAGTAGAAGCGAAATGCTGCAAAATGACCACCTTAACGTTGTCTGAGTTTCTCCAACGACGATATCCGCGAGTTTTCAAATAAATTTCGCAGAGTGACGAGGCATTTGGCTACCTTAAGAGAGTCATAGTTACTGCTGCCAGCTGCTCCCATTTCTTTAGGCCTTCATCATTCTTGCTATGGTCAGTCCTACAGAACCGATATGCCACTGTATGTCCACCTTAACGTCGTCCCAGTTACTCCCACTAGGAGTTTCTCGAGTAAGCAAATGTACTTCGCCGGATGACGAGGCATCTGGCTACCCTAAGAGAGTCATAGTTGCTGCAGCCAGATGCTCCCCTTATTTTGAATCTTTCCTCTCTTTAATTCTTACTGCGGAATGTCCAAGCAGATGCGAAATGCTGCAACATGTCCACCTTAACGTTGTCAGAGTTACTCCAACGACGATATCCACGAGTTTTCAAATAAATGTCTCAGAGTGACGAGGCATTTGGCTACCTTAAGAGAGTCATAGTTACTCCCGCCGGCTGCTCCCCTTTCTGTAGGCCTTTATCATTCTTGCTATGGCCAGTCCTACAGAACCGATATGCCACTGTATGTCCACCTTAACGTCGTCCCAGTTACTCCCACTACGAGTTTCTCGAGTTACCAAATGTACTTCGCCGGATGACGAGGCGTCTGGCTACCTTAAGAGAGGAATAGTTACTGCAGCCAGATGCTCTCCTTCCTTTTAATCTTTCCGCTCTTCAATTCCTACTGCGAAATGTTCAAGTAGAAGCGAAATGCTGCAAAATGTCCACCTTAACGTTGTCTGAGTTACTCCAACGACGATATCCGCGAGTTTTCAAATAAATTTCGCAGAGTGACGAGGCATTTGGCTACCTTAAGAGAGTCATAGTTACTGCTGCCAGCTGCTCCCATTTCTTTAGGCCTTCAAAATTCTTGCTATGGCCAGTCCTACAGAACCGATATGCCACTGTATGTCCACCTTAACGTCGTCCCAGTTACTCCCACTAGGAGTTTCTCGAGTAAGCAAATGTACTTCGCCGGATGACGAGGCATCTGGCTACCCTAAGAGAGTCATAGTTACTGCAGCCAGATGCTCCCCTTATTTTGAATCTTTCCTCTCTTTAATTCTTACTGCGGAATGTCCAAGCAGATGCGAAATGCTGCAACATGTCCACCTTAACGTTGTCAGAGTTACTCCAACGACGATATCCACGAGTTTTCAAATAAATGTCTCAGAGTGACGAGGCATTTGGCTACCTTAAGAGAGTCATAGTTACTCCTGCCGGCTGCTCCCCTTTCTGTAGGCCTTTATCATTCTTGCTATGGCCAGTCCTACAGAACCGATATGCCACTGTATGTCCACCTTAACGTCGTCCCAGTTACTCCCACTACGAGTTTCTCGAGTTACCAAATGTACTTCGCCGGATGACGAGACGTCTGGCTACCTTAAGAGAGGAATAGTTACTGCAGCCAGATGCTCTCCTTCCTTTTAATCTTTCCGCTCTTCAATTCCTACTGCGAAATGTTCAAGTAGAAGCGAAATGCTGCAAAATGACCACCTTAACGTTGTCTGAGTTTCTCCAACGACGATATCCGCGAGTTTTCAAATAAATTTCGCAGAGTGACGAGGCATTTGGCTACCTTAAGAGAGTCATAGTTACTGCTGCCAGCTGCTCCCATTTCTTTAGGCCTTCATCATTCTTGCTATGGTCAGTCCTACAGAACCGATATGCCACTGTATGTCCACCTTAACGTCGTCCCAGTTACTCCCACTAGGAGTTTCTCGAGTAAGCAAATGTACTTCGCCGGATGACGAGGCATCTGGCTACCCTAAGAGAGTCATAGTTGCTGCAGCCAGATGCTCCCCTTATTTTGAATCTTTCCTCTCTTTAATTCTTACTGCGGAATGTCCAAGCAGATGCGAAATGCTGCAACATGTCCACCTTAACGTTGTCAGAGTTACTCCAACGACGATATCCACGAGTTTTCAAATAAATGTCTCAGAGTGACGAGGCATTTGGCTACCTTAAGAGAGTCATAGTTACTCCCGCCGGCTGCTCCCCTTTCTGTAGGCCTTTATCATTCTTGCTATGGCCAGTCCTACAGAACCGATATGCCACTGTATGTCCACCTTAACGTCGTCCCAGTTACTCCCACTACGAGTTTCTCGAGTTACCAAATGTACTTCGCCGGATGACGAGGCGTCTGGCTACCTTAAGAGAGGAATAGTTACTGCAGCCAGATGCTCTCCTTCCTTTTAATCTTTCCGCTCTTCAATTCCTACTGCGAAATGTTCAAGTAGAAGCGAAATGCTGCAAAATGTCCACCTTAACGTTGTCTGAGTTACTCCAACGACGATATCCGCGAGTTTTCAAATAAATTTCGCAGAGTGACGAGGCATTTGGCTACCTTAAGAGAGTCATAGTTACTGCTGCCAGCTGCTCCCATTTCTTTAGGCCTTCAAAATTCTTGCTATGGCCAGTCCTACAGAACCGATATGCCACTGTATGTCCACCTTAACGTCGTCCCAGTTACTCCCACTAGGAGTTTCTCGAGTAAGCAAATGTA
Organism: Schistocerca serialis cubense; assembly: GCF_023864345.2. Taxonomy (NCBI): domain Eukaryota; kingdom Metazoa; phylum Arthropoda; class Insecta; order Orthoptera; family Acrididae; genus Schistocerca; species Schistocerca serialis. Next base: position 38,454 of record NW_026047575.1, on the reverse strand, counting down.
CTTCGCCGGATGACGAGGCATCTGGCTACCCTAAGAGAGTCATAGTTACTGCAGCCAGATGCTCCCCTTATTTTGAATCTTTCCTCTCTTTAATTCTTACTGCGGAATGTCCAAGCAGATGCGAAATGCTGCAACATGTCCACCTTAACGTTGTCAGAGTTACTCCAACGACGATATCCACGAGTTTTCAAATAAATGTCTCAGAGTGACGAGGCATTTGGCTACCTTAAGAGAGTCATAGTTACTCCTGCCGGCTGCTCCCCTTTCTGTAGGCCTTTATCATTCTTGCTATGGCCAGTCCTACAGAACCGATATGCCACTGTATGTCCACCTTAACGTCGTCCCAGTTACTCCCACTACGAGTTTCTCGAGTTACCAAATGTACTTCGCCGGATGACGAGACGTCTGGCTACCTTAAGAGAGGAATAGTTACTGCAGCCAGATGCTCTCCTTCCTTTTAATCTTTCCGCTCTTCAATTCCTACTGCGAAATGTTCAAGTAGAAGCGAAATGCTGCAAAATGTCCACCTTAACGTTGTCTGAGTTTCTCCAACGACGATATCCGCGAGTTTTCAAATAAATTTCGCAGAGTGACGAGGCATTTGGCTACCTTAAGAGAGTCATAGTTACTGCTGCCAGCTGCTCCCATTTCTTTAGGCCTTCATCATTCTTGCTATGGCCAGTCCTACAGAACCGATATGCCACTGTATGTCCACCTTAACGTCGTCCCAGTTACTCCCACTAGGAGTTTCTCGAGTAAGCAAATGTACTTCGCCGGATGACGAGGCATCTGGCTACCCTAAGAGAGTCATAGTTACTGCAGCCAGATGCTCCCCTTATTTTGAATCTTTCCTCTCTTTAATTCTTACTGCGGAATGTCCAAGCAGATGCGAAATGCTGCAACATGTCCACCTTAACGTTGTCAGAGTTACTCCAACGACGATATCCACGAGTTTTCAAATAAATGTCTCAGAGTGACGAGGCATTTGGCTACCTTAAGAGAGTCATAGTTACTCCTGCCGGCTGCTCCCCTTTCTGTAGGCCTTTATCATTCTTGCTATGGCCAGTCCTACAGAACCGATATGCCACTGTATGTCCACCTTAACGTCGTCCCAGTTACTCCCACTACGAGTTTCTCGAGTTACCAAATGTACTTCGCCGGATGACGAGACGTCTGGCTACCTTAAGAGAGGAATAGTTACTGCAGCCAGATGCTCTCCTTCCTTTTAATCTTTCCGCTCTTCAATTCCTACTGCGAAATGTTCAAGTAGAAGCGAAATGCTGCAAAATGACCACCTTAACGTTGTCTGAGTTTCTCCAACGACGATATCCGCGAGTTTTCAAATAAATTTCGCAGAGTGACGAGGCATTTGGCTACCTTAAGAGAGTCATAGTTACTGCTGCCAGCTGCTCCCATTTCTTTAGGCCTTCATCATTCTTGCTATGGTCAGTCCTACAGAACCGATATGCCACTGTATGTCCACCTTAACGTCGTCCCAGTTACTCCCACTAGGAGTTTCTCGAGTAAGCAAATGTACTTCGCCGGATGACGAGGCATCTGGCTACCCTAAGAGAGTCATAGTTGCTGCAGCCAGATGCTCCCCTTATTTTGAATCTTTCCTCTCTTTAATTCTTACTGCGGAATGTCCAAGCAGATGCGAAATGCTGCAACATGTCCACCTTAACGTTGTCAGAGTTACTCCAACGACGATATCCACGAGTTTTCAAATAAATGTCTCAGAGTGACGAGGCATTTGGCTACCTTAAGAGAGTCATAGTTACTCCTGCCGGCTGCTCCCCTTTCTGTAGGCCTTTATCATTCTTGCTATGGCCAGTCCTACAGAACCGATATGCCACTGTATGTCCACCTTAACGTCGTCCCAGTTACTCCCACTACGAGTTTCTCGAGTTACCAAATGTACTTCGCCGGATGACGAGGCGTCTGGCTACCTTAAGAGAGGAATAGTTACTGCAGCCAGATGCTCTCCTTCCTTTTAATCTTTCCGCTCTTCAATTCCTACTGCGAAATGTTCAAGTAGAAGCGAAATGCTGCAAAATGTCCACCTTAACGTTGTCTGAGTTACTCCAACGACGATATCCGCGAGTTTTCAAATAAATTTCGCAGAGTGACGAGGCATTTGGCTACCTTAAGAGAGTCATAGTTACTGCTGCCAGCTGCTCCCATTTCTTTAGGCCTTCAAAATTCTTGCTATGGCCAGTCCTACAGAACCGATATGCCACTGTATGTCCACCTTAACGTCGTCCCAGTTACTCCCACTAATAGTTTCTCGAGTAAGCAAATGTACTTCGCCGGATGACGAGGCATCTGGCTACCCTAAGAGAGTCATAGTTACTGCAGCCAGATGCTCCCCTTATTTTGAATCTTTCCTCTCTTTAATTCTTACTGCGGAATGTCCAAGCAGATGCGAAATGCTGCAACATGTCCACCTTAACGTTGTCAGAGTTACTCCAACGACGATATCCACGAGTTTTCAAATAAATGTCTCAGAGTGACGAGGCATTTGGCTACCTTAAGAGAGTCATAGTTACTCCTGCCGGCTGCTCCCCTTTCTGTAGGCCTTTATCATTCTTGCTATGGCCAGTCCTACAGAACCGATATGCCACTGTATGTCCACCTTAACGTCGTCCCAGTTACTCCCACTACGAGTTTCTCGAGTTACCAAATGTACTTCGCCGGATGACGAGACGTCTGGCTACCTTAAGAGAGGAATAGTTACTGCAGCCAGATGCTCTCCTTCCTTTTAATCTTTCCGCTCTTCAATTCCTACTGCGAAATGTTCAAGTAGAAGCCAAATGCTGCAAAATGTCCACCTTAACGTTGTCTGAGTTTCTCCAACGACGATATCCGCGAGTTTTCAAATAAATTTCGCAGAGTGACGAGGCATTTGGCTACCTTAAGAGAGTCATAGTTACTGCTGCCAGCTGCTCCCATTTCTTTAGGCCTTCATCATTCTTGCTATGGCCAGTCCTACAGAACCGATATGCCACTGTATGTCCACCTTAACGTCGTCCCAGTTACTCCCACTAGGAGTTTCTCGAGTAAGCAAATGTACTTCGCCGGATGACGAGGCATCTGGCTACCCTAAGAGAGTCATAGTTACTGCAGCCAGATGCTCCCCTTATTTTGAATCTTTCCTCTCTTTAATTCTTACTGCGGAATGTCCAAGCAGATGCGAAATGCTGCAACATGTCCACCTTAACGTTGTCAGAGTTACTCCAACGACGATATCCACGAGTTTTCAAATAAATGTCTCAGAGTGACGAGGCATTTGGCTACCTTAAGAGAGTCATAGTTACTCCTGCCGGCTGCTCCCCTTTCTGTAGGCCTTTATCATTCTTGCTATGGCCAGTCCTACAGAACCGATATGCCACTGTATGTCCACCTTAACGTCGTCCCAGTTACTCCCACTACGAGTTTCTCGAGTTACCAAATGTACTTCGCCGGATGACGAGACGTCTGGCTACCTTAAGAGAGGAATAGTTACTGCAGCCAGATGCTCTCCTTCCTTTTAATCTTTCCGCTCTTCAATTCCTACTGCGAAATGTTCAAGTAGAAGCGAAATGCTGCAAAATGACCACCTTAACGTTGTCTGAGTTTCTCCAACGACGATATCCGCGAGTTTTCAAATAAATTTCGCAGAGTGACGAGGCATTTGGCTACCTTAAGAGAGTCATAGTTACTGCTGCCAGCTGCTCCCATTTCTTTAGGCCTTCATCATTCTTGCTATGGCCAGTCCTACAGAACCGATATGCCACTGTATGTCCACCTTAACGTCGTCCCAGTTACTCCCACTAGGAGTTTCTCGAGTAAGCAAATGTACTTCGCCGGATGACGAGGCATCTGGCTACCCTAAGAGAGTCATAGTTGCTGCAGCCAGATGCTCCCCTTATTTTGAATCTTTCCTCTCTTTAATTCTTACTGCGGAATGTCCAAGCAGATGCGAAATGCTGCAACATGTCCACCTTAACGTTGTCAGAGTTACTCCAACGACGATATCCACGAGTTTTCAAATAAATGTCTCAGAGTGACGAGGCATTTGGCTACCTTAAGAGAGTCATAGTTACTCCTGCCGGCTGTTCCCCTTTCTGTAGGCCTTTATCATTCTTGCTATGGCCAGTCCTACAGAACCGATATGCCACTGTATGTCCACCTTAACGTCGTCCCAGTTACTCCCACTACGAGTTTCTCGAGTTACCAAATGTACTTCGCCGGATGACGAGGCGTCTGGCTACCTTAAGAGAGGAATAGTTACTGCAGCCAGATGCTCTCCTTCCTTTTAATCTTTCCGCTCTTCAATTCCTACTGCGAAATGTTCAAGTAGAAGCGAAATGCTGCAAAATGTCCACCTTAACGTTGTCTGAGTTACTCCAACGACGATATCCGCGAGTTTTCAAATAAATTTCGCAGAGTGACGAGGCATTTGGCTACCTTAAGAGAGTCATAGTTACTGCTGCCAGCTGCTCCCATTTCTTTAGGCCTTCATCATTCTTGCTATGGCCAGTCCTACAGAACCGATATGCCACTGTATGTCCACCTTAACGTCGTCCCAGTTACTCCCACTAGGAGTTTCTCGAGTAAGCAAATGAACTTCGCCGGATGACGAGGCATCTGGCTACCCTAAGAGAGTCATAGTTACTGCAGCCAGATGCTCCCCTTATTTTGAATCTTTCCTCTCTTTAATTCTTACTGCGGAATGTCCAAGCAGATGCGAAATGCTGCAACATGTCCACCTTAACGTTGTCAGAGTTACTCCAACGACGATATCCACGAGTTTTCAAATAAATGTCTCAGAGTGACGAGGCATTTGGCTACCTTAAGAGAGTCATAGTTACTCCTGCCGGCTGCTCCCCTTTCTGTAGGCCTTTATCATTCTTGCTATGGCCAGTCCTACAGAACCGATATGCCACTGTATGTCCACCTTAACGTCGTCCCAGTTACTCCCACTACGAGTTTCTCGAGTTACCAAATGTACTTCGCCGGATGACGAGACGTCTGGCTACCTTAAGAGAGGAATAGTTACTGCAGCCAGATGCTCTCCTTCCTTTTAATCTTTCCGCTCTTCAATTCCTACTGCGAAATGTTCAAGTAGAAGCGAAATGCTGCAAAATGACCACCTTAACGTTGTCTGAGTTTCTCCAACGACGATATCCGCGAGTTTTCAAATAAATTTCGCAGAGTGACGAGGCATTTGGCTACCTTAAGAGAGTCATAGTTACTGCTGCCAGCTGCTCCCATTTCTTTAGGCCTTCATCATTCTTGCTATGGTCAGTCCTACAGAACCGATATGCCACTGTATGTCCACCTTAACGTCGTCCCAGTTACTCCCACTAGGAGTTTCTCGAGTAAGCAAATGTACTTCGCCGGATGACGAGGCATCTGGCTACCCTAAGAGAGTCATAGTTGCTGCAGCCAGATGCTCCCCTTATTTTGAATCTTTCCTCTCTTTAATTCTTACTGCGGAATGTCCAAGCAGATGCGAAATGCTGCAACATGTCCACCTTAACGTTGTCAGAGTTACTCCAACGACGATATCCACGAGTTTTCAAATAAATGTCTCAGAGTGACGAGGCATTTGGCTACCTTAAGAGAGTCATAGTTACTCCTGCCGGCTGCTCCCCTTTCTGTAGGCCTTTATCATTCTTGCTATGGCCAGTCCTACAGAACCGATATGCCACTGTATGTCCACCTTAACGTCGTCCCAGTTACTCCCACTACGAGTTTCTCGAGTTACCAAATGTACTTCGCCGGATGACGAGACGTCTGGCTACCTTAAGAGAGGAATAGTTACTGCAGCCAGATGCTCTCCTTCCTTTTAATCTTTCCGCTCTTCAATTCCTACTGCGAAATGTTCAAGTAGAAGCGAAATGCTGCAAAATGACCACCTTAACGTTGTCTGAGTTTCTCCAACGACGATATCCGCGAGTTTTCAAATAAATTTCGCAGAGTGACGAGGCATTTGGCTACCTTAAGAGAGTCATAGTTACTGCTGCCAGCTGCTCCCATTTCTTTAGGCCTTCATCATTCTTGCTATGGCCAGTCCTACAGAACCGATATGCCACTGTATGTCCACCTTAACGTCGTCCCAGTTACTCCCACTAGGAGTTTCTCGAGTAAGCAAATGTACTTCGCCGGATGACGAGGCATCTGGCTACCCTAAGAGAGTCATAGTTACTGCAGCCAGATGCTCCCCTTATTTTGAATCTTTCCTCTCTTTAATTCTTACTGCGGAATGTCTAAGCAGATGCGAAATGCTGCAACATGTCCACCTTAACGTTGTCAGAGTTACTCCAACGACGATATCCACGAGTTTTCAAATAAATGTCTCAGAGTGACGAGGCATTTGGCTACCTTAAGAGAGTCATAGTTACTCCTGCCGGCTGCTCCCCTTTCTGTAGGCCTTTATCATTCTTGCTATGGCCAGTCCTACAGAACCGATATGCCACTGTATGTCCACCTTAACGTCGTCCCAGTTACTCCCACTACGAGTTTCTCGAGTTACCAAATGTACTTCGCCGGATGACGAGACGTCTGGCTACCTTAAGAGAGGAATAGTTACTGCAGCCAGATGCTCTCCTTCCTTTTAATCTTTCCGCTCTTCAATTCCTACTGCGAAATGTTCAAGTAGAAGCGAAATGCTGCAAAATGACCACCTTAACGTTGTCTGAGTTTCTCCAACGACGATATCCGCGAGTTTTCAAATAAATTTCGCAGAGTGACGAGGCATTTGGCTACCTTAAGAGAGTCATAGTTACTGCTGCCAGCTGCTCCCATTTCTTTAGGCCTTCATCATTCTTGCTATGGCCAGTCCTACAGAACCGATATGCCACTGTATGTCCACCTTAACGTCGTCCCAGTTACTCCCACTAGGAGTTTCTCGAGTAAGCAAATGTACTTCGCCGGATGACGAGGCATCTGGCTACCCTAAGAGAGTCATAGTTGCTGCAGCCAGATGCTCCCCTTATTTTGAATCTTTCCTCTCTTTAATTCTTACTGCGGAATGTCCAAGCAGATGCGAAATGCTGCAACATGTCCACCTTAACGTTGTCAGAGTTACTCCAACGACGATATCCACGAGTTTTCAAATAAATGTCTCAGAGTGACGAGGCATTTGGCTACCTTAAGAGAGTCATAGTTACTCCTGCCGGCTGTTCCCCTTTCTGTAGGCCTTTATCATTCTTGCTATGGCCAGTCCTACAGAACCGATATGCCACTGTATGTCCACCTTAACGTCGTCCCAGTTACTCCCACTACGAGTTTCTCGAGTTACCAAATGTACTTCGCCGGATGACGAGGCGTCTGGCTACCTTAAGAGAGGAATAGTTACTGCAGCCAGTTGCTCTCCTTCCTTTTAATCTTTCCGCTCTTCAATTCCTACTGCGAAATGTTCAAGTAGAAGCGAAATGCTGCAAAATGTCCACCTTAACGTTGTCTGAGTTACTCCAACGACGATATCCGCGAGTTTTCAAATAAATTTCGCAGAGTGACGAGGCATTTGGCTACCTTAAGAGAGTCATAGTTACTGCTGCCAGCTGCTCCCATTTCTTTAGGCCTTCATCATTCTTGCTATGGCCAGTCCTACAGAACCGATATGCCACTGTATGTCCACCTTAACGTCGTCCCAGTTACTCCCACTAGGAGTTTCTCGAGTAAGCAAATGTACTTCGCCGGATGACGAGGCATCTGGCTACCCTAAGAGAGTCATAGTTACTGCAGCCAGATGCTCCCCTTATTTTGAATCTTTCCTCTCTTTAATTCTTACTGCGGAATGTCCAAGCAGATGCGAAATGCTGCAACATGTCCACCTTAACGTTGTCAGAGTTACTCCAACGACGATATCCACGAGTTTTCAAATAAATGTCTCAGAGTGACGAGGCATTTGGCTACCTTAAGAGAGTCATAGTTACTCCTGCCGGCTGCTCCCCTTTCTGTAGGCCTTTATCATTCTTGCTATGGCCAGTCCTACAGAACCGATATGCCACTGTATGTCCACCTTAACGTCGTCCCAGTTACTCCCACTACGAGTTTCTCGAGTTACCAAATGTACTTCGCCGGATGACGAGACGTCTGGCTACCTTAAGAGAGGAATAGTTACTGCAGCCAGATGCTCTCCTTCCTTTTAATCTTTCCGCTCTTCAATTCCTACTGCGAAATGTTCAAGTAGAAGCGAAATGCTGCAAAATGACCACCTTAACGTTGTCTGAGTTTCTCCAACGACGATATCCGCGAGTTTTCAAATAAATTTCGCAGAGTGACGAGGCATTTGGCTACCTTAAGAGAGTCATAGTTACTGCTGCCAGCTGCTCCCATTTCTTTAGGCCTTCATCATTCTTGCTATGGCCAGTCCTACAGAACCGATATGCCACTGTATGTCCACCTTAACGTCGTCCCAGTTACTCCCACTAGGAGTTTCTCGAGTAAGCAAATGTACTTCGCCGGATGACGAGGCATCTGGCTACCCTAAGAGAGTCATAGTTGCTGCAGCCAGATGCTCCCCTTATTTTGAATCTTTCCTCTCTTTAATTCTTACTGCGGAATGTCCAAGCAGATGCGAAATGCTGCAACATGTCCACCTTAACGTTGTCAGAGTTACTCCAACGACGATATCCACGAGTTTTCAAATAAATGTCTCAGAGTGACGAGGCATTTGGCTACCTTAAGAGAGTCATAGTTACTCCTGCCGGCTGTTCCCCTTTCTGTAGGCCTTTATCATTCTTGCTATGGCCAGTCCTACAGAACCGATATGCCACTGTATGTCCACCTTAACGTCGTCCCAGTTACTCCCACTACGAGTTTCTCGAGTTACCAAATGTACTTCGCCGGATGACGAGGCGTCTGGCTACCTTAAGAGAGGAATAGTTACTGCAGCCAGATGCTCTCCTTCCTTTTAATCTTTCCGCTCTTCAATTCCTACTGCGAAATGTTCAAGTAGAAGCGAAATGCTGCAAAATGTCCACCTTAACGTTGTCTGAGTTACTCCAACGACGATATCCGCGAGTTTTCAAATAAATTTCGCAGAGTGACGAGGCATTTGGCTACCTTAAGAGAGTCATAGTTACTGCTGCCAGCTGCTCCCATTTCTTTAGGCCTTCATCATTCTTGCTATGGCCAGTCCTACAGAACCGATATGCCACTGTATGTCCACCTTAACGTCGTCCCAGTTACTCCCACTAGGAGTTTCTCGAGTAAGCAAATGAACTTCGCCGGATGACGAGGCATCTGGCTACCCTAAGAGAGTCATAGTTACTGCAGCCAGATGCTCCCCTTATTTTGAATCTTTCCTCTCTTTAATTCTTACTGCGGAATGTCCAAGCAGATGCGAAATGCTGCAACATGTCCACCTTAACGTTGTCAGAGTTACTCCAACGACGATATCCACGAGTTTTCAAATAAATGTCTCAGAGTGACGAGGCATTTGGCTACCTTAAGAGAGTCATAGTTACTCCTGCCGGCTGTTCCCCTTTCTGTAGGCCTTTATCATTCTTGCTATGGCCAGTCCTACAGAACCGATATGCCACTGTATGTCCACCTTAACGTCGTCCCAGTTACTCCCACTACGAGTTTCTCGAGTTACCAAATGTACTTCGCCGGATGACGAGGCGTCTGGCTACCTTAAGAGAGGAATAGTTACTGCAGCCAGATGCTCTCCTTCCTTTTAATCTTTCCGCTCTTCAATTCCTACTGCGAAATGTTCAAGTAGAAGCGAAATGCTGCAAAATGTCCACCTTAACGTTGTCTGAGTTACTCCAACGACGATATCCGCGAGTTTTCAAATAAATTTCGCAGAGTGACGAGGCATTTGGCTACCTTAAGAGAGTCATAGTTACTGCTGCCAGCTGCTCCCATTTCTTTAGGCCTTCATCATTCTTGCTATGGCCAGTCCTACAGAACCGATATGCCACTGTATGTCCACCTTAACGTCGTCCCAGTTACTCCCACTAGGAGTTTCTCGAGTAAGCAAATGTACTTCGCCGGATGACGAGGCATCTGGCTACCCTAAGAGAGTCATAGTTACTGCAGCCAGATGCTCCCCTTATTTTGAATCTTTCCTCTCTCTAATTCTTACTGCGGAATGTCCAAGCAGATGCGAAATGCTGCAACATGTCCACCTTAACGTTGTCAGAGTTACTCCAACGACGATATCCACGAGTTTTCAAATAAATGTCTCAGAGTGACGAGGCATTTGGCTACCTTAAGAGAGTCATAGTTACTCCTGCCGGCTGTTCCCCTTTCTGTAGGCCTTTATCATTCTTGCTATGGCCAGTCCTACAGAACCGATATGCCACTGTATGTCCACCTTAACGTCGTCCCAGTTACTCCCACTACGAGTTTCTCGAGTTACCAAATGTACTTCGCCGGATGACGAGGCGTCTGGCTACCTTAAGAGAGGAATAGTTACTGCAGCCAGATGCTCTCCTTCCTTTTAATCTTTCCGCTCTTCAATTCCTACTGCGAAATGTTCAAGTAGAAGCGAAATGCTGCAAAATGTCCACCTTAACGTTGTCTGAGTTACTCCAACGACGATATCCGCGAGTTTTCAAATAAATTTCGCAGAGTGACGAGGCATTTGGCTACCTTAAGAGAGTCATAGTTACTGCTGCCAGCTGCTCCCATTTCTTTAGGCCTTCATCATTCTTGCTATGGCCAGTCCTACAGAACCGATATGCCACTGTATGTCCACCTTAACGTCGTCCCAGTTACTCCCACTAGGAGTTTCTCGAGTAAGCAAATGTACTTCGCCGGATGACGAGGCATCTGGCTACCCTAAGAGAGTCATAGTTGCTGCAGCCAGATGCTCCCCTTATTTTGAATCTTTCCTCTCTTTAATTCTTACTGCGGAATGTCCAAGCAGATGCGAAATGCTGCAACATGTCCACCTTAACGTTGTCAGAGTTACTCCAACGACGATATCCACGAGTTTTCAAATAAATGTCTCAGAGTGACGAGGCATTTGGCTACCTTAAGAGAGTCATAGTTACTCCTGCCGGCTGTTCCCCTTTCTGTAGGCCTTTATCATTCTTGCTATGGCCAGTCCTACAGAACCGATATGCCACTGTATGTCCACCTTAACGTCGTCCCAGTTACTCCCACTACGAGTTTCTCGAGTTACCAAATGTACTTCGCCGGATGACGAGGCGTCTGGCTACCTTAAGAGAGGAATAGTTACTGCAGCCAGATGCTCTCCTTCCTTTTAATCTTTCCGCTCTTCAATTCCTACTGCGAAATGTTCAAGTAGAAGCGAAATGCTGCAAAATGTCCACCTTAACGTTGTCTGAGTTACTCCAACGACGATATCCGCGAGTTTTCAAATAAATTTCGCAGAGTGACGAGGCATTTGGCTACCTTAAGAGAGTCATAGTTACTGCTGCCAGCTGCTCCCATTTCTTTAGGCCTTCATCATTCTTGCTATGGCCAGTCCTACAGAACCGATATGCCACTGTATGTCCACCTTAACGTCGTCCCAGTTACTCCCACTAGGAGTTTCTCGAGTAAGCAAATGAACTTCGCCGGATGACGAGGCATCTGGCTACCCTAAGAGAGTCATAGTTACTGCAGCCAGATGCTCCCCTTATTTTGAATCTTTCCTCTCTTTAATTCTTACTGCGGAATGTCCAAGCAGATGCGAAATGCTGCAACATGTCCACCTTAACGTTGTCAGAGTTACTCCAACGACGATATCCACGAGTTTTCAAATAAATGTCTCAGAGTGACGAGGCATTTGGCTACCTTAAGAGAGTCATAGTTACTCCTGCCGGCTGTTCCCCTTTCTGTAGGCCTTTATCATTCTTGCTATGGCCAGTCCTACAGAACCGATATGCCACTGTATGTCCACCTTAACGTCGTCCCAGTTACTCCCACTACGAGTTTCTCGAGTTACCAAATGTACTTCGCCGGATGACGAGGCGTCTGGCTACCTTAAGAGAGGAATAGTTACTGCAGCCAGATGCTCTCCTTCCTTTTAATCTTTCCGCTCTTCAATTCCTACTGCGAAATGTTCAAGTAGAAGCGAAATGCTGCAAAATGTCCACCTTAACGTTGTCTGAGTTACTCCAACGACGATATCCGCGAGTTTTCAAATAAATTTCGCAGAGTGACGAGGCATTTGGCTACCTTAAGAGAGTCATAGTTACTGCTGCCAGCTGCTCCCATTTCTTTAGGCCTTCATCATTCTTGCTATGGCCAGTCCTACAGAACCGATATGCCACTGTATGTCCACCTTAACGTCGTCCCAGTTACTCCCACTAGGAGTTTCTCGAGTAAGCAAATGTACTTCGCCGGATGACGAGGCATCTGGCTACCCTAAGAGAGTCATAGTTACTGCAGCCAGATGCTCCCCTTATTTTGAATCTTTCCTCTCTCTAATTCTTACTGCGGAATGTCCAAGCAGATGCGAAATGCTGCAACATGTCCACCTTAACGTTGTCAGAGTTACTCCAACGACGATATCCACGAGTTTTCAAATAAATGTCTCAGAGTGACGAGGCATTTGGCTACCTTAAGAGAGTCATAGTTACTCCTGCCGGCTGTTCCCCTTTCTGTAGGCCTTTATCATTCTTGCTATGGCCAGTCCTACAGAACCGATATGCCACTGTATGTCCACCTTAACGTCGTCCCAGTTACTCCCACTACGAGTTTCTCGAGTTACCAAATGTACTTCGCCGGATGACGAGGCGTCTGGCTACCTTAAGAGAGGAATAGTTACTGCAGCCAGATGCTCTCCTTCCTTTTAATCTTTCCGCTCTTCAATTCCTACTGCGAAATGTTCAAGTAGAAGCGAAATGCTGCAAAATGTCCACCTTAACGTTGTCTGAGTTACTCCAACGACGATATCCGCGAGTTTTCAAATAAATTTCGCAGAGTGACGAGGCATTTGGCTACCTTAAGAGAGTCATAGTTACTGCTGCCAGCTGCTCCCATTTCTTTAGGCCTTCATCATTCTTGCTATGGCCAGTCCTACAGAACCGATATGCCACTGTATGTCCACCTTAACGTCGTCCCAGTTACTCCCACTAGGAGTTTCTCGAGTAAGCAAATGTACTTCGCCGGATGACGAGGCATCTGGCTACCCTAAGAGAGTCATAGTTACTGCAGCCAGATGCTCCCCTTATTTTGAATCTTTCCTCTCTTTAATTCTTACTGCGGAATGTCCAAGCAGATGCGAAATGCTGCAACATGTCCACCTTAACGTTGTCAGAGTTACTCCAACGACGATATCCACGAGTTTTCAAATAAATGTCTCAGAGTGACGAGGCATTTGGCTACCTTAAGAGAGTCATAGTTACTCCTGCCGGCTGCTCCCCTTTCTGTAGGCCTTTATCATTCTTGCTATGGCCAGTCCTACAGAACCGATATGCCACTGTATGTCCACCTTAACGTCGTCCCAGTTACTCCCACTACGAGTTTCTCGAGTTACCAAATGTACTTCGCCGGATGACGAGACGTCTGGCTACCTTAAGAGAGGAATAGTTACTGCAGCCAGATGCTCTCCTTCCTTTTAATCTTTCCGCTCTTCAATTCCTACTGCGAAATGTTCAAGTAGAAGCGAAATGCTGCAAAATGACCACCTTAACGTTGTCTGAGTTTCTCCAACGACGATATCCGCGAGTTTTCAAATAAATTTCGCAGAGTGACGAGGCATTTGGCTACCTTAAGAGAGTCATAGTTACTGCTGCCAGCTGCTCCCATTTCTTTAGGCCTTCATCATTCTTGCTATGGCCAGTCCTACAGAACCGATATGCCACTGTATGTCCACCTTAACGTCGTCCCAGTTACTCCCACTAGGAGTTTCTCGAGTAAGCAAATGTACTTCGCCGGATGACGAGGCATCTGGCTACCCTAAGAGAGTCATAGTTGCTGCAGCCAGATGCTCCCCTTATTTTGAATCTTTCCTCTCTTTAATTCTTACTGCGGAATGTCCAAGCAGATGCGAAATGCTGCAACATGTCCACCTTAACGTTGTCAGAGTTACTCCAACGACGATATCCACGAGTTTTCAAATAAATGTCTCAGAGTGACGAGGCATTTGGCTACCTTAAGAGAGTCATAGTTACTCCTGCCGGCTGTTCCCCTTTCTGTAGGCCTTTATCATTCTTGCTATGGCCAGTCCTACAGAACCGATATGCCACTGTATGTCCACCTTAACGTCGTCCCAGTTACTCCCACTACGAGTTTCTCGAGTTACCAAATGTACTTCGCCGGATGACGAGGCGTCTGGCTACCTTAAGAGAGGAATAGTTACTGCAGCCAGATGCTCTCCTTCCTTTTAATCTTTCCGCTCTTCAATTCCTACTGCGAAATGTTCAAGTAGAAGCGAAATGCTGCAAAATGTCCACCTTAACGTTGTCTGAGTTACTCCAACGACGATATCCGCGAGTTTTCAAATAAATTTCGCAGAGTGACGAGGCATTTGGCTACCTTAAGAGAGTCATAGTTACTGCTGCCAGCTGCTCCCATTTCTTTAGGCCTTCATCATTCTTGCTATGGCCAGTCCTACAGAACCGATATGCCACTGTATGTCCACCTTAACGTCGTCCCAGTTACTCCCACTAGGAGTTTCTCGAGTAAGCAAATGTACTTCGCCGGATGACGAGGCATCTGGCTACCCTAAGAGAGTCATAGTTACTGCAGCCAGATGCTCCCCTTATTTTGAATCTTTCCTCTCTTTAATTCTTACTGCGGAATGTCCAAGCAGATGCGAAATGCTGCAACATGTCCACCTTAACGTTGTCAGAGTTACTCCAACGACGATATCCACGAGTTTTCAAATAAATGTCTCAGAGTGACGAGGCATTTGGCTACCTTAAGAGAGTCATAGTTACTCCTGCCGGCTGCTCCCCTTTCTGTAGGCCTTTATCATTCTTGCTATGGCCAGTCCTACAGAACCGATATGCCACTGTATGTCCACCTTAACGTCGTCCCAGTTACTCCCACTACGAGTTTCTCGAGTTACCAAATGTACTTCGCCGGATGACGAGACGTCTGGCTACCTTAAGAGAGGAATAGTTACTGCAGCCAGATGCTCTCCTTCCTTTTAATCTTTCCGCTCTTCAATTCCTACTGCGAAATGTTCAAGTAGAAGCGAAATGCTGCAAAATGTCCACCTTAACGTTGTCTGAGTTTCTCCAACGACGATATCCGCGAGTTTTCAAATAAATTTCGCAGAGTGACGAGGCATTTGGCTACCTTAAGAGAGTCATAGTTACTGCTGCCAGCTGCTCCCATTTCTTTAGGCCTTCATCATTCTTGCTATGGCCAGTCCTACAGAACCGATATGCCACTGTATGTCCACCTTAACGTCGTCCCAGTTACTCCCACTAGGAGTTTCTCGAGTAAGCAAATGTACTTCGCCGGATGACGAGGCATCTGGCTACCCTAAGAGAGTCATAGTTACTGCAGCCAGATGCTCCCCTTATTTTGAATCTTTCCTCTCTTTAATTCTTACTGCGGAATGTCCAAGCAGATGCGAAATGCTGCAACATGTCCACCTTAACGTTGTCAGAGTTACTCCAACGACGATATCCACGAGTTTTCAAATAAATGTCTCAGAGTGACGAGGCATTTGGCTACCTTAAGAGAGTCATAGTTACTCCTGCCGGCTGCTCCCCTTTCTGTAGGCCTTTATCATTCTTGCTATGGCCAGTCCTACAGAACCGATATGCCACTGTATGTCCACCTTAACGTCGTCCCAGTTACTCCCACTACGAGTTTCTCGAGTTACCAAATGTACTTCGCCGGATGACGAGACGTCTGGCTACCTTAAGAGAGGAATAGTTACTGCAGCCAGATGCTCTCCTTCCTTTTAATCTTTCCGCTCTTCAATTCCTACTGCGAAATGTTCAAGTAGAAGCGAAATGCTGCAAAATGACCACCTTAACGTTGTCTGAGTTTCTCCAACGACGATATCCGCGAGTTTTCAAATAAATTTCGCAGAGTGACGAGGCATTTGGCTACCTTAAGAGAGTCATAGTTACTGCTGCCAGCTGCTCCCATTTCTTTAGGCCTTCATCATTCTTGCTATGGCCAGTCCTACAGAACCGATATGCCACTGTATGTCCACCTTAACGTCGTCCCAGTTACTCCCACTAGGAGTTTCTCGAGTAAGCAAATGTACTTCGCCGGATGACGAGGCATCTGGCTACCCTAAGAGAGTCATAGTTGCTGCAGCCAGATGCTCCCCTTATTTTGAATCTTTCCTCTCTTTAATTCTTACTGCGGAATGTCCAAGCAGATGCGAAATGCTGCAACATGTCCACCTTAACGTTGTCAGAGTTACTCCAACGACGATATCCACGAGTTTTCAAATAAATGTCTCAGAGTGACGAGGCATTTGGCTACCTTAAGAGAGTCATAGTTACTCCTGCCGGCTGTTCCCCTTTCTGTAGGCCTTTATCATTCTTGCTATGGCCAGTCCTACAGAACCGATATGCCACTGTATGTCCACCTTAACGTCGTCCCAGTTACTCCCACTACGAGTTTCTCGAGTTACCAAATGTACTTCGCCGGATGACGAGGCGTCTGGCTACCTTAAGAGAGGAATAGTTACTGCAGCCAGATGCTCTCCTTCCTTTTAATCTTTCCGCTCTTCAATTCCTACTGCGAAATGTTCAAGTAGAAGCGAAATGCTGCAAAATGTCCACCTTAACGTTGTCTGAGTTACTCCAACGACGATATCCGCGAGTTTTCAAATAAATTTCGCAGAGTGACGAGGCATTTGGCTACCTTAAGAGAGTCATAGTTACTGCTGCCAGCTGCTCCCATTTCTTTAGGCCTTCATCATTCTTGCTATGGCCAGTCCTACAGAACCGATATGCCACTGTATGTCCACCTTAACGTCGTCCCAGTTACTCCCACTAGGAGTTTCTCGAGTAAGCAAATGTACTTCGCCGGATGACGAGGCATCTGGCTACCCTAAGAGAGTCATAGTTACTGCAGCCAGATGCTCCCCTTATTTTGAATCTTTCCTCTCTTTAATTCTTACTGCGGAATGTCCAAGCAGATGCGAAATGCTGCAACATGTCCACCTTAACGTTGTCAGAGTTACTCCAACGACGATATCCACGAGTTTTCAAATAAATGTCTCAGAGTGACGAGGCATTTGGCTACCTTAAGAGAGTCATAGTTACTCCTGCCGGCTGCTCCCCTTTCTGTAGGCCTTTATCATTCTTGCTATGGCCAGTCCTACAGAACCGATATGCCACTGTATGTCCACCTTAACGTCGTCCCAGTTACTCCCACTACGAGTTTCTCGAGTTACCAAATGTACTTCGCCGGATGACGAGACGTCTGGCTACCTTAAGAGAGGAATAGTTACTGCAGCCAGATGCTCTCCTTCCTTTTAATCTTTCCGCTCTTCAATTCCTACTGCGAAATGTTCAAGTAGAAGCGAAATGCTGCAAAATGACCACCTTAACGTTGTCTGAGTTTCTCCAACGACGATATCCGCGAGTTTTCAAATAAATTTCGCAGAGTGACGAGGCATTTGGCTACCTTAAGAGAGTCATAGTTACTGCTGCCAGCTGCTCCCATTTCTTTAGGCCTTCATCATTCTTGCTATGGCCAGTCCTACAGAACCGATATGCCACTGTATGTCCACCTTAACGTCGTCCCAGTTACTCCCACTAGGAGATTCTCGAGTAAGCAAATGTACTTCGCCGGATGACGAGGCATCTGGCTACCCTAAGAGAGTCATAGTTGCTGCAGCCAGATGCTCCCCTTATTTTGAATCTTTCCTCTCTTTAATTCTTACTGCGGAATGTCCAAGCAGATGCGAAATGCTGCAACATGTCCACCTTAACGTTGTCAGAGTTACTCCAACGACGATATCCACGAGTTTTCAAATAAATGTCTCAGAGTGACGAGGCATTTGGCTACCTTAAGAGAGTCATAGTTACTCCTGCCGGCTGTTCCCCTTTCTGTAGGCCTTTATCATTCTTGCTATGGCCAGTCCTACAGAACCGATATGCCACTGTATGTCCACCTTAACGTCGTCCCAGTTACTCCCACTACGAGTTTCTCGAGTTACCAAATGTACTTCGCCGGATGACGAGGCGTCTGGCTACCTTAAGAGAGGAATAGTTACTGCAGCCAGATGCTCTCCTTCCTTTTAATCTTTCCGCTCTTCAATTCCTACTGCGAAATGTTCAAGTAGAAGCGAAATGCTGCAAAATGTCCACCTTAACGTTGTCTGAGTTACTCCAACGACGATATCCGCGAGTTTTCAAATAAATTTCGCAGAGTGACGAGGCATTTGGCTACCTTAAGAGAGTCATAGTTACTGCTGCCAGCTGCTCCCATTTCTTTAGGCCTTCATCATTCTTGCTATGGCCAGTCCTACAGAACCGATATGCCACTGTATGTCCACCTTAACGTCGTCCCAGTTACTCCCACTAGGAGTTTCTCGAGTAAGCAAATGTACTTCGCCGGATGACGAGGCATCTGGCTACCCTAAGAGAGTCATAGTTACTGCAGCCAGATGCTCCCCTTATTTTGAATCTTTCCTCTCTTTAATTCTTACTGCGGAATGTCCAAGCAGATGCGAAATGCTGCAACATGTCCACCTTAACGTTGTCAGAGTTACTCCAACGACGATATCCACGAGTTTTCAAATAAATGTCTCAGAGTGACGAGGCATTTGGCTACCTTAAGAGAGTCATAGTTACTCCTGCCGGCTGTTCCCCTTTCTGTAGGCCTTTATCATTCTTGCTATGGCCAGTCCTACAGAACCGATATGCCACTGTATGTCCACCTTAACGTCGTCCCAGTTACTCCCACTACGAGTTTCTCGAGTTACCAAATGTACTTCGCCGGATGACGAGGCGTCTGGCTACCTTAAGAGAGGAATAGTTACTGCAGCCAGATGCTCTCCTTCCTTTTAATCTTTCCGCTCTTCAATTCCTACTGCGAAATGTTCAAGTAGAAGCGAAATGCTGCAAAATGTCCACCTTAACGTTGTCTGAGTTACTCCAACGACGATATCCGCGAGTTTTCAAATAAATTTCGCAGAGTGACGAGGCATTTGGCTACCTTAAGAGAGTCATAGTTACTGCTGCCAGCTGCTCCCATTTCTTTAGGCCTTCATCATTCTTGCTATGGCCAGTCCTACAGAACCGATGTGCCACTGTATGTCCACCTTAACGTCGTCCCAGTTACTCCCACTAGGAGTTTCTCGAGTAAGCAAATGTACTTCGCCGGATGACGAGGCATCTGGCTACCCTAAGAGAGTCATAGTTACTGCAGCCAGATGCTCCCCTTATTTTGAATCTTTCCTCTCTTTAATTCTTACTGCGGAATGTCCAAGCAGATGCGAAATGCTGCAACATGTCCACCTTAACGTTGTCAGAGTTACTCCAACGACGATATCCACGAGTTTTCAAATAAATGTCTCAGAGTGACGAGGCATTTGGCTACCTTAAGAGAGTCATAGTTACTCCTGCCGGCTGCTCCCCTTTCTGTAGGCCTTTATCATTCTTGCTATGGCCAGTCCTACAGAACCGATATGCCACTGTATGTCCACCTTAACGTCGTCCCAGTTACTCCCACTACGAGTTTCTCGAGTTACCAAATGTACTTCGCCGGATGACGAGGCGTCTGGCTACCTTAAGAGAGGAATAGTTACTGCAGCCAGATGCTCTCCTTCCTTTTAATCTTTCCGCTCTTCAATTCCTACTGCGAAATGTTCAAGTAGAAGCGAAATGCTGCAAAATGTCCACCTTAACGTTGTCTGAGTTACTCCAACGACGATATCCGCGAGTTTTCAAATAAATTTCGCAGAGTGACGAGGCATTTGGCTACCTTAAGAGAGTCATAGTTACTGCTGCCAGCTGCTCCCATTTCTTTAGGCCTTCATCATTCTTGCTATGGCCAGTCCTACAGAACCGATATGCCACTGTATGTCCACCTTAACGTCGTCCCAGTTACTCCCACTAGGAGTTTCTCGAGTAAGCAAATGTACTTCGCCGGATGACGAGGCATCTGGCTACCCTAAGAGAGTCATAGTTACTGCAGCCAGATGCTCCCCTTATTTTGAATCTTTCCTCTCTTTAATTCTTACTGCGGAATGTCCAAGCAGATGCGAAATGCTGCAACATGTCCACCTTAACGTTGTCAGAGTTACTCCAACGACGATATCCACGAGTTTTCAAATAAATGTCTCAGAGTGACGAGGCATTTGGCTACCTTAAGAGAGTCATAGTTACTCCTGCCGGCTGCTCCCCTTTCTGTAGGCCTTTATCATTCTTGCTATGGCCAGTCCTACAGAACCGATATGCCACTGTATGTCCACCTTAACGTCGTCCCAGTTACTCCCACTACGAGTTTCTCGAGTTACCAAATGTACTTCGCCGGATGACGAGACGTCTGGCTACCTTAAGAGAGGAATAGTTACTGCAGCCAGATGCTCTCCTTCCTTTTAATCTTTCCGCTCTTCAATTCCTACTGCGAAATGTTCAAGTAGAAGCGAAATGCTGCAAAATGACCACCTTAACGTTGTCTGAGTTTCTCCAACGACGATATCCGCGAGTTTTCAAATAAATTTCGCAGAGTGACGAGGCATTTGGCTACCTTAAGAGAGTCATAGTTACTGCTGCCAGCTGCTCCCATTTCTTTAGGCCTTCATCATTCTTGCTATGGCCAGTCCTACAGAACCGATATGCCACTGTATGTCCACCTTAACGTCGTCCCAGTTACTCCCACTAGGAGTTTCTCGAGTAAGCAAATGTACTTCGCCGGATGACGAGGCATCTGGCTACCCTAAGAGAGTCATAGTTGCTGCAGCCAGATGCTCCCCTTATTTTGAATCTTTCCTCTCTTTAATTCTTACTGCGGAATGTCCAAGCAGATGCGAAATGCTGCAACATGTCCACCTTAACGTTGTCAGAGTTACTCCAACGACGATATCCACGAGTTTTCAAATAAATGTCTCAGAGTGACGAGGCATTTGGCTACCTTAAGAGAGTCATAGTTACTCCTGCCGGCTGTTCCCCTTTCTGTAGGCCTTTATCATTCTTGCTATGGCCAGTCCTACAGAACCGATATGCCACTGTATGTCCACCTTAACGTCGTCCCAGTTACTCCCACTACGAGTTTCTCGAGTTACCAAATGTACTTCGCCGGATGACGAGGCGTCTGGCTACCTTAAGAGAGGAATAGTTACTGCAGCCAGATGCTCTCCTTCCTTTTAATCTTTCCGCTCTTCAATTCCTACTGCGAAATGTTCAAGTAGAAGCGAAATGCTGCAAAATGTCCACCTTAACGTTGTCTGAGTTACTCCAACGACGATATCCGCGAGTTTTCAAATAAATTTCGCAGAGTGACGAGGCATTTGGCTACCTTAAGAGAGTCATAGTTACTGCTGCCAGCTGCTCCCATTTCTTTAGGCCTTCATCATTCTTGCTATGGCCAGTCCTACAGAACCGATATGCCACTGTATGTCCACCTTAACGTCGTCCCAGTTACTCCCACTAGGAGTTTCTCGAGTAAGCAAATGTACTTCGCCGGATGACGAGGCATCTGGCTACCCTAAGAGAGTCATAGTTACTGCAGCCAGATGCTCCCCTTATTTTGAATCTTTCCTCTCTTTAATTCTTACTGCGGAATGTCCAAGCAGATGCGAAATGCTGCAACATGTCCACCTTAACGTTGTCAGAGTTACTCCAACGACGATATCCACGAGTTTTCAAATAAATGTCTCAGAGTGACGAGGCATTTGGCTACCTTAAGAGAGTCATAGTTACTCCTGCCGGCTGCTCCCCTTTCTGTAGGCCTTTATCATTCTTGCTATGGCCAGTCCTACAGAACCGATATGCCACTGTATGTCCACCTTAACGTCGTCCCAGTTACTCCCACTACGAGTTTCTCGAGTTACCAAATGTACTTCGCCGGATGACGAGACGTCTGGCTACCTTAAGAGAGGAATAGTTACTGCAGCCAGATGCTCTCCTTCCTTTTAATCTTTCCGCTCTTCAATTCCTACTGCGAAATGTTCAAGTAGAAGCGAAATGCTGCAAAATGACCACCTTAACGTTGTCTGAGTTTCTCCAGCGACGATATCCGCGAGTTTTCAAATAAATTTCGCAGAGTGACGAGGCATTTGGCTACCTTAAGAGAGTCATAGTTACTGCTGCCAGCTGCTCCCATTTCTTTAGGCCTTCATCATTCTTGCTATGGCCAGTCCTACAGAACCGATATGCCACTGTATGTCCACCTTAACGTCGTCCCAGTTACTCCCACTAGGAGTTTCTCGAGTAAGCAAATGTACTTCGCCGGATGACGAGGCATCTGGCTACCCTAAGAGAGTCATAGTTGCTGCAGCCAGATGCTCCCCTTATTTTGAATCTTTCCTCTCTTTAATTCTTACTGCGGAATGTCCAAGCAGATGCGAAATGCTGCAACATGTCCACCTTAACGTTGTCAGAGTTACTCCAACGACGATATCCACGAGTTTTCAAATAAATGTCTCAGAGTGACGAGGCATTTGGCTACCTTAAGAGAGTCATAGTTACTCCTGCCGGCTGTTCCCCTTTCTGTAGGCCTTTATCATTCTTGCTATGGCCAGTCCTACAGAACCGATATGCCACTGTATGTCCACCTTAACGTCGTCCCAGTTACTCCCACTAGGAGTTTCTCGAGTAAGCAAATGTACTTCGCCGGATGACGAGGCATCTAGCTACCCTAAGAGAGTCATAGTTGCTGCAGCCAGATGCTCCCCTTATTTTGAATCTTTCCTCTCTTTAATTCTTACTGCGGAATGTCCAAGCAGATGCGAAATGCTGCAACATGTCCACCTTAACGTTGTCAGAGTTACTCCAACGACGATATCCACGAGTTTTCAAATAAATGTCTCAGAGTGACGAGGCATTTGGCTACCTTAAGAGAGTCATAGTTACTCCTGCCGGCTGTTCCCCTTTCTGTAGGCCTTTATCATTCTTGCTATGGCCAGTCCTACAGAACCGATATGCCACTGTATGTCCACCTTAACGTCGTCCCAGTTACTCCCACTACGAGTTTCTCGAGTTACCAAATGTACTTCGCCGGATGACGAGGCGTCTGGCTACCTTAAGAGAGGAATAGTTACTGCAGCCAGATGCTCTCCTTCCTTTTAATCTTTCCGCTCTTCAATTCCTACTGCGAAATGTTCAAGTAGAAGCGAAATGCTGCAAAATGTCCACCTTAACGTTGTCTGAGTTACTCCAACGACGATATCCGCGAGTTTTCAAATAAATTTCGCAGAGTGACGAGGCATTTGGCTACCTTAAGAGAGTCATAGTTACTGCTGCCAGCTGCTCCCATTTCTTTAGGCCTTCATCATTCTTGCTATGGCCAGTCCTACAGAACCGATATGCCACTGTATGTCCACCTTAACGTCGTCCCAGTTACTCCCACTAGGAGTTTCTCGAGTAAGCAAATGTACTTCGCCGGATGACGAGGCATCTGGCTACCCTAAGAGAGTCATAGTTACTGCAGCCAGATGCTCCCCTTATTTTGAATCTTTCCTCTCTTTAATTCTTACTGCGGAATGTCCAAGCAGATGCGAAATGCTGCAACATGTCCACCTTAACGTTGTCAGAGTTACTCCAACGACGATATCCACGAGTTTTCAAATAAATGTCTCAGAGTGACGAGGCATTTGGCTACCTTAAGAGAGTCATAGTTACTCCTGCCGGCTGCTCCCCTTTCTGTAGGCCTTTATCATTCTTGCTATGGCCAGTCCTACAGAACCGATATGCCACTGTATGTCCACCTTAACGTCGTCCCAGTTACTCCCACTACGAGTTTCTCGAGTTACCAAATGTACTTCGCCGGATGACGAGACGTCTGGCTACCTTAAGAGAGGAATAGTTACTGCAGCCAGATGCTCTCCTTCCTTTTAATCTTTCCGCTCTTCAATTCCTACTGCGAAATGTTCAAGTAGAAGCGAAATGCTGCAAAATGACCACCTTAACGTTGTCTGAGTTTCTCCAACGACGATATCCGCGAGTTTTCAAATAAATTTCGCAGAGTGACGAGGCATTTGGCTACCTTAAGAGAGTCATAGTTACTGCTGCCAGCTGCTCCCATTTCTTTAGGCCTTCATCATTCTTGCTATGGCCAGTCCTACAGAACCGATATGCCACTGTATGTCCACCTTAACGTCGTCCCAGTTACTCCCACTAGGAGTTTCTCGAGTAAGCAAATGTACTTCGCCGGATGACGAGGCATCTGGCTACCCTAAGAGAGTCATAGTTGCTGCAGCCAGATGCTCCCCTTATTTTGAATCTTTCCTCTCTTTAATTCTTACTGCGGAATGTCCAAGCAGATGCGAAATGCTGCAACATGTCCACCTTAACGTTGTCAGAGTTACTCCAACGACGATATCCACGAGTTTTCAAATAAATGTCTCAGAGTGACGAGGCATTTGGCTACCTTAAGAGAGTCATAGTTACTCCTGCCGGCTGTTCCCCTTTCTGTAGGCCTTTATCATTCTTGCTATGGCCAGTCCTACAGAACCGATATGCCACTGTATGTCCACCTTAACGTCGTCCCAGTTACTCCCACTACGAGTTTCTCGAGTTACCAAATGTACTTCGCCGGATGACGAGGCGTCTGGCTACCTTAAGAGAGGAATAGTTACTGCAGCCAGATGCTCTCCTTCCTTTTAATCTTTCCGCTCTTCAATTCCTACTGCGAAATGTTCAAGTAGAAGCGAAATGCTGCAAAATGTCCACCTTAACGTTGTCTGAGTTACTCCAACGACGATATCCGCGAGTTTTCAAATAAATTTCGCAGAGTGACGAGGCATTTGGCTACCTTAAGAGAGTCATAGTTACTGCTGCCAGCTGCTCCCATTTCTTTAGGCCTTCATCATTCTTGCTATGGCCAGTCCTACAGAACCGATATGCCACTGTATGTCCACCTTAACGTCGTCCCAGTTACTCCCACTAGGAGTTTCTCGAGTAAGCAAATGTACTTCGCCGGATGACGAGGCATCTGGCTACCCTAAGAGAGTCATAGTTACTGCAGCCAGATGCTCCCCTTATTTTGAATCTTTCCTCTCTTTAATTCTTACTGCGGAATGTCCAAGCAGATGCGAAATGCTGCAACATGTCCACCTTAACGTTGTCAGAGTTACTCCAACGACGATATCCACGAGTTTTCAAATAAATGTCTCAGAGTGACGAGGCATTTGGCTACCTTAAGAGAGTCATAGTTACTCCTGCCGGCTGCTCCCCTTTCTGTAGGCCTTTATCATTCTTGCTATGGCCAGTCCTACAGAACCGATATGCCACTGTATGTCCACCTTAACGTCGTCCCAGTTACTCCCACTACGAGTTTCTCGAGTTACCAAATGTACTTCGCCGGATGACGAGACGTCTGGCTACCTTAAGAGAGGAATAGTTACTGCAGCCAGATGCTCTCCTTCCTTTTAATCTTTCCGCTCTTCAATTCCTACTGCGAAATGTTCAAGTAGAAGCGAAATGCTGCAAAATGTCCACCTTAACGTTGTCTGAGTTACTCCAACGACGATATCCGCGAGTTTTCAAATAAATTTCGCAGAGTGACGAGGCATTTGGCTACCTTAAGAGAGTCATAGTTACTGCTGCCAGCTGCTCCCATTTCTTTAGGCCTTCATCATTCTTGCTATGGCCAGTCCTACAGAACCGATATGCCACTGTATGTCCACCTTAACGTCGTCCCAGTTACTCCCACTAGGAGTTTCTCGAGTAAGCAAATGTACTTCGCCGGATGACGAGGCATCTGGCTACCCTAAGAGAGTCATAGTTGCTGCAGCCAGATGCTCCCCTTATTTTGAATCTTTCCTCTCTTTAATTCTTACTGCGGAATGTCCAAGCAGATGCGAAATGCTGCAACATGTCCACCTTAACGTTGTCAGAGTTACTCCAACGACGATATCCACGAGTTTTCAAATAAATGTCTCAGAGTGACGAGGCATTTGGCTACCTTAAGAGAGTCATAGTTACTCCTGCCGGCTGTTCCCCTTTCTGTAGGCCTTTATCATTCTTGCTATGGCCAGTCCTACAGAACCGATATGCCACTGTATGTCCACCTTAACGTCGTCCCAGTTACTCCCACTAGGAGTTTCTCGAGTAAGCAAATGTACTTCGCCGGATGACGAGGCATCTGGCTACCCTAAGAGAGTCATAGTTGCTGCAGCCAGATGCTCCCCTTATTTTGAATCTTTCCTCTCTTTAATTCTTACTGCGGAATGTCCAAGCAGATGCGAAATGCTGCAACATGTCCACCTTAACGTTGTCAGAGTTACTCCAACGACGATATCCACGAGTTTTCAAATAAATGTCTCAGAGTGACGAGGCATTTGGCTACCTTAAGAGAGTCATAGTTACTCCTGCCGGCTGTTCCCCTTTCTGTAGGCCTTTATCATTCTTGCTATGGCCAGTCCTACAGAACCGATATGCCACTGTATGTCCACCTTAACGTCGTCCCAGTTACTCCCACTACGAGTTTCTCGAGTTACCAAATGTACTTCGCCGGATGACGAGGCGTCTGGCTACCTTAAGAGAGGAATAGTTACTGCAGCCAGATGCTCTCCTTCCTTTTAATCTTTCCGCTCTTCAATTCCTACTGCGAAATGTTCAAGTAGAAGCGAAATGCTGCAAAATGTCCACCTTAACGTTGTCTGAGTTACTCCAACGACGATATCCGCGAGTTTTCAAATAAATTTCGCAGAGTGACGAGGCATTTGGCTACCTTAAGAGAGTCATAGTTACTGCTGCCAGCTGCTCCCATTTCTTTAGGCCTTCATCATTCTTGCTATGGCCAGTCCTACAGAACCGATATGCCACTGTATGTCCACCTTAACGTCGTCCCAGTTACTCCCACTAGGAGTTTCTCGAGTAAGCAAATGTACTTCGCCGGATGACGAGGCATCTGGCTACCCTAAGAGAGTCATAGTTACTGCAGCCAGATGCTCCCCTTATTTTGAATCTTTCCTCTCTTTAATTCTTACTGCGGAATGTCCAAGCAGATGCGAAATGCTGCAACATGTCCACCTTAACGTTGTCAGAGTTACTCCAACGACGATATCCACGAGTTTTCAAATAAATGTCTCAGAGTGACGAGGCATTTGGCTACCTTAAGAGAGTCATAGTTACTCCTGCCGGCTGCTCCCCTTTCTGTAGGCCTTTATCATTCTTGCTATGGCCAGTCCTACAGAACCGATATGCCACTGTATGTCCACCTTAACGTCGTCCCAGTTACTCCCACTACGAGTTTCTCGAGTTACCAAATGTACTTCGCCGGATGACGAGACGTCTGGCTACCTTAAGAGAGGAATAGTTACTGCAGCCAGATGCTCTCCTTCCTTTTAATCTTTCCGCTCTTCAATTCCTACTGCGAAATGTTCAAGTAGAAGCGAAATGCTGCAAAATGTCCACCTTAACGTTGTCTGAGTTACTCCAACGACGATATCCGCGAGTTTTCAAATAAATTTCGCAGAGTGACGAGGCATTTGGCTACCTTAAGAGAGTCATAGTTACTGCTGCCAGCTGCTCCCATTTCTTTAGGCCTTCATCATTCTTGCTATGGCCAGTCCTACAGAACCGATATGCCACTGTATGTCCACCTTAACGTCGTCCCAGTTACTCCCACTAGGAGTTTCTCGAGTAAGCAAATGTACTTCGCCGGATGACGAGGATTCTGGCTACCCTAAGAGAGTCATAGTTACTGCAGCCATATGCTCCCCTTATTTTGAATCTTTCCTCTCTTTCATTCTTACTGCGGAATGTCCAAGCAGATGCGAAATGCTGCAACATGTCCACCTTAACGTTGTCAGAGTTACTCCAACGACGATATCCACGAGTTTTCAAATAAATGTCTCAGAGTGACGAGGCATTTGGCTACCTTAAGAGAGTCATAGTTACTCCTGCCGGCTGCTCCCCTTTCTGTAGGCCTTTATCATTCTTGCTATGGCCAGTCCTACAGAACCGATATGCCACTGTATGTCCACCTTAACGTCGTCCCAGTTACTCCCACTAGGAGTTTCTCGAGTAAGCAGATGTACTTCGCCGGATGACGAGGCATCTGGCTACCCTAAGAGAGTCATAGTTACTGCAGCCAGATGCTCCCCTTATTTTGAATCTTTCCTCTCTTTAATTCTTACTGCGGAATGTCCAAGCAGATGCGAAATGCTGCAACATGTCCACCTTAACGTTGTCAGAGTTACTCCAACGACGATATCCACGAGTTTTCAAATAAATGTCTCAGAGTGACGAGGCATTTGGCTACCTTAAGAGAGTCATAGTTACTCCTGCCGGCTGCTCCCCTTTCTGTAGGCCTTTATCATTCTTGCTATGGCCAGTCCTACAGAACCGATATGCCACTGTATGTCCACCTTAACGTCGTCCCAGTTACTCCCACTACGAGTTTCTCGAGTTACCAAATGTACTTCGCCGGATGACGAGACGTCTGGCTACCTTAAGAGAGGAATAGTTACTGCAGCCAGATGCTCTCCTTCCTTTTAATCTTTCCGCTCTTCAATTCCTACTGCGAAATGTTCAAGTAGAAGCGAAATGCTGCAAAATGTCCACCTTAACGTTGTCTGAGTTACTCCAACGACGATATCCGCGAGTTTTCAAATAAATTTCGCAGAGTGACGAGGCATTTGGCTACCTTAAGAGAGTCATAGTTACTGCTGCCAGCTGCTCCCATTTCTTTAGGCCTTCATCATTCTTGCTATGGCCAGTCCTACAGAACCGATATGCCACTGTATGTCCACCTTAACGTCGTCCCAGTTACTCCCACTAGGAGTTTCTCGAGTAAGCAAATGTACTTCGCCGGATGACGAGGATTCTGGCTACCCTAAGAGAGTCATAGTTACTGCAGCCATATGCTCCCCTTATTTTGAATCTTTCCTCTCTTTCATTCTTACTGCGGAATGTCCAAGCAGATGGGAAATGCTGCAACATGTCCACCTTAACGTTGTCAGAGTTACTCCAACGACGATATCCACGAGTTTTCAAATAAATGTCTCAGAGTGACGAGGCATTTGGCTACCTTAAGAGAGTCATAGTTACTCCTGCCGGCTGCTCCCCTTTCTGTAGGCCTTTATCATTCTTGCTATGGCCAGTCCTACAGAACCGATATGCCACTGTATGTCCACCTTAACGTCGTCCCAGTTACTCCCACTAGGAGTTTCTCGAGTAAGCAGATGTACTTCGCCGGATGACGAGGCATCTGGCTACCCTAAGAGAGTCATAGTTACTGCAGCCAGATGCTCCCCTTATTTTGAATCTTTCCTCTCTTTAATTCTTACTGCGGAATGTCCAAGCAGATGCGAAATGCTGCAACATGTCCACCTTAACGTTGTCAGAGTTACTCCAACGACGATATCCACGAGTTTTCAAATAAATGTCTCAGAGTGACGAGGCATTTGGCTACCTTAAGAGAGTCATAGTTACTCCTGCCGGCTGCTCCCCTTTCTGTAGGCCTTTATCATTCTTGCTATGGCCAGTCCTACAGAACCGATATGCCACTGTATGTCCACCTTAACGTCGTCCCAGTTACTCCCACTACGAGTTTCTCGAGTTACCAAATGTACTTCGCCGGATGACGAGACGTCTGGCTACCTTAAGAGAGGAATAGTTACTGCAGCCAGATGCTCTCCTTCCTTTTAATCTTTCCGCTCTTCAATTCCTACTGCGAAATGTTCAAGTAGAAGCGAAATGCTGCAAAATGTCCACCTTAACGTTGTCTGAGTTACTCCAACGACGATATCCGCGAGTTTTCAAATAAATTTCGCAGAGTGACGAGGCATTTGGCTACCTTAAGAGAGTCATAGTTACTGCTGCCAGCTGCTCCCATTTCTTTAGGCCTTCATCATTCTTGCTATGGCCAGTCCTACAGAACCGATATGCCACTGTATGTCCACCTTAACGTCGTCCCAGTTACTCCCACTAGGAGTTTCTCGAGTAAGCAAATGTACTTCGCCGGATGACGAGGCATCTGGCTACCCTAAGAGAGTCATAGTTGCTGCAGCCAGATGCTCCCCTTATTTTGAATCTTTCCTCTCTTTAATTCTTACTGCGGAATGTCCAAGCAGATGCGAAATGCTGCAACATGTCCACCTTAACGTTGTCAGAGTTACTCCAACGACGATATCCACGAGTTTTCAAATAAATGTCTCAGAGTGACGAGGCATTTGGCTACCTTAAGAGAGTCATAGTTACTCCTGCCGGCTGTTCCCCTTTCTGTAGGCCTTTATCATTCTTGCTATGGCCAGTCCTACAGAACCGATATGCCACTGTATGTCCACCTTAACGTCGTCCCAGTTACTCCCACTAGGAGTTTCTCGAGTAAGCAAATGTACTTCGCCGGATGACGAGGCATCTGGCTACCCTAAGAGAGTCATAGTTGCTGCAGCCAGATGCTCCCCTTATTTTGAATCTTTCCTCTCTTTAATTCTTACTGCGGAATGTCCAAGCAGATGCGAAATGCTGCAACATGTCCACCTTAACGTTGTCAGAGTTACTCCAACGACGATATCCACGAGTTTTCAAATAAATGTCTCAGAGTGACGAGGCATTTGGCTACCTTAAGAGAGTCATAGTTACTCCTGCCGGCTGTTCCCCTTTCTGTAGGCCTTTATCATTCTTGCTATGGCCAGTCCTACAGAACCGATATGCCACTGTATGTCCACCTTAACGTCGTCCCAGTTACTCCCACTACGAGTTTCTCGAGTTACCAAATGTACTTCGCCGGATGACGAGGCGTCTGGCTACCTTAAGAGAGGAATAGTTACTGCAGCCAGATGCTCTCCTTCCTTTTAATCTTTCCGCTCTTCAATTCCTACTGCGAAATGTTCAAGTAGAAGCGAAATGCTGCAAAATGTCCACCTTAACGTTGTCTGAGTTACTCCAACGACGATATCCGCGAGTTTTCAAATAAATTTCGCAGAGTGACGAGGCATTTGGCTACCTTAAGAGAGTCATAGTTACTGCTGCCAGCTGCTCCCATTTCTTTAGGCCTTCATCATTCTTGCTATGGCCAGTCCTACAGAACCGATATGCCACTGTATGTCCACCTTAACGTCGTCCCAGTTACTCCCACTAGGAGTTTCTCGAGTAAGCAAATGTACTTCGCCGGATGACGAGGCATCTGGCTACCCTAAGAGAGTCATAGTTACTGCAGCCAGATGCTCCCCTTATTTTGAATCTTTCCTCTCTTTAATTCTTACTGCGGAATGTCCAAGCAGATGCGAAATGCTGCAACATGTCCACCTTAACGTTGTCAGAGTTACTCCAACGACGATATCCACGAGTTTTCAAATAAATGTCTCAGAGTGACGAGGCATTTGGCTACCTTAAGAGAGTCATAGTTACTCCTGCCGGCTGCTCCCCTTTCTGTAGGCCTTTATCATTCTTGCTATGGCCAGTCCTACAGAACCGATATGCCACTGTATGTCCACCTTAACGTCGTCCCAGTTACTCCCACTAGGAGTTTCT
The DNA here is from genome assembly GCF_023864345.2 of Schistocerca serialis cubense. NCBI lineage: Eukaryota > Metazoa > Arthropoda > Insecta > Orthoptera > Acrididae > Schistocerca > Schistocerca serialis. The sequence goes on along the minus strand of NW_026047575.1, from coordinate 6,982 downwards.
CGAGTAAGCAGATGTACTTCGCCGGATGACGAGGCATCTGGCTACCCTAAGAGAGTCATAGTTACTGCAGCCAGATGCTCCCCTTATTTTGAATCTTTCCTCTCTTTAATTCTTACTGCGGAATGTCCAAGCAGATGCGAAATGCTGCAACATGTCCACCTTAACGTTGTCAGAGTTACTCCAACGACGATATCCACGAGTTTTCAAATAAATGTCTCAGAGTGACGAGGCATTTGGCTACCTTAAGAGAGTCATAGTTACTCCTGCCGGCTGCTCCCCTTTCTGTAGGCCTTTATCATTCTTGCTATGGCCAGTCCTACAGAACCGATATGCCACTGTATGTCCACCTTAACGTCGTCCCAGTTACTCCCACTACGAGTTTCTCGAGTTACCAAATGTACTTCGCCGGATGACGAGACGTCTGGCTACCTTAAGAGAGGAATAGTTACTGCAGCCAGATGCTCTCCTTCCTTTTAATCTTTCCGCTCTTCAATTCCTACTGCGAAATGTTCAAGTAGAAGCGAAATGCTGCAAAATGTCCACCTTAACGTTGTCTGAGTTACTCCAACGACGATATCCGCGAGTTTTCAAATAAATTTCGCAGAGTGACGAGGCATTTGGCTACCTTAAGAGAGTCATAGTTACTGCTGCCAGCTGCTCCCATTTCTTTAGGCCTTCATCATTCTTGCTATGGCCAGTCCTACAGAACCGATATGCCACTGTATGTCCACCTTAACGTCGTCCCAGTTACTCCCACTAGGAGTTTCTCGAGTAAGCAAATGTACTTCGCCGGATGACGAGGATTCTGGCTACCCTAAGAGAGTCATAGTTACTGCAGCCATATGCTCCCCTTATTTTGAATCTTTCCTCTCTTTCATTCTTACTGCGGAATGTCCAAGCAGATGGGAAATGCTGCAACATGTCCACCTTAACGTTGTCAGAGTTACTCCAACGACGATATCCACGAGTTTTCAAATAAATGTCTCAGAGTGACGAGGCATTTGGCTACCTTAAGAGAGTCATAGTTACTCCTGCCGGCTGCTCCCCTTTCTGTAGGCCTTTATCATTCTTGCTATGGCCAGTCCTACAGAACCGATATGCCACTGTATGTCCACCTTAACGTCGTCCCAGTTACTCCCACTAGGAGTTTCTCGAGTAAGCAGATGTACTTCGCCGGATGACGAGGCATCTGGCTACCCTAAGAGAGTCATAGTTACTGCAGCCAGATGCTCCCCTTATTTTGAATCTTTCCTCTCTTTAATTCTTACTGCGGAATGTCCAAGCAGATGCGAAATGCTGCAACATGTCCACCTTAACGTTGTCAGAGTTACTCCAACGACGATATCCACGAGTTTTCAAATAAATGTCTCAGAGTGACGAGGCATTTGGCTACCTTAAGAGAGTCATAGTTACTCCTGCCGGCTGCTCCCCTTTCTGTAGGCCTTTATCATTCTTGCTATGGCCAGTCCTACAGAACCGATATGCCACTGTATGTCCACCTTAACGTCGTCCCAGTTACTCCCACTACGAGTTTCTCGAGTTACCAAATGTACTTCGCCGGATGACGAGACGTCTGGCTACCTTAAGAGAGGAATAGTTACTGCAGCCAGATGCTCTCCTTCCTTTTAATCTTTCCGCTCTTCAATTCCTACTGCGAAATGTTCAAGTAGAAGCGAAATGCTGCAAAATGTCCACCTTAACGTTGTCTGAGTTACTCCAACGACGATATCCGCGAGTTTTCAAATAAATTTCGCAGAGTGACGAGGCATTTGGCTACCTTAAGAGAGTCATAGTTACTGCTGCCAGCTGCTCCCATTTCTTTAGGCCTTCATCATTCTTGCTATGGCCAGTCCTACAGAACCGATATGCCACTGTATGTCCACCTTAACGTCGTCCCAGTTACTCCCACTAGGAGTTTCTCGAGTAAGCAAATGTACTTCGCCGGATGACGAGGCATCTGGCTACCCTAAGAGAGTCATAGTTGCTGCAGCCAGATGCTCCCCTTATTTTGAATCTTTCCTCTCTTTAATTCTTACTGCGGAATGTCCAAGCAGATGCGAAATGCTGCAACATGTCCACCTTAACGTTGTCAGAGTTACTCCAACGACGATATCCACGAGTTTTCAAATAAATGTCTCAGAGTGACGAGGCATTTGGCTACCTTAAGAGAGTCATAGTTACTCCTGCCGGCTGTTCCCCTTTCTGTAGGCCTTTATCATTCTTGCTATGGCCAGTCCTACAGAACCGATATGCCACTGTATGTCCACCTTAACGTCGTCCCAGTTACTCCCACTAGGAGTTTCTCGAGTAAGCAAATGTACTTCGCCGGATGACGAGGCATCTGGCTACCCTAAGAGAGTCATAGTTGCTGCAGCCAGATGCTCCCCTTATTTTGAATCTTTCCTCTCTTTAATTCTTACTGCGGAATGTCCAAGCAGATGCGAAATGCTGCAACATGTCCACCTTAACGTTGTCAGAGTTACTCCAACGACGATATCCACGAGTTTTCAAATAAATGTCTCAGAGTGACGAGGCATTTGGCTACCTTAAGAGAGTCATAGTTACTCCTGCCGGCTGTTCCCCTTTCTGTAGGCCTTTATCATTCTTGCTATGGCCAGTCCTACAGAACCGATATGCCACTGTATGTCCACCTTAACGTCGTCCCAGTTACTCCCACTACGAGTTTCTCGAGTTACCAAATGTACTTCGCCGGATGACGAGGCGTCTGGCTACCTTAAGAGAGGAATAGTTACTGCAGCCAGATGCTCTCCTTCCTTTTAATCTTTCCGCTCTTCAATTCCTACTGCGAAATGTTCAAGTAGAAGCGAAATGCTGCAAAATGTCCACCTTAACGTTGTCTGAGTTACTCCAACGACGATATCCGCGAGTTTTCAAATAAATTTCGCAGAGTGACGAGGCATTTGGCTACCTTAAGAGAGTCATAGTTACTGCTGCCAGCTGCTCCCATTTCTTTAGGCCTTCATCATTCTTGCTATGGCCAGTCCTACAGAACCGATATGCCACTGTATGTCCACCTTAACGTCGTCCCAGTTACTCCCACTAGGAGTTTCTCGAGTAAGCAAATGTACTTCGCCGGATGACGAGGCATCTGGCTACCCTAAGAGAGTCATAGTTACTGCAGCCAGATGCTCCCCTTATTTTGAATCTTTCCTCTCTTTAATTCTTACTGCGGAATGTCCAAGCAGATGCGAAATGCTGCAACATGTCCACCTTAACGTTGTCAGAGTTACTCCAACGACGATATCCACGAGTTTTCAAATAAATGTCTCAGAGTGACGAGGCATTTGGCTACCTTAAGAGAGTCATAGTTACTCCTGCCGGCTGCTCCCCTTTCTGTAGGCCTTTATCATTCTTGCTATGGCCAGTCCTACAGAACCGATATGCCACTGTATGTCCACCTTAACGTCGTCCCAGTTACTCCCACTAGGAGTTTCTCGAGTAAGCAGATGTACTTCGCCGGATGACGAGGCATCTGGCTACCCTAAGAGAGTCATAGTTACTGCAGCCAGATGCTCCCCTTATTTTGAATCTTTCCTCTCTTTAATTCTTACTGCGGAATGTCCAAGCAGATGCGAAATGCTGCAACATGTCCACCTTAACGTTGTCAGAGTTACTCCAACGACGATATCCACGAGTTTTCAAATAAATGTCTCAGAGTGACGAGGCATTTGGCTACCTTAAGAGAGTCATAGTTACTCCTGCCGGCTGCTCCCCTTTCTGTAGGCCTTTATCATTCTTGCTATGGCCAGTCCTACAGAACCGATATGCCACTTGTATGTCCACCTTAACGTCGTCCCAGTTACTCCCACTACGAGTTTCTCGAGTTACCAAATGTACTTCGCCGGATGACGAGACGTCTGGCTACCTTAAGAGAGGAATAGTTACTGCAGCCAGATGCTCTCCTTCCTTTTAATCTTTCCGCTCTTCAATTCCTACTGCGAAATGTTCAAGTAGAAGCGAAATGCTGCAAAATGTCCACCTTAACGTTGTCTGAGTTACTCCAACGACGATATCCGCGAGTTTTCAAATAAATTTCGCAGAGTGACGAGGCATTTGGCTACCTTAAGAGAGTCATAGTTACTGCTGCCAGCTGCTCCCATTTCTTTAGGCCTTCATCATTCTTGCTATGGCCAGTCCTACAGAACCGATATGCCACTGTATGTCCACCTTAACGTCGTCCCAGTTACTCCCACTAGGAGTTTCTCGAGTAAGCAAATGTACTTCGCCGGATGACGAGGATTCTGGCTACCCTAAGAGAGTCATAGTTACTGCAGCCATATGCTCCCCTTATTTTGAATCTTTCCTCTCTTTCATTCTTACTGCGGAATGTCCAAGCAGATGGGAAATGCTGCAACATGTCCACCTTAACGTTGTCAGAGTTACTCCAACGACGATATCCACGAGTTTTCAAATAAATGTCTCAGAGTGACGAGGCATTTGGCTACCTTAAGAGAGTCATAGTTACTCCTGCCGGCTGCTCCCCTTTCTGTAGGCCTTTATCATTCTTGCTATGGCCAGTCCTACAGAACCGATATGCCACTGTATGTCCACCTTAACGTCGTCCCAGTTACTCCCACTAGGAGTTTCTCGAGTAAGCAGATGTACTTCGCCGGATGACGAGGCATCTGGCTACCCTAAGAGAGTCATAGTTACTGCAGCCAGATGCTCCCCTTATTTTGAATCTTTCCTCTCTTTAATTCTTACTGCGGAATGTCCAAGCAGATGCGAAATGCTGCAACATGTCCACCTTAACGTTGTCAGAGTTACTCCAACGACGATATCCACGAGTTTTCAAATAAATGTCTCAGAGTGACGAGGCATTTGGCTACCTTAAGAGAGTCATAGTTACTCCTGCCGGCTGCTCCCCTTTCTGTAGGCCTTTATCATTCTTGCTATGGCCAGTCCTACAGAACCGATATGCCACTGTATGTCCACCTTAACGTCGTCCCAGTTACTCCCACTACGAGTTTCTCGAGTTACCAAATGTACTTCGCCGGATGACGAGACGTCTGGCTACCTTAAGAGAGGAATAGTTACTGCAGCCAGATGCTCTCCTTCCTTTTAATCTTTCCGCTCTTCAATTCCTACTGCGAAATGTTCAAGTAGAAGCGAAATGCTGCAAAATGTCCACCTTAACGTTGTCTGAGTTACTCCAACGACGATATCCGCGAGTTTTCAAATAAATTTCGCAGAGTGACGAGGCATTTGGCTACCTTAAGAGAGTCATAGTTACTGCTGCCAGCTGCTCCCATTTCTTTAGGCCTTCATCATTCTTGCTATGGCCAGTCCTACAGAACCGATATGCCACTGTATGTCCACCTTAACGTCGTCCCAGTTACTCCCACTAGGAGTTTCTCGAGTAAGCAAATGTACTTCGCCGGATGACGAGGCATCTGGCTACCCTAAGAGAGTCATAGTTGCTGCAGCCAGATGCTCCCCTTATTTTGAATCTTTCCTCTCTTTAATTCTTACTGCGGAATGTCCAAGCAGATGCGAAATGCTGCAACATGTCCACCTTAACGTTGTCAGAGTTACTCCAACGACGATATCCACGAGTTTTCAAATAAATGTCTCAGAGTGACGAGGCATTTGGCTACCTTAAGAGAGTCATAGTTACTCCTGCCGGCTGTTCCCCTTTCTGTAGGCCTTTATCATTCTTGCTATGGCCAGTCCTACAGAACCGATATGCCACTGTATGTCCACCTTAACGTCGTCCCAGTTACTCCCACTAGGAGTTTCTCGAGTAAGCAAATGTACTTCGCCGGATGACGAGGCATCTGGCTACCCTAAGAGAGTCATAGTTGCTGCAGCCAGATGCTCCCCTTATTTTGAATCTTTCCTCTCTTTAATTCTTACTGCGGAATGTCCAAGCAGATGCGAAATGCTGCAACATGTCCACCTTAACGTTGTCAGAGTTACTCCAACGACGATATCCACGAGTTTTCAAATAAATGTCTCAGAGTGACGAGGCATTTGGCTACCTTAAGAGAGTCATAGTTACTCCTGCCGGCTGTTCCCCTTTCTGTAGGCCTTTATCATTCTTGCTATGGCCAGTCCTACAGAACCGATATGCCACTGTATGTCCACCTTAACGTCGTCCCAGTTACTCCCACTACGAGTTTCTCGAGTTACCAAATGTACTTCGCCGGATGACGAGGCGTCTGGCTACCTTAAGAGAGGAATAGTTACTGCAGCCAGATGCTCTCCTTCCTTTTAATCTTTCCGCTCTTCAATTCCTACTGCGAAATGTTCAAGTAGAAGCGAAATGCTGCAAAATGTCCACCTTAACGTTGTCTGAGTTACTCCAACGACGATATCCGCGAGTTTTCAAATAAATTTCGCAGAGTGACGAGGCATTTGGCTACCTTAAGAGAGTCATAGTTACTGCTGCCAGCTGCTCCCATTTCTTTAGGCCTTCATCATTCTTGCTATGGCCAGTCCTACAGAACCGATATGCCACTGTATGTCCACCTTAACGTCGTCCCAGTTACTCCCACTAGGAGTTTCTCGAGTAAGCAAATGTACTTCGCCGGATGACGAGGCATCTGGCTACCCTAAGAGAGTCATAGTTGCTGCAGCCAGATGCTCCCCTTATTTTAATCTTTCCTCTCTTTAATTCTTACTGCGGAATGTCCAAGCAGATGCGAAATGCTGCAACATGTCCACCTTAACGTTGTCAGAGTTACTCCAACGACGATATCCACGAGTTTTCAAATAAATGTCTCAGAGTGACGAGGCATTTGGCTACCTTAAGAGAGTCATAGTTACTCCTGCCGGCTGTTCCCCTTTCTGTAGGCCTTTATCATTCTTGCTATGGCCAGTCCTACAGAACCGATATGCCACTGTATGTCCACCTTAACGTCGTCCCAGTTACTCCCACTAGGAGTTTCTCGAGTAAGCAAATGTACTTCGCCGGATGACGAGGCATCTGGCTACCCTAAGAGAGTCATAGTTGCTGCAG